>NW_024733231.1:4944662-5033724 GCF_018991925.1 Homarus americanus
ACCTGAACTTTAGGCACCCCAGGGGACCACCTGAACTTTAGGCACCCCAGGGGACCACCTGAACTTTAGGCACCCCAGGACCACCTGAACTTTAGGCACCCCAGGGACCACCTGAACTTTAGGCACCCCAGGGACCACCTGAACTTTAGGCACCCAGGGGACCACCTGAACTTTAGGCACCCCAGGGACCACCTGAACTTTAGGCACCCCAGGGACCACCTGAACTTTAAGCACCCCAGGGACCACTCTGAACTTTAGGCACCCCAGGGACCACCTGAACTTTAGGCACCCCAGACCACCTGAACTTTAGGCACCCCAGGGGACCACCTGAACTTTAGGCACCCCAGGGGACCACCTGAACTTTAGGCACCCCAGGACCACCTGAACTTTAGGCACCCCAGGGGACCACCTGAACTTTAGGCACCCCAGGGACCACCTGAACTTTAGGCACCCCAGGGGACCACCTTGAACTTTAGGCACCCCAGACCACCTGAACTTTAGGCACCCCAGGGGACCACTGAACTTTTAGGCACCCCAGGGACCACCTGAACTTAGGCACCCAGGGACCACCTGAACTTTAGGCACCCCAGGACCACCTGAACTTTAGGGCACCCAGGGACCACCTGAACTTTAGGCACCAGGGGACCACCTGAACTTTAGGCACCCCAGGGGACCACCTGAACTTTAGGCACCCCAGGGGACCACCTGAACTTTAGGCACCCAGGACCACCTGAACAGGGTGCTAGTCTACTTGGAAGGGGTTGTGTACCAGCTGGGAGCCATCTTAATCACCCAGGTCCAGGCAAAGGTCCAAGTACAGGTCGTGGGTACAGGTAATAGGCACAAGTTCAAGCACAGGTACAGGTATAGGCACAGGTCCAGGTACAGGCACAGGCACAGGTGTATAGGTCCAGGTACAGGTCAAATCACAGGTCCAGGCACAGGTATAGGCACAGGTCCAAGCAGGGGTCCAGGTACAGGTAATAGGCAAAAGTTCAGGTACAGGTATAGGCACAGGTCATAGGTACAGATCCAGGTCCAAGCACGGGTCCAGGTACGGGTCCAGGTACAGGTAACCGCTCCAGGTAACACACGGGTATAGTCCCAGGTACCACGCACTAAATAAAAAGATCAGGTGAAATTATGGACAATTTTCAGCGTTGCAACATACCAGAGTGACGGTGTTTGTGGGAGTTGTCACGCTAAGGTCAAAAGGTCATCAACCTCTAGTCCGCCAGGCTCAGGTCATGTCTCAATGTGACCTATATTGACCTGAGGATAGTTAGTATGATGTTTTTGTTTTCCTATATAATCGTTCAACTTTATATGGCTAGTTTAGTATATTAGAACTAGTTATATTGTCTTTTATATAAGTATAACCACTATAGTTTATTAGCTATATTAACTCGTGTTATATAAGACTAGCACCTGGTGGGGGTGACGCATACATGCACACTCACCTGCATACACGTGTATACTTTATGGAACACGTATGCACACATATATGAAAACATAATATTTATGCGATAATTGTACACAAACACACATAAAACAAACACACACACACACACACACACATTTCAAATGTACAGCAGGTGTGAAGCACAGGTGTAGGGACACTCTGTGAGATTGGGGGTGGGGGGTTGCAATTGCAGTCTACACTCGCCACTACCCTCGGTGCGCGGTGGCTGAGTGGACAAGACTCGATTCCTCACCTTAGGTAGTTAGTTCGAGCCCAGGCACCTCCAGATCACCCCCCTACACTTCACCTTGCTGTAAACATGCACCTGACGACAGTTTGGGTAAGGAAGACAGTCAAGTTCAGTGTCTCCCGTCATCAGTACTCAAGGCTAGTGATGCTACTACATGTACTCAGGTTAGGTTAGGTTAGTGTGTGGAGCCAACATGAACCTAACGTATAGTGTTTTTTCTTCCCGCAGATGGCCGTGGTGACGATGATGACGACATGATGACGCTTCACTTTTCACATCATCAGTGAAGCATAACCTCCTCCTCCCTCCCTCCCTCCCTCCCTCCCTCCCTCCTCCCTCCCCTAGTTCCTTTACGTGTCTCCCTTCCAATCCTTTCTCCCTCTACTCGTCCTCCCCTTTACTAGTGACTCTCTCCCTTCCTCCACTTGTTACCCTCTCTCTCCTCCTCCACTAATCCATCCCCCTCCCTCCCTCCCTCTCCACTAGTCCACCTCCCTCCCTCCTCCACTAGTCCACCTCCTCCCTCTCCACTAGTCCACCTCCCTCCCTCCTCCACTAATCCACCCCCTCCCTCCCTCCACTAGTCCACCCCTTCCTCCTCCACTAACCACACTCCCTCCCTCCACTAATCCACCCCCTCCCTCCCTCCCCTCCACTAATCCACCCCCTCCTTCCCCCCTCCCTCCCTCCACACGTCAAAACACCTCTCTCACTCCACCTCCTTACCACACCTCACCCCGCCTCACCAAGAAACACATCCTCTTGGGACTACAAAAGCACTTCCGTCCGCCTAGCAACATCTGGGACCCCCTCTAGCAACACCTGGGACCCTTCTAGCAACACCTGAGACCCCTCTAGCAACACCTGGTATCCCTCTAACAGCACCTGGGATCCCCCTATCAACATCTGGGACCCCTTTATCAGCACCTGGGACCCCCTATCAACACCGGGGACCCCCTATCAACACCGGGGACCCCTATCAACACCCTGGGATCCCCTATCAACACCTAGGACCCCTCTAGCAACACCTGGGACCCCCGATCAACACCTGGGACCCCCTATCAACACCTGGGATCCCCGATCAACACCTGGGACCCCCTATCAGCACCGGGGGACCCCTATCAACACCGGGGACCCCCTACACAGGATGCGGCAGCGTCTCCTCACCTGTTATGAATGTCACTCCTATTACCACATGTCACTTTAACCAGAAGATCGTTCCTACCACAACTACAAGACCACATCAACCACCATTATGTATTAGTCTTAAGGTGGTCTTCCTTCCTCACTCATCATCACTATAAGACTACATCAACCACCATCGTATACCAGTCGTAAGGGGGTCCAACTACCACAACTACAAGACCAAAGGAACTACCACAATCACCACTACTACAAGACCTCAGGAACTACTACCACCACCACCACTACTACTTCAAGACCGCAACCACTACCACGATCGTCTACCAGCCACTGAAGGGGCTCGACCACCACTACCACCACCACCATGGCAGCTCACCAGATGGTTGCTACCCTCATCTTCAGGCTTATGTTGCCTCTCCTGCTGGGGATCTGTGAGTACTGGTGTGTGTGTGTGTGTGTGTGTGTGTGTGTGTGTGTGTGTGTGTGTGTGTGTGTGTGTGTGCTTATAGTGATGGTCTGTGTGTATGTGTGTACAGAGGAGTAGGTGTTAGTTATGAGTTTATGTGTGTTTATATATGTACAGGAGACGTTCATAGTGTGTTTGTGTACGTTTATGTGTGTACTTATGTTGATACAATGTTTATATGTGTACATAAGATGTTAATAGGTGCTTGTATGAGTATTTATGTGTGTACAGGTGATGCTAATGGTGTGGTGTGACGGTGGAGGTGTAACAGCAGGTAACGTGGGAGTGTTTATGTTATGAAAGCATTTTTTATACCTTCTCAAGAACATGTGCTTCAGCTAAATTTTAAATATCCTCTTTCCGTCACCCTCCTCTCCCCTCCCTCCCCTTCCATTAAGATCTCCCCTCTCTTCCATCAACCTCTTTCCCCTTTCCCATCAATTTCTACCCCCTCCCATCAAGCTCTACCCCCTCCCATCAAGCTCTACCCCCTCCCATCAAGCTCTACCCCCTCCCACACTGCCCTTCCCTGCACCACCATTTATGACCTTTTGGTTGTTTCTTCCTCTCCTTCCCTCACGTAACAAAAGGGATGGTAAGGTGTAAGTGTGGTAGGTGTGGTAGGTGTGGCGGGGATGTGGTAGGTGTGTGAGAATGTGGTAGGTGGTATGTGGTGTAATAAAGTAATAATAAGTATAAATTACATTAGGTTATTTAACTCACTCAGACACCCACGTTGATAAAAGCCTTCCTCCTCCTCCTCCCTCCTCCCTCCCTTCCTCCTCCCCTTCTTCCTCCTCCCTCCCTTCCTCCTCCCCCCCTTCCTCCTCCTCCCCCCCTTCCTCCTCCCCTCCTCCCCTTCCTCCTCCTCCCTTCCTCCTTCCCTCCTCCTCCCCCTCCTCCCCCTTCCTCCTCCTCCTCCCCCTTCCTCCCTCCCCCTTCCTCCTCCCCCCCTTCCTCCCCCCTCCCCTCTTCCCCCTCCCCCTCTTCCTATAGGTTGCTATGGGTATAGTGACGTGTAGTGTCAGTTGAGTGTGTTATATATAGGACGCTGAAGAGTGTGTTGGGGCCCGGTGTAATGGAGGGGGCATGGTCGGAGGAGAGGTTAATGGTTGAAGGTCTTGGTATGGTTGAAGGTCTTGGTATGGTTGATGGTCTTGGTATGGTTGATGGTCTTGGTATGGTTGATGGTCTTGGTATGGTTGAAGGTCTTGGTATGGTTGATGGTCTTGGTATGGTTGAAGGTCTTGGTATGGTTGATGGTCTTGGTATGGTTGATGGTCTTGGTATGGTTGATGGTCTTGGCGTATGGATTTGAAGGTCTTGGTATGGTTGATGGTCTTGGTATAGTTGAAGGTCTTGGTATGGTTGATGGTCTTGGTATGGTTGAAGGTCTTGGTATGGTTGATGGTCTTGGTATGGTTGATGGTTTTGGTATGGTTGATGGTCTTGGTATGGTTGAAGGTCTTGGTATGGTTGATGGTCTGGTATAGTTGAAGGTCTTGGTATGGTTGATGGTCTTGGTGCATGGTTGAAGGTCTTGGTATGGTTGATGGTCTTTGTATGGTTGATGGTCTTGGTATAGTTGAAGGTCTTGGTATGGTTGATGGTCTTGGTATGGTTGAAGGTCTTGGTATGGTTGAAGGTCTTGGTATGGTTGATGGTCTTGGTATGGTTGATGGTCTTGGTATGGTTGAAGGTCTTGGTATGGTTGGTCTTGGTATGGTTGAAGGTCTTGGTATGGTTGAAGGTCTTGGTATGGTTGAGGGTCTTGGTATGGTTGAAGGTCTTGGTATGGTTGATGGTGACGTGTTTGGCTGTGAATCAACTCTCAGAGACTAGTCAGTGTATTCTGTAGGATATTGTCACACTAAGATGAAGAGTATCCTTAAGGAAATCACTGGTGAGGAAGTAGAGATCCTTCCTATGGCTTTGTGCTGTAGGTGAAGGAATGGTGGGTGAGGCACTGGTTGGTGGGTTCTGTAGGAGACGCTGTAGGTGAAGGAATGGTGGGTGAGGCACTGGTTGGTGGGTTCTGTAGGAGACGCTGGGTGAAGGAATGTGGTGAGGCACTGGTTGGTGGGTTCTGTAGGAGACGCTGTAGGTGAAGGAATGGTGGGTGAGGCACTGGTTGGTGGGTTCTGTAGGTGACGCTGTAGGTGAAGGAATGGTGGGTGAGGCACTGGTTGGTGGGTTCTGTAGGAGACGCTGTAGGTGAAGGAATGGTGGGTGAGGCACTGGTTGGTGGGTTCTGTAGGAGACGCTGTAGGTGAAGGAATGGTGGGTGAGGCACTGGTTGGTGGTTGGTGGGTTCTGTAGGAGACGCTGTAGGTGAATGAATGGTGGGTGAGGCACTGGCTGGTGGGTCTGTAGGAGACGCTGTAGGTGAAGGAATGGTGGGTGAGGCACTGGTTGGTGGTTCTGTAGGAACGCTGTAGGTGAAGGAATGGTGGGTGAGGCACTGGTTGGTGGGTTCTGTAGGAGACGCTGTAGGTGAAGGAATGGTGGGTGAGGCACTGGTTGGTGGGTTCTGTAGGAGACGCTGAGGTGAAGGAATGGTGGGTGAGGCACTGGTTGGTGGGTTCTGAGGGGCCCTGTAGGTGAAGGAATGGTGGGTGAGGCACTGGTTGGTGGGTTCTGTAGGAACTGTAGGTGAAGGAATGGTGGGTGAGGCACTGGTTGGTGGGTTCTGTAGGAGACGCTGTAGGTGAAGGAATGGTGGGTGAGGCTGGTTGGTGGGTTCTGTAGGAGACGCTGTAGGTGAAGGAATGGTGAGTGAGGCACTGGTTGGTGGGTTCTGTAGGAGACGCTGTAGGTGAAGGAATGGTGGGTGAGGCACTGGTTGGTGGGTTCTGTAGGAGACGCTGTAGGTGAAGGAAAGATGGGTGAGGCACTGGTTGGTGGGTTCTGTAGGAGGAACCGGTGAAGAATGGTGGGTGAGGCACTGGTTAGGTGGGTTCTGTAGGAGACGCTGTAGGTGGGTGAGGCACTGGTTGGTGGGTTCTGTAGGAGACGCTGTAGGTGAAAGGTGGGTGAGGCACTGGTTGGTGGGTTCTGTAGGTGACGCTGTAGGTGAAAAGGTGGGTGAGGCACTGGTTGGTGGGTTCTGTAGGTGAAGTAAAGGTGGGTGGGTTGGTGGGTTCAGTGTGTGGTGTTGATGTACTGGCCTGAAACATGATACACTCGGTGCAGACTGTCACGTCATACTGCCATGATAGACTGTGATGGCTCTGTTGTCTTGCTTCCTAGTAATTATAAAGACGTCTAGCGGCCATCTTGAAAAACGGCGGCTATTTTTGACAACTTCACCTGAGGTCTTTCTACAGTATTCTTAAATAAGGTTAACTATTGTACTGCCTTAACACAGTACAGGAAATATGGTCAGTTTAGTCACCTACAGGGGCTCAAATGACTCAACGAAACCTGTGACTCGTGGGGACTCAGAAGTGACTCATGGGGAGGACTCAGAGGTCAGAGTAACGAACAGACAGCAGGAGATTAAGAGTGGTGGTTGGGGAGGGAGGAGGAAGGAGGAGGAGGAAGAGGGGGGCTCTGGGTACACTGGACAGTGAGCAGGAGTTAGTGTGGTGGTGGTTAGTCCTTCCTCCGAGCCCACCACCATCCTCCCTCCCTCCCTCCCTCCTCCCCCTCCCCTCCTCCCCCCTCCCCTCGCCCTTTACCTCACAGCTAAGTGATTTTCAGTTTAACCATTTTCCCCCTACTTCTTCTTTCTTGTTTATTTCCTCTCCTCCCTGTCCCTTTCCTTCTTTTTCTCTCCATCCTTCCACTTTCCTCCCCCCATACATTTCTTTCCCCTCCCCTCCTTCCCCTTTCCTTTCTCCCATTTACCTATCTCTCTCCTCCTCCATCCTTCTCTCTCTCCCTCTCCTTCCCTCCTCCCTCTCCCTCCCTCCTCCCTCTCTCCCCCTCCTCTCCCTCCTCTCTCTCCCTCTCCTTCCCCTCCCCTCCCTCCCTCTCCCCCTCCTCCCTCCCTCCTCCCTCCCTCCCTCCTCTCCCTCCCCTCTCCTTCCTCCCTCCCTCCCTCCCCTCTCTCTCCCCTCCCTCCCCTCCCTCCTCTCTCTCCCCTCTCCTTCCCTCCTCTCCCCTCCTCCCCTCCCCTCCCTCCCTCCCCCTCTCCCCTTCCCTCCCCTCTCTCTCCCCTCTCTCTCTCCCTCTCCTTCCCCTCCTCCCCCCTCCTTCCTCCTCTCTCCCTCTCCTTCCCTCCTCTCCCCCCTCCCCTCCCCTCCCTCTCTCCCTCTCCTTCCCTCCTCCCCCCTCCTTCCCTCCTCCTCCCCCCCTTCCCTCCTCTCTCTCCCTCTCTCCTTCCCCTCCTCTCCCCCTCCCTCTCTCTCCCTCTCCTTCCCCTCCCTCTCCCCTCCCTCCCTCTCCCTCTCCCCTCTCCCCCTCTCTCCTTCCCTCCTCCCTCCCCTCCTTTCCCCCTCCTTCCCTCTCTCCCCTCCTCCTCTCTCTCCCTCCTTCCCTCCTCCCCTCCTTCCTCCTCTCTCTCCCCCTCCTTCCCTCCTCTCCCCCCTCCCCTCCCCTCCTCTCCCCCTCTCCTTCCCTCCTCCCCTCCCTTCCCTCCCCCCTCTCTCCCCCTCCCCTCCTCTCTCTCCCTCTCCTTCCCTCTCTCCCCTCCCCTCTCTCCCCTCTCCTTCCCTCCTCCCCTCCTTCCCTCCTCTCTCTCCCTCTCCTTCCCTCCCTCTCCCTCCCCTCTCTCTCCCCTCCCCTCTCCCTACCTGTCTCTCACCTTAATATCACCGACTAAGTCAATTAACATGGCGACACGTCTTATGTACTGGACCAGGTACTGTACACACACAGGACAGTAATAGTACACACCCAGCCGCCACCAGTCCCTGATCAGTGTAAACAAAGAGACACGAGGTCGGTAAACACTCCATCACGCGAGAGGAGCTGGGTGATGGTACTGTGTGTGTGTGTGTGTGTGTGTGTGTGTGTGTGTGTGTGTGTGGAGTGTTTGTCCGTATTGTGTATGGGCCCTTGAGTGTGTCACATGTTGAGTGTTAAGTGTGTTCTGTGAAGATACTTGAGTGGCAGTGGTCGAGGCTGGCAGCTGGCCAAGGTGGTGGAGTGCGTGCGTGTGAGTGTGCGTGTGTGTGTGAGTGTGTGTGTGTGAAGTAAAAATGTCACTTTGATATTTCCTTGTTGCTTAGGGGGGTGGGAAGCATGTGACAAGAAGGGGCTGGTGAGAGAGAGAGAGTGAGTCATGGTGTGGTGGTATATATGGGGGACGAAGGAGAGGGTGTTGGGGGAGGGGGAGGTAATAGGGAGGCAGTAACGAGGCCATTGCAGCGTTCGGCTGGTCATGGGTTGTTAGTCTGCTATACTCTGGACCTGATACACTCTAGGTGTAGTGTGTGTGTGGAGACTGAAGGGGGGGAAGGAGGCATTAAGAGAGCTATTTAAACATTATTTCAGGTCCATTAGGCAGGGGGCAGCACTGTCACCTGAGTCAATGGAGTCACCTGAGAGTCACCTGGAGATTCACACTAACCTCCACACACCTGAATGTCAAGAGGCTCATGGTTGACTGTAACTTCCAACTACAACTAGGTGATGTTTCAGTATATCTGGGGGAGGAGGAGGTGGAGAGAAGGGTGAGGGACAGGGAGAGGAGGTGAGATATGGGATGGGCGTTGGTGGTTAGGTCGTTAGGGCCAGCCAGGAGCCATCAGGAGTCGTCCTGTAATGGTGGAAGGTAACGACCAGGGAGGCGACGTTGAGGTGGTGGTGACCTAATCTAACCTGGACTCCAGACCTGACCTGACCCAACCTAACACAAAGCATAATTTTAGTACAAATGTTTGGCTGATGTGGTGTGTGTGTGTGTGTGTGTGTGTGTGTGTGTGTGTGTGTGTGTGTGTGTGTGTGTGTGTGTGTGTCCTCATCATTACACAATTAGGGTAAATGCTGAGTAACTCTGGCTGTACTGAGGGCGGATATAGCAGGAGGAGAGGGGCCACACACTCTCACCCCACACACCCCCACACACCCCCACCCCACACACCCTCACCACACACCCCACCACACCCTCACCACACACCCCTCACCACACACCCCTCACCATAGTCAATCTCAGGTAATGGTAATGTTTATTGTTGTCCTCAGGTGCAGTGCTAAGGTTCAGTTTGATGTCCTTGGCTTACCTGCTGCTGCTGATGGCTGTATTCTCCTGCCAGCCCCGACCTTCCATACTATGCGTGGTTTGTATTGCCCCGTCTCTCCCTCTCTCTCTCTCTCTCTATTATTTTCTTCATTTATTTCTTCCTTTTTTCTTTCTCTTTATTCTTTTTATCTTCCATTCTTTTTTTATTCACTTTCTTTCTTTCTTTTCTTTCTCTCTTTGCCTTCCTTCCTTCATGCATATTTACATCACAAAATTTACAAAGAAAAATTTAATGAAATAAATAACAATAATAGTAGTATTAGTAGTAGTAGTAGTAGTAATAATAATAGTAGTAGTAGTAGCAATAATAGTAGTAGTAGTAGTAAGTGCACATACTAATTACTCCCCACACTCAACAGGACACACTGGCCGGTACCTGAAGGCTGTGGCTGGTATAAGTATAGTGAACTTCCTGCTGCAGTTTACTTTCCAGATAGTACTACTGTCTCTCCCTCCCTACGCCTACTTCCTGAAGGAGTGTAAGTACCGCCACTGTCTCTACTTTTATATGTACTGTTCGTATAAATCTTAGGTGACGTCACTCCATATTTCATTATAACGTGTATGTACAGTATGTATGTCCTGTATGTATGTATGTATGTATGTATGTATGTATGTATGTAGGTCATGTATGTTATGTATGTATGCATGTATGTAGGTATGTATGTATGTATGTATGTATGTCCTGTATGTATGTATGTATGTATGTATGTATGTAGTAGGCTGTAATAATAATAATAAAAATTAACGGTTTATTGAAGAGCTTAAGCCAGAAGGCTGAAAATATACAGTTACATATTTGGGAATGGGTTACGAATTACAAATAATATACAAGGACATAAGTGACACAAAAAGACATATAGTAACTTAGAGGGGATCAGCTCAACTACAGTTCATTTTAACATAGTGACAGTGTAGGAGCAGTGTTTACTGGGAGGAATACTGATTTATTACATGTTATTGATAATTTTACAATGGTTGGGACTGGCTGTTTTATAGCGATCAGTTGCACGTATGGGCTGGATGCGGTGTGTGTCGAACAGCACTTAGGGGATCTCGTGGTAGTATGTATGTATGTATGTATGTATGTAGGTCATGTATGTTATGTATGTATGTATGTAGGTCATGTATGTTATGTATGTATGTATGTATGTCCTGTATTTATGTATATATGTATGTGTGTATGTATGTATGTATGTATGTATGTATGTACTGTATGTGTGCACATTCCTCACTTCACAAGAAACCCTAAGCACTTGAACTAAATTCCTCAAACACTACCTCGAGGCACTCAAGCGAGACACTTAAGTCAATTATACTGAACTGAGGAATGAACTTATTGACCTTTTACACCGAGAGGATATTAGTAAGATAATTTATAACTTGTTGTGGATAATAAGCTTTTGTTAGAGCAGGAAAGTGACCAGGTAGTACTCGTTAGGCAGGTGACAGGAGGAAAGTGACCAGGTAGTACTCGTTAGGCAGGTGACAGGAGGAAAGTGACCAGGTAGTACTCGTTAGGCAGGTGACAGGAGGAAAGTGACCAGGTGGTACTCTGTTAGGCAGGTGACAGGAGGAAAGGACCAGGTAGTACTCTGTTAGGCAGGTGACAGGAGGAATGTGACCAGGTGGCACGTTAGGCAGGGGTGACAGGAGGAAAGTGACCAGGTGGTACTCGCTAGGCAGGTGGCAGGAGGAAAGTGACCAGGTGGTACCTGTTAGGCAGGTGACAGGAGGAAGTGACCAGGTAGTACTCGTAGGGCAGGTGACAGGAGGAAAGTGACCAGGTGGTACTCGTTAGGGCAGGTGACAGGAGGAAAGTGACCAGGTGGTACTCGTTAGGCAGGTGACAGGAGGAAAGTGACCAGGTGGTACCTGTTAGGCAGGTGATAGGAGGAAAGCACTGTGAGTACTCTGTTCGGCAGGTGACAGAGGAAAGTGACCAGGTAGTACTCTGTTAGCAGGGTGACAGGAGGAAAGTGACCAGGTAGTACTTCGCTAGCAGGTGACAGGAGGAAAGTGACCAGGTAGTACCTCTGCTAGGGCAGGTGACAGGAGGAAAGTGACCAGGTAGTACTCTGTTAGGGCAGGGTGACAAGAGGAAAGTGACCAGGTAGTACCTGTTAGGGCAGGTGACAGGAGGAAAGTGACCAGGTAGTACTCTGTTAGGCAGGTGACAGGAGGAAAGTGACCAGGTAGTACTCTGTTAGGGCAGGTGACAGGAGGAAAGTGACCAGGTAGTACTCTGCTAGGCAGGTGACAGGAGGAAAGTGACCAGGTAGTACTCTGCCAGGCAGGTGACAGGAGGAAAGTGACCAGGTAGTACTGCTAGGCAGGTGACAGGAGGAAAGTGACCAGGTAGTACTCTGCCTGTCAGGTAACTCATAAAGGTAAGCTCTGAGTTGTTGTTCAAATACTGATGGAGTAGTGGTACATTGGGGAGTGTTTACGTGCCTGTGTGTTGGTGGATTTACTGCCTCCAGCCGCCTCTCCACACATAGTTTGTCTCGTGTGTGTGTGTGTGTGTGTGTGTGTGTGTGTGTGTGTGCATTGAAGCTACTGAATCTCTTGTTAT
This sequence comes from Homarus americanus, assembly GCF_018991925.1. NCBI lineage: Eukaryota > Metazoa > Arthropoda > Malacostraca > Decapoda > Nephropidae > Homarus > Homarus americanus. The sequence goes on from NW_024733231.1 coordinate 4,956,746, forward strand.
TGAGGGCCTTAAATTTATATGTATGTATGTATGTATGTATGTATATAATCCTGACCCTCTACAACCAATCATAATCCCTCTGGTGACAACACAGGTGGATTTCTGGAGCAACTTCTACGGCACTTGGGATTTCACTGGACGGCATCAGTGAGGTAGACGGGACGCGATGGATGCTGCCCGAGTGTATTCTAGTGGTGTTTGCTCCCGGGGTTTACGTCGCCTGTCTCAAACTCACCTCCCATACCAGCCCAGATCTCCACCTACCCGCCCACAATGCCTCAGATAACCATAAAAACGTCGGGCTTAGGATTCTCAATGCCGTGGGTTAGTGTTTATCTATAGACTACCATAACCACCATAACCACCATCAGTACCATCACCATTCCCACCATAACCACCATCACAGACCATTAATTACCGACACACGCAAGAACCATGGCGTCAGAGTTACCGTGTAGTAGTGGGTTATCAGCCAGGAGGTCATCAGGTGGACGATTCTTTTAGTCGTTTTTGGTTGATGAGTCACGACATGCAACACAGTGTCTTGTCATTAACGGCACAGTTGTTATAGCTAATGACAACACCACACACAACACACACCCCTCACCACACACCCCTCACCACACACCCCCACCACACGTCCCTCTCACCACGCCCCTCACCACACACACCCTCACCACACGCCCTCACCACACGCCCCCCCTCACCACACGCCCCTCACCACACACCCTCACCACACACCCCACCACACACCCCACCACACGTCCCTCCCCACCACGCACCCCACCACACGTCCCTCCCTCACCACGCCCCTCACCACACACCCCCCAACACACCCCCACCACACCCTCACCACACGTCCCTCTCACCACGCCCTCACCACACACACCCCCACCACACGCCCTCACCACACGCCCTCACCACACCCCCCTCACCACACGCCCTCACCACGCCCTCCACCACCCCCTCTCACCACACCCTCACCACGCCCTCACCACACACACCCCTCACCACACACACCCCTCACCACACACACCCCTCACCACGCCCTCTCACCACACGCCCCTCTCACCACACGCCCTCCTCTCACCACACGCCCCTCTCACCACACGCCCCTCACCACACACGACATGCAACACAACATCTTGTTTATAACCAGGTTGTTATAGCAAATGACAACAGACTTCCATATATCCGACTTCTCAATATATAATCCGTTATAGGGGGGTTTCGCATATAACGGACCCTCGATATAACGGACTTCATTCTTTCGCTGTACATATATGACTTTTTCTCTAATCTCTGAGGTACATACATGGCTTTCTTTCATCTCCCTCACATTCATACCTGACTTTCTCTCATCTCTCACATTCAAACCTGACTTTCATCTCTCCTACAGGTACATACATGGCCTTAGCAATGATAGGATGCGCCTCCGTGATGGTTCCTTCTGTTACCTCAGCTGTGTACTTCGTGGTGTTCATAGCCAGCGCCACCTACTGGAGTCTTAATAACGCTCTCGGCCGCCGCTTTGGGTAGGGTACAGTATGGTAGATTAGGGGTACAGTATGGTAGACAGGAATACAGTATGGTAGACAGGAATACAGTATGGTAGACAGAAATACAGTATGGTAGACAGGAATACAGTATGGTAGACAGAAATACAGTATTTTAGACAGGAATACAGTATGGTAGACAAACAACAACAATTATGGTGACCCTCGGCAGGTTTGTGTGTCGGGGTGATGTTAGCAGGCGTCCACGTGGTGTGTCTCTACATATACCAGGTGCAGTGGGCCCAGCATTACTTCCCTCCTGACTCACTGTGTGCAAGGTAAGACTCACTAATTAATGCTGAAGGGTAACTGAGTGGCGGCTGTAGTCGAGTCCTGCCACGTTGTTAGTTAAGTGAAATGAATAATGTATAATGCTGTACAGGTTTTAGCATTATTTAAACAGTTGGGTCCCTTATTTAGGTAACTGGTATAATTATCTTTGGTGAATGGAGTTTGGTATTATAATGTGATGTTTAGATGAGTGGTGAAAATGTATGTGGCAGTAACGTTTTTCCTCTGGTGATATTTTTTATGTTATGGTGTCACTATGCATCAGGTCACAACTCTGCTGTATATTTTGTTTTGTGTATTGGTGCTGGTAATACTTTGTGGTTTATATTCTTCATGATTGATTGATGTGTGTTGGGTCAAGGTTCAGGTCAGATTGGGTTATTATTGTTTTTTATTTACAAACTCCTAAGACACTTAAACCAACAACTGAGCGGTGTGTTATTGTTCAGGGTGTTTGGGTTCACGGCGGTGGTGGACACCAAGTGTAAGGATCCCCGGTCAGCGTCGCTCACCACGGGCGAGTGGTCAAGGTTCGTCAACCCCATCCTGCTCCTGGCTCTCTACTATGTCCTGGCCTTTGAGTCACAGTTCCTGCTCTCCAACAAGGTACGGCAGATATTATGTTTTCTGTTTCTGAGCAAGTTTGTGGGTTATATGACTTCCCTTTATTCGGGATAAAGCTGAGGCGTGTGTGTGAATATGGTGAGGTTAACACATGTTTACGGAGGCGACGTGTGCTCCCGGTGTTGACACTACTAATGATGGAGTGGTAGAGCCTTGTAGCCCTCTTTGATTACCATCAGCCGGGGATGATCACCGCTGTGTTTGTCCGCCACTGTTGCCTCCATGATTACAGAGGCCTCAGTATCACCCACTCCCACCACTATCACGCTCACCCTACATGACAATACACTAACCTTCTCCCCACCCCAAAGCTTGACCCCTCCCTCACCCTCCTCCCTCCCCTTGCTCTTCCCTCTCGCAGGCGGCGCTCTTGTCCCCGATGGGGTCCAGCGTACGGTACCTTATCCGACGTAGCACCGTCAGGAGCCGTTCAATGAAGTCCGGCAGATCCTCGGCGTCTGAGATCCGGTCTCGACGCACCTCTGTCAGCCACCACTCCCGTCGTCGCCTCCCCCACGACACACAAGTAACCAGACGCCTCTGGCTCTCTCAGCCGTCTATGGCCACTCTTAGTTATCCATGACTACTTACCTATCCTTAGCCTTTTCCCTGTTCCCTCTCACTCTTCTCCAACCTTAGTCATCAGTCGGCCAACACTGCTCCTGGCCAGTACAGTATATACTGACCACACTCTGTTTTTACTGCACACACACACAAGGCTACTTCTGGCCACCACCACTACTAAAGTATCTGGGCACCACTGTCTGGTCATCACTATCTCATCTTTACTATCCCTTCACCACTACCTGGCCATCACTGTCGTCTAGATTGTGTTGTGATGTTGCTTTCCTCAGTGATGCCTGTGTCTGTCAACTCACCTTCACCTCTCTCATTCTACACTTACAGGTAAACTAGTGGGTGGCAGATCATGTGGGCCCCAGTCCTAACTTAACCTAGTTATTAGAATTGGTATATAGTCTTAACAGGCCCAAGTTTTAAAGGACACCAATTCTAATGGGCACTGGTCCAGGTAGCATTAGGTTATGTTATGTTAGAGGGACATATTAGGACAGGTTCCATTTGATCTGAAACCAAACCAGTGTTCTGTTTAGCCCCTGTCACTCACTACTGCTGGCTTAAGTACTGGTAATTCTAACTAACTTAAGATTCTAGATTCTTAAAGATTCGTACATAATTAACTTCCCTTGAAACAAAGATGAGAGGAAATACCCTGTAATTATATATCATAGAAACTCTCTCTCTCTTATCTCTCTCACATCCCCATCTGAGGAAAAATTATCGTTCGAACCTTTAAGAATACAGCATCACAAACTGTACAAGCATCACATAATGTACTGTTATGTTATGGCACACATGGTCAGGGCTACCAACACTCCTCACAGTCCTGCCAATAGTGAGCATCACCCCTCTCTCTCCCACCCATGAATGATATAGATCTGTTTTTGTATCTCACTTGTCTCTAGATTATTAGTTTATTTGTTATTTCTTCATATTAGGTGAGAATTTCTTAGTCAACAGATAGAACTTTTATTATGCCACTTCAAACCAGATCTAACCATATTGTGGTGGCCAAACTAAACCTTACCTAAATAGTACTGTACAGTATATCCATGGTTAGGCCAGGTAAGGGAAGCTCTGGGTGGCTCATGTCTCTCATCACTTCTAGTAAATAGTTTATTGTTGTAGCTTGATTAAATAGGTAGATAAATTACTGTAGTCTACCTTGAGGTCTAGAGACACGTGCATCATACACATTACCACACAGCACTGCACACCCCTATTCAAAATATGAGAAAAGCTGTACCCGAGTTTTTGTATATTGCCATATTATGATTATTTTGGTCTTGTTTTGATAACCAGATTTTTCATTTTGATTTACTATTACTGTGGCTTTTTTTTTTAGTTAGATATTTTGGTCAGAGCAAAATATGATTGTCTCTTCTCGTAAGCGTATGCAGCAGCTGATACTCAACTAATTTTGACGTATCTTTGCATATTTTGTACATATTTGTTACGACTTCACCGCACACATCTATGTTATCACATACCCTCTGTTGTGCTATGTGTCGCTGATTTATGTTGTTTTGTACATATTGTGGCAACATGGTCGTGTCTGGTGGCTGAGAGTCGCCTTAGGGAACACTTGCTCTCTACATCTGCTATGCTTGTGGTTGATGTTGGATTCTCCTTACGCTGTTGCAGTTGTTGTTTGTGCTCTTTCAGGTGTAGTGTCCTAGAGTATAAATGTTGCATTTCACTTAAAGTAGACTGTGTCTGTGCATGGATGTGTTGTCCACGGCCACCATGTTTATACTGTATTTTATTAGCTAAAGGTGTTATTTGTTAGTGTGATTTTAATTTCAACATTTCTATCTGTAGCTGGCATCTTCCGTGTCTTTAATAGCTATGTAGGTGCCCAGTAATCTGTTATGACTTAAGTACTATTACATGATACTCTTATGGTCATTACCATCATTACCCATCAGCTGGTAGTTGGTGAGGGATAGTTGTAAGATTAAATGATCCAAAGGAAGTGTTGGGAAGGTAAATAAAGACAGATACATAAAACAAAAGACAACAGATACCAAGAATTAATGAACCAGAACATCAAGAATAGGGATACAGTGGTCAAGTGGGTACAGCACTTGTGTTTCATCCCAGGGGTAACTTGTTTACATTTGGGGCACCTGTAGTGTGTTCAGGTGTGATTGCAGTACTGGCCACATTGTATTTTTGTATAATAGAGGCTTAGTACAGTCTTCAGTGTGCTGTATCCATTCTGTATTGTCCTTAACTGGTTCGTAGTAACTATTGTGGCAATGGGGTTTGGCTGACATGTCAAAGAGGTTTAGCAAGACACATACCTACAGTACATATGAAGTATAGACAATTCAAGTCTTTTCTTCTGCCTCTTTTGTATGTCTCCTGTCTGTACAGTAGTATAGAAATTCTCATGTACAATATCTGTCACATTTTATAAGATATATTCCCTGTAGTTGTAGTTAAATCTGTAGGGAGAGTTAACTGAAGTGAGGTAGTTAGGTGATTGGTGTTCCTCGTGATGGTCAGGAGGGCGTGTTGGGATTGGGCCGGGATTCAGATGCAGGCTGGGATACCTCTCTTGCCTCGGCCCGCAGCCGCAATGCCTCTGTCCGGGAATCGGCCCGCAGCAACACCTCCATGATGAGTAACAACACCTCCGCCCGCAGCAACAGGTCTTCTGGTGGTCTTAACGGCTCTTTACCCTCCAAACTCAGTCCCCGCCCCTTCCAGGTACCGTACATAGTAATCCTAATCCTCCAGAGTCATACCCTTATCCCTCAGGGTGCAGTACGTAGCGTCCCTCCACTATCAGACCCGGCCACATTAAGGTACTGTACGAGGAAGCTCTCCCAACTCAGTGTGTCTCCAGGTGTTGTGTGTGACATCATTTCTACCCACTTCTGTGTTATATTCTTTACCCCTGCTGCTACTCTTCAGAATCAAACGGTAAATATTTGGGGCTATTATGGGAGGTCGGTAGCCCTTGAAATGTAGTCCCCCCCTCAAGAGTCCTCCAAAGGTACTCAGGTTACTCTGCTTCAGTCCCCTGGTTTGATGCCCTTGCAGGTGCTGTTGTACTGTATTGTGGCCTCCCTGCATATGTTCTGATCATCCACATATACTTTCCAAGGTTCCTCTAGGTACAGTAATGTGGATTCCTCCCTCCAGACTCTACCCCCTGCCACCTATAGATATATGAAGCATCCCTACCAATCACTGTCCTTCATTCTTCAGGCATTGTAAGTAACGAGTGACCCTCAACAGTCGGCTTTGATCCCCCGTGTGAATGTAAGTACAGCACAGTGTCATCCCTCAAAAAAAAAAAAGAGAAAAAAAATGTCCACATCTCCCATTCATCCTAGTGATTATTTTGACTCACTCTGTTTATTGTCCAGAGGAGGAACGTCTTGTCAGAATCAACGACTGATTTGACCTTCTTAAATTAATATCTCGACTTATTTTTGTCCATGACCTGATATGTGTGTTGTTGTCTCTGTGGCCGGACTAGTACAGACCAACCTTGTCGAATGAATAGTTTTGGTTTAAGCCTCAATTCCCTGTGAGTGAATTATTGAATGTTGGACTTTAATCTCTATGAATGTTGAACTTAATCTCTGTATCTGTGAATGTTGGACTTAAATCTCTGTGAATGTTGGACTTTATCTCTGTGAATGTTGGACTTAATCTCTGTATCTGTGTGAATCCCTAAATGTACATGCGACTTTGGACGTAAAAATTGAGTTTATTTACGAGATAACTTATTTTTTTGGTCCCGTTTTTATCTTCATTTATATATTATCATCTTGTATGTTTCAGAGTTTTATATATGGGATAGTGTGCTCATTTATCTATAACTTGTACTGTACTTGTTCCAAACTGATGTCTTTAAACTATGAAGATAATGACTACCTGTTTGTATAGTAATTACCTTGAGTATTCTAATAGTTAAGGATTTGTTAATTTGTTTTGGTCTTTTTTTATGTATTTTTTAAGTGATGATAATTGGTCTTGATTCATATTTATTAATTTGTTATTATAGTGAAGGAAGAAATTGTTTGTTGTTTTTTAGTATTGTATTTACTTTCCATTATTTCTTTCAGGTTTCTATGTGTCTCTAAGTGTCCTGCTCACTTCTGAGTCATACAAGTTGTTCCTTATTATAGTTCCACCCGAGTCTTCCACCATTCTTGTATTCTCCTTCAGTTGTTCCCCAAAACACTGCCTATTAGACCTCATGTCCTATATAAATACCCATGTACAGTGGCTGGTGTGTTTTGTTAGATGTGGCAACTATGTACAATGTTTAGTCTGGCTTTATCTGAGGTTCCTTAAGTGCCATTCTGGGGAGTTTTAATATAATGTAAACAAACACAGAGTTGCCACATCTCACAAAACATGCCATCTACTGTACCAGGCATAAGTGCAGGTGACTGTAGCTTAGAGTACTTTAGAGTACCATTCATACATGCATCTGTCACACCTTGAGACCGTTACAGATAATGGAGAGGGCGGAGAAGATCGACAAGCTCCTCCCCGCCAAGCAGGCCACACAGCCCGACAACGGTGATGGGAGCGGGGGAGTCGTGGGGGACATCGGTGGCGGGAGGACGAAGGGAGCGAGGAAGAGAACCCCCTCCAGCGCCTCATAGCTCCTCTCATCAGTGTGTTCCAGCTGGTGATCCGGTCCTCTTACATAGCCACCAATATTGTTATGATGGTCAGTTCTTCTCAATACAGTTCTTAGACTAATACAAAAACCATGATGTTAATGGTTCTTTTGTAGGAGGTAGGTCAGGTGTGTGAGGTAGGTCAGGTGTGTGAGCTAGATCAGATGTATGAGGTAGGTCAGGTGTATGAGGTAGGTCAGGTGTATGAAACCTTGCAAAACATCGACAAAATCAATCAAGTATGACATCTCATTTTGTGGTCAAGGGCTGAGATGAATGGCCTAGATCCTCTGTTACCTCCTAAGAGCTATTAGTATTGGCCTGAACTAAAGGATAGGGTCCCTGTATCCATCATCATGAGGTGTAGTAGGAGTATATATAGTGTTTTAACTCCAGGAGGAAATGCTTCACTAGCCATACAAGACGACCACCATATTGACTAGTGCCTTGTGCCTTAACTGCTCCTGGTGTGACAAGATGAAGGATTGTTGTGTAGCAATTGTTCAGTTTTCATGAAGAATACAACCTGCTACTGATAGACCCTACCTTAGGATACCTGATGGGCTCTGATGTGTGGTCTTCTGTGGACTGAGGTGTCATGTCTTGCTGATTTTGGGGGCATTCATTCATAGAATTTTATATTTCAGTCATTTATTTTTCACAACTATACATTCTGTTTTTTATATATCTACAAATATATTTTATATCATCATGTCTGGTATTTAGTGATTTGTGGAATTTAATAGAATACTGTAAAATTTCTACGTTTTTATATGGTGAAAAATTACAGTTAGTTATGTTTAATAATGTGAATTCTCTTGTGGTACAGGCTTGGAGTATAACTTACCATAGCTGGCTGACGTTTGTGCTGCTGTTGTGGCGGTGTTGTGGATGATACCCAACCAACGCGCTGCAATGCTACGCTGTTCTCCCTTCCTTGTTGTATATGCTGAGGTCAGTACTACATTATTCATTACCCATAACAACATACCAAAACCAAGTCAGAATTTATATATGAAACATTAATTTAGCATTTTTAGATGAGTTAATGTCAGATACAAAATTTCTGTATTAGAGTTATTGTACTGTATTTTATGTAATCATTAATGGTGTTGTAGCTGCTGCTGGTTCTCCAATACATATACTGTATGGACCTGACGGACGCTGAGTTACCCAGTCAAGTGGAGGCGGTGAATCTCGGTCAGATTGGTCTGGTCAAGTACCGCTACTTGCCGTGTAAACCCTTACTGGTCAAGGTGAGCTCCACACTACACTATTATTATTATTTTTTTTTTTTTTTTTTTATTCTATACTGTATTTTCTTTGTTGTTTATTTCCCATCTCTTCCTCATCTTTGTACAGTCACCCACAAAAGTCCTGACACCTCTCCTGCTGTTCCATAAACCCCAAGATTCAGACTCATGAACCTGAAACATTAAACACTGATACATTATTCTTCATGAGTCTGAATCTTGGGGTGTATGGTTCAGGAGGAGAGGCAACAGGTCTTTTGTGGGGTGACTGTACAGTGTTGTCAGGGCCACATGTAAGATATCCTATGGATATTTCCAATTACAGTAAAGCTTTGTTGTTATAAGAGGTCCCTTCACTAAAACTTCCCTAAAGTGCCAAACTAGAACAAAGAACAATAACATTTAAGGTGATTTAGATGTGATTTATCAATATGAAACAGGAGAAAACTTACACAGATAGCCTGGGCAGTAATCACTATGCTATATAAACTGGTATTATTGTTTAGTACCAACCATCCAGAAATAGGATAAGATATTCATACCCAACTATGATTCTTGGATATACTATGGATTTGTGTACGTATGTTCATTGAGCTTATGTAATGACTTCTTCCTGTTACTTCTCTTGTGTGTCTTTCATCCACAAAAAATATATACAACTTTGGACTAATGTTTGTTCCAGGTGCTGTACACGACCATGTTTTGGATCACACTGCGTCAGTACGTGCAGGAGGTGATTGAAGTACCAAGCGTGAAAGTCACAGCTGCCGTGACCAGCCCTTTACTGTTGCTGTTAGTACCACCACCACTGGCCAGCCTGTCACCACACTCGTCTCTTCCCACGGTGAGAACAGTAGCTAGTTGTATACAGTACAGGCTCTGATTTTGATTCAAGAACTCTAAATAATGACTTTATTTTATGTGTATTAAACAGGACCTAAAAATAAGTAGGAATAAAGTTTGATAATCTTTACAGGAAACATCAAATCATTGTTGTTTTGCCTTATACATACAGTACTGTATTTTGGTTTGGGTCCAAACTTGGATTTTGTTGAAAATCTAAGAACAATATAGGTACTCCTGAGCTGGTTTGGAATTTATGGTCCACGATTCAATTGGGAGTAATTAGTAGTAATGATGCTTGGAATATTTTAATGAATTTTTCAATGCTAATTCCCCGCCAACTATGGGTTTCCGAGGTGCTATTTTGGTGTTTTTGTGTTAATCTGGAAATACTTAATTAAACCCCTTAAATTCCAATTCTGAGAGAAAAGTATACTGTACAGGTATTAATCATTTACCTTGAGGACTGACCATGAAAGAGTGAAGGTGAGATGAATGGCTAAAAAGATTGCCGCATTTACACTTCTCGTTTGAGGGTAATTCCTGTAAGATACTGTACAACGATTACTGAATTTTTACTTGCATGACAGAGACTCTCAATTCACGTTAACTTTTGTCCTTCTCTCTAAACAGACGAGTCGACGGCGTCTCCAGTAATGCAGCGTTTGGGACAGTGGGTGCGCGGCCTCTTAGTCAAATTTTGGATTTGGGTCGTCGCCATCATGCTCTTCGTCTTCGGCATCCAGGGCTCAGAAGTCGTTATTTTTAGGATCATGTACATGGTTCTGTTCCTCATCTTCACCATCACCTTCCAAGTAAGTTAAGAAATTTGTCTTATTAATGACAGATAGATATAAACAATTAGATGTGTTTAAATCCATGACCCCTGACCTAACTTTCCTACCGCAGTTGTCATATTCTGCATGGCGAAACTTCCTCTATGGATTCTGGCTCACCGTCATCATCTACCAAATGCTGGTGTTGGTGCTCACGTACACTTACCAGTTCGACAACTTTCCCCAGTACTGGCAGAACTACACCGGTATTCCGATTCAACTTCAGAATGACATGGGTCTTGAGGTATATAGTACATGGGTCTTGAGGTATATAGTACATGGGTCTTGAGGTATATAGTACATGGGTCTTGTGGTATATAGTTCATGGGTCTTGAGGTATATAGTTCATGGGTCTTGAGGTATATAGTTCATGGGTCTTGAGGTATATAGTACATGGGTCTTGAGGTATATAGTTCATGGGTCTTGAGGTATATAGTACATGGGTCTTGAGATATATAGTTCATGGGTCTTGAGGTATATAGTACATGGGTCTTGAGGTATATAGTTCATGGGTCTTGAGGTATATAGTACATTAAAGTTTATTTATTCATGATGAAATATGAATCAAAAGAGGTTTACCAAATTGGAAAACTTAACTCAAGAAATAATTAATATCAAGTCATGTTTAGTTTGTAATAAATGTAGTTAAACGTAGCCCTTGAAACATCACTCGGACTACCGTACTATATTAAATGTAGTCCCTAACACCCGGGTCGTTTCCTCAGGTTTATGACACTGGCCGTCTCTTCGTCAAGCTCATGACTCCCACCTTCTTTGTCATCGTCACCATCATCCAGGTCCATTATTTCCACAAGGACTTCCTGGAGCTCTCGGACATAGAGCAAATGTAAGACGATTAATAGTTTTATTACTGTCTTATAAACTCTGAGAGATGGATCATTATTTCCTGTAAAGCTTTTCATTATGTTTGAAGCTATTTATGCATCAGGAGGTTAAGAGGATAAAGTAAAGACCAATGTGTCCTCTTTCAGACCTGATCAACCTGTAGTTAAAGAGGTGCCTAAGAAGGAGACTAAGGTGGCCATACCCAACCGCCCAAATCTTCTAGAGTCGTGTATGCTCGAGGACGTCAAAGGTAATGCATAAGTTTTGTTGAAGAGGAGAAATGTATTTTAATGACCCTTAGAATGTCTGTGGTGAAAATGGCATCCCAATTTTTCCAGTATTATTTCTTTTGTGGGATATATTGATGACTGTCTCCCTCTTATAGTAAGGCAGATATGTGCTGATTCTGAATCTATGATCGATATTTCTATTGCTGAGTAATTAGTGGTCGTAATGATGCTTGGAAGATTTTAATGAAATTTTTCTTCATGCTAATTACTGTACTCGCCAACTATTGCTTCCGAGGTGATTGGTTGGTGCCAAATTACATAATGTCTTAGTGTACTTTCCTCCTTATGGACAGCTGTGTTGGAGCACTATGGACAGAAGGTGTTGGTTAGGATACAAGACACCATGGCTGCTGCTATGGAGTTAGGCTGGCGTTTCCTGGAGTTACACTTGATGAAGATTGTCCTCGGCTCCGTCATAATGCTCGCCTGCTACGATGTCAGTACACAAACAGAAGTTTTTGCCCCAAGATGCATGAACCTTCTTTTTTATTTGAGTTTATGTAGGATTTTGATGATGATGTTTATACATTGTTACAGTATCCATTGGTCCTTCCGTAAGTGACCTGTCAATTCCTAATAATGCACTCGTTTGATGTCGTATGCCTGTTCATCGGCAATTGCATCATATTATGGAGCTCTCAGTCCTCTATATCAAAATTCAGTGCAAATTTCTAACCTATGACCTGTCCACAGGTTTGTGCTCTCCACTGGGCCTTTGCTGTGCTGGCAACAGTAGCTGTGCCCTGCCCGGAGAAGATCCAGACAGCCATCTGCCGCACCTGCGTTGTGTTGTCTTCCCTTCTCCTCATCGTCAGGATGATATACCAGATAGATTACATAGACCCTGAAGGCTGGGCAGCTAACTGTTCTGTAGGTTTAATTCCTGGTTTATTAACTCTCAACTTCACTTTGTCTCTACTTCTTCAAATGTTAATGACAGTGTTGAGCAGCACTTGTTGCTCTTTAATGAAGGGGATAGACCAAAGGTTATGTATAGCTTGACAGTGGTGAAGAGGATAAAAGTAAAGAGGATGACTCACCTTAAGAATGCTCTACCTTTTTAAATAATGTTATCTCAGCAAAGAATTCTTATCAATATACTGTACATAACTTCTTAAGCTATGTATTAATTGTGTTTAATGTTGAGTAAGCACGGTTAAGATATTTGGCAGCTGTATGATAACCTGACGTGGACACCGTACCCACTGAATGAGACGGCCAACAACGCTGCCTGGCTCGGCCTCACCAAAGCTCCCAATCTACCCAAGTACTTGAAAGGTTACATAGGTAAGTTGTCTTCCCTAATATAATCTCTTACTGTACAGTGTATAGTAGAATTCTCTTGTAAATGATAACCAGAAATGTATTACAGGCACATTTAGATTTTCCATGTACAGTTGACTGAGTATCTTGTTTATTAGTTTTTTTTTTTCATCAAATTGCTGCTTTAGACATAATATTAATGCTGTGTTATTTTGCAGGTATAATTGTGGTGATCACAGTACAAGCGGTGGTGGTCATCAGACAGCAGTACCAGCGTAAGCTAACAGGACTACCACCACCCCCTCTTGGCGTCCTCTTCACCAACATCACACGAGCGGTGGCTGATGACGGCATACCAGAGTGCACAAAGTTCCTCCTTAATTATGGTTTCTACAAGTTTGGTGTTGAGGTGAGGGTTCATTTGGATTTCTAAACCTAATGTAAGTTGCTTGATTAAATAACAAATTGTCTTTACACAGTTTTTATCTGTGTCCGGGATGTCTGAGATGCATACACTGAATTTCCATTAATCTGATCAATTGGGGAGGAAAAGTGGACCATATTTTGAAAATTTCTTTATTTTCCTGAGAATATTTCCTTAGTCATGAAATGAAACCATTTATGGTTTATTTTACAAACATTTACCCTAATACATCCATGTTTCACTGAATATGAAATACAACTGCACACTTGTGCCCACACACAGTACCTCAGCTACACACTCTTTTGGAATTTATGGTAAATATATATATACTGTATATTTTTACAATAGATATGTCTGATGAGCTTAGTGGCTGTGATTGGTACTCGCCTCGACCTGTACTCGCTCTTCTATGCTGTATGGCTCTGTTATTTTTACAATCGACAAAGGAAGGACATTGCATATGTCTGGAAGGCTTTTGTCATCTTCATTACTGTGATGATACCTTTCCAGTACTTAATGTGTGTTGGCATCCCACCAGGTATATGTACAGGTGAGCACATAATGCAAATTTAAGTTATGTAAATTTAGTTTGTTAGTATGCTACCCATGACCTGCCTTAACCTAACCCAACTATATTATTCATTCAGAGTTGATAGTGCTAACATATAGTACTGGATATATATCTTTAAAATAACCAAGATTGCTGTACCACCAACAGACTACCCTTGGGCTGGCACGATGAACACAGAGCTACGAGAGTGGCTCTTCTTCCCAGACTTTGTCAAGTCACCAGAATCCTACAAAATTGTCAGTAAGTTGGAACACAAATTGCTTCAGTAGTCTTAGTGTTGCTGGTAAGAATTATTTTCTTTCTCAGGAAGATGGGTAGTCTTTGACTACCTCAGGGAGTGACAACCTCGCCTTGCTAGTTAAGAGGGTGTTTGGAAGTCATATACAGTATATAATGTCCAGTTCCTATTCAGTAAAGGTAGGATGTGATGCAGGACTGATGACTTCTTTCCATGACTACAATACTGTCCATAATTATTTTTAAATAGAGTTTGGGTAGTTGTATTGTGATGTATATAGTACTGGCAGTCCCCAATATATGGAGCCTTTTGTAATTGCCTGGACAGTACTATTTTAAATGTGTTCATTATTACAGGTCGTTGTTCTCTCTCACACTTATCTATATTGTCTTTGCAGCTGATTTTTGTCTGCTAATTTTTGCTGTGTGTCAGCAACGCGTCTTTGAGATTGAGTTTGCCGACGGGGCCGAGTCTTTCGAGGGCGGCAGTAACCGGGAGATTGTCCACGAAGACCCGGAGAGTCTGGTCAACCCCATACCTGACTTTGTTACCTACTCCAGGTGGGTTGTGATGCTATATTGGCAATTCATTCTTATTAGGTGTTACTGTAGTAGAGAGTTATGTACAGTACAGTATATATCTTGCATTATGTATTTTATTTATAGATCCTAATAGTCTTCCAGAAACAAAAGAAAGACTGATTATTTGAGATTCCTTGGGGATTAATACTAATTTTTTAGTTCAAATTCATACCTTCTTGCTTAACAGTTGTGACTGCTTATATTTATATCTGTTTGCTCCACCCAACATGATTTATCAACTATCATATAATTGTGAAAATTTGCTTTATGTTTTTCATCAAATTTTGGCTAGAATTTCTACCACCAGAGAGAAGGATCAAAGTAAGAACATAGATGAGACAGCTTGTGTTGCCATCACTCTCAACAGTTTGTGCTCACATGGTGTTTCATAATTCCTCTTTTTAGGAAAACTGGGGGTAAAAAGTGAGTACAGTACAACAAGTTTTGCACACTATGCTCAACTGGTTTGTTAAAATGCATCATGACTAGTACTTTGTTTTTATAATGTTTGTGTCTTGGCATGGGACTTACCAAGGCATAGATAATGTTGATCACAGGAAATGCAAATAATTTAATACACTGGCCAGTGGCCTTAACCACACTACAAAGCATGATTACTGATGGTTCTACAAGTCAGGTGTAACCCACGGCACATAGTCTGGATATGGGCCCCATAGATCATCTTCTGCGGCCTGCCAAATGCAGTTTTAGTACCTCTCTGTATCTTGCATGAACCTGGGTAGTACTGATCATGAGTTGCACCAAGGATTACCGAGTTGTTTATAGTCCTTGAGTTGCACTACCTGTGACCGCCAACACACTTCAGGAATTACTAAATGGTTCTACTGAAGAAGATTGTACACCCCTGATCTATAAGGATGAATACTGTTGTGGGAAGTAATGTTGTACTGTACATCATGTAATAATATCATAGTTGCTGGTAACACACATAATATAATCAATATTTTGTTATGTGAATTTATATATCGATGACAACTTCCCCACAGTGAAAACATCGCAGTCCTTAGCTTAAGTCACAGTACGTAGATATGTATAAAGAGAAACATCACTTGAGTGAGCATACCAAAGAGCTTTGCAGTTGACAGCTTAGAATGGTTCAAGGTTGTTTAGGTAAATGGTCTTCCTTCTTGTGGTGTATTAAGCAACTTGTTCCTGTATTGTCTTTTTTTGGTCTTGTTGTCTTGTGTCTTGTTCTTGTTTATGTGTGCATGTCTTGTTTGTGCCTCATGTTGCTTACTCTTTTTCTGCCTTGCTTACTTTATTATTTACTTTATACTTATAATGGGGTACAGTATATTAAATGTTTTTTATTTAATTATGGACTCTCATTTATAATGATTCAATAATAAAGAGAATACCTGCCACTCTTAACACTTGATAGTTATTCAAATCCATCCACCTTTCACTTTATTTACATTACAGTACCTCACACTCCGTTAACACAGGGTGAAGCTCCCGTATCCTTCATTCTAACATACGACAACTCCCTAAATAGAGGTTTTACTGTATGGAGAAGTGCAAGTCAGTGTATCTTACAGTAACCAGCCCAGGTGACTGTTATGTTCCTAAGTTACACCAGACCCCTGATAGCTGAGGCTGATGTAGTCACTCACTTTAAAGGCTGAGTTATCTATTTATATAAGGTCATGTATTGTGAGTGCCAGCATACATTGTACAGTTGGTAACAGTATAATAGTTTCTTATGGCAGTAGTAGTTGCCATTTTACATCTGTTGCCATTTTACATCTCAGAATAATGACAGTCATCTGGGTACTGAGTTGCCATCTTGTGACTGAAGTGGCTTTCTTCCTTGCTGTTGGTAGAGTTAACTTTTAAGTACAGTGATTCATTTTTATTTCTCTGTTTATATTTTGAAGTTTTATTTTACTGCTACTTTACAATTTCCACATTACAGTATATATGTTATGTGTTTGTATAATGTTCATTGAATTAGTTACTACTGTTATGCTTATGTGTTATGTGATAAATGTACCTTATGTGATGACCTAAAATGTATCTTATGTGATGATCTTAAGTGTCTTTTGTGATGACTGTAAATCTCTTATGTGATAACCTCAGATGTTTTATGTGATGACCTTGAACACTATCTAACACGATGAACTTAAAAACTGTTTCTCATGCAATGACTTGAAACAGTATGTCTTGTATGATGACCTAAACCATTGCTGTAGTAAGACATAGCTGTAGGATAATGAAGGTAGAGATGTAGACTAAATTATATTAAACCTCACATATAATATAACTCCATATAGTAACTGGAAAGGTAATTAATATAACTAGACTCTAAATAAAACAAATAAAATCGCTGCGTATAAATATAATTGTAGACGTCTGTTTAAATATGTCTTGTGTCGTGAGTTAAACTGTTGTGTCGTATGGGGAGTTTGTCAAGTACTGCCACCTGCCGCCATTGCTGCTTCCCACCCTGAGGCCTTTTCCCACCAACATTCAAGGCCACAGATGACATATGGTAGCTCCAGGTGTCTATAGATGTCAGTACTGATGAAGGAAGATAAATGGGACTACTCATGTCACTTGGTTAGTTATGCTGTAGCCACCACGGACCAATATGCCACCCAGCACCTCCCTCCAGACCCTTCAGAAGATGCAGAAGTGTCCCAAGTTTGTTACCTCAAGGAAGTATCACAAGATTCTCCTCAGTAGCGATGAAGAAGATGAAGTATCGGGTCTGACGTACACTACCAGCGTCAGAAACAAGTGGAGAGAGATTTATTGCTTAGAAAGGTTGATGGGTTTGTGCTACTACATGTTCTACGCCATCATGTGCCATACGGAAAGCAGGAATATAATTTATGTTTGCGTTGAATAATATAATTTCATAATTTTTCTAAGCAGTCGTTTTTATGTTACATACAAGGTAGGAAGTTGTGGAGGGTGTGTGCAGTTTAGGAATTCAGATAATTTTACACTCAATATAATTTAGTTTTATAATATTCTTCAAGGTTTTGGTAATGTTAATTTTATCTACTTCCACATAAGGGACAGAATAATGGTAAGTTTACATCACATTGAATAATAATACCAATCCTTCCAGCTGCCTTATTTAGTCATTATTGTCCCCCTCAGATATTTTAAGTAGGAAAATTAATTGAAATATGAGTTTAAAGGTTTGTCTATTGTTTAAGTAAATTGTAAAATAAAAGTACATAGTGTAAATTAATAGAGAAAATAATAGCCAACTAATGTGTGTACTATTGAGTGTCCAGGTAGGCATATCAGGAGTCATTCACATGGTACATTTCCTGTGTTTGTCTTCTCGTTGTTTTTCCTTTAGTTGTATGTGATTATATGTTCTTTTTACCTCAGTTTCCAGAAGCAATTATAGAATACCATAAATTAAACAGATACACCTGACAGCTCATTAACACACACCTTAGAACTCATTAACACGATACAGGTTAATTATCTCTCTTACAGGAACTACCTAGACTTGGTGAAGGTGGTCATCTTCTTCACGTCTTACTGGATCACGCTGGCCGTCATGTTCCTGGGAGGTACGAACCGCGTCACGCTCTTTGCCATGGGTTACGTCCTCGGGGCCTTCATCTTCCTGTGGCAGGGGAATGAGTTCTACCTCCGGCCTCTGTCTAACATCCTCAAACTGTGAGTGTAGAGAGGCTGTGTAGTTTTGTGGAGTTGTGTAGTTTATTGCTGTGTAGTTTTGTGGAGTTGTGTAGTTTATTGTTGTTTAGTTTATTGTTGTGAAGTTTATTGCTGTGTAGTTTTGAGGAGTTTTGTAGTTTATTGTTGTGTAGTTTGTTGTTGTGTAGTTTATTGCTGTGTAGTTTTGAGGAGTTTTGTAGTTTATTGTTGTGAAGTTTATTGCTGTGTAGTTTTGAGGAGTTTTGTAGTTTATTGTTGTGTAGTTTATTGTTGTGTAGTTTATTGCTGTGTAGTTTTGAGGAGTTTTGTAGTTTATTGCTGTGTAGTTTATTACTGTGTAGTTTTGAGGAGCTGCATCATTTATTGCTGTGTACTTTTGAGGTGTTGTCACTTTATCACTGTGTAATTTATAATGAATTAGTTTGATGTCTGTTTATGTATACTGTATGTGTTTGTATAGAGTGGAAATATAATGGTGGAATTGAATATGTATTATCTTAGGCGGCAAGTCGGTGCATCAGAGAATAGATTTAGCACTGATACTTGTCTTAACTCCTTGTGTGGATTTTATATACAGGGGTATTAGAAAAAAGAGATGAACGCAAGTCCTTTCCTCCGCAGATGGAATTACTTACTGGGGTACAATGTCGGGGTGATCGTAGTGAAGACGTTACTACAGCTGCTGGGGTGTGTGTTCCTGGCACCTCTCTCCATGAACGTGTGTTGGCTCGTACAGCTCTTTGGTATAGCCTGTGTGAAGAAGTTCGGAGATGAGTCTGATGAAGAGATCGTGGCAGGTGAGTTCAAATTTATAATGAGTTCTTATAGATTTTTTTAAAAGAGTTTGATGTTGTTTTATGATTTTTAGCCATATATATGTTGAGCTGTTCTCTTGAGTGGTATTACAGCTCCTCTCTGACTTACGACCTACTTGACTTACGACCACCCGCACTTACGACCTGCCTCATTCGTACCAAAATTTTGTCAAATTACGTATTTTCGAGTCCCAACGTCAGTACACAGACAAAATTTTCGTTTGTAATTCACTTTAAAATGGCTGGCAAGCTTAAAAGTGAGAGTTTTGTGGTGCTGAGAAGAAAAAGAGACACCCATTTTAGATTTTCTACATATTATTTAAGCATTTTCGACTTACGACCTGGATTTGGATCCCTAACCCCGTCGTAAGTTGGGGAGGAGCTGTATATAGTAGTGTGTTTTTTCATGTTGCCTTTGTTGCTCATAAACTGGATACTTTGTTTCATGTTATTCAGGACCAAAACTGTATAACTTTTAGTTGTTCTTCAGTGTGTGTGTCTGTGTGTGTGTATCTGTGTGTGTGTACAAAACAGATTGTTTTAGCTTGTCTATGGACCTAAAAATTAGTCTTATGTTAATTTCGTTCCCTTTATATTAACCCCTTAACTGAGAGATACATGAAAATTTCTCTCTGTCTTAATGAGTTACATTGATCGTTATCTTGACGGGTAACATCAAGTATATCAGATCTTATAGAGAATTTCCCCATGTCAAGTATTGTTTATGGCAAGAGCTGTATATATGGTTTGTCTTTAGTGTTCATGTTTAACCCTGTGTTGCTGTTTGTCCATGATAATAACCATAAATCTACTTTCTCACATTATCACTCTCCAATACACTGTGTGAGTATTAACCTTTGTCTGTGCTTCTTGTTGCCATAGTGTTGCTTGCTTTGTAATATGGAACACAAGATTAAGATGAAAATGTTAAGAAAGGTTGATTAATACTTTTTTTATTCATTCTTCAGCCCTGAACTTCCAAACTTGTGGTAATGAACTTTAATAATGACAAATATTCTTAAATGACTTGACGTGTAATCATCATCATCATAACTAAACCCAATATATAATGTGAATATACAATAAAATTTCCCTTTACTGGATGTCCTTTAACTGAGAATCTTTAATAACTGGATATAACAGTCATTGTGTTTTGTCTGAGATGTTCCCTCAGTTCCAGTTACTCATGTGAAAATTCCTCATCTGTCAGGTTGATAATGTGGAGTTTCTTATAGTCTCATGGTTGTCTGTGGTCTAAAAGGGTGTATTGGTGCTATAGAGAAACATTTCCCAGTAGTTATCATCCCCTATTTATCAGAGTCATTATTCTGGTTAAGGGAGACTTTACTGTATAATATAGCATTAGCCTTGGATATATCCCTGTAATATTTTTGGAGCATTGTTGCACAGCCTGGCCATATATATATAATCTTCAGTTACCCTCATAGGAAGTATTAACACCGCGTCAAGGATCAGATATGGAAGTACAGTAATGATCCCTTGATGTGTATGGTACTGTAGCCACCCCAGCATGTAAAACTCCTCACCACATCTCTTTAAAAGTATTGTTATAGATTATTTTTCTCAGATGTTTATTTGAGGAAAAGTTTAGGGTATGTGATGCAAAAGGTTGTGTCCCTTTACTTGGGTGTTCTTGTAGCTGGTGGCACAGTAAACATATGGGGATATAAACACTGGCAGGTTGTGGGGGTCACTTTGCACACACTGTACTTCCTTCCTCCTCGACTTACTAACATACGATTCACATTTAACACACGCTTACATAAACAAGTCATTATTTCCTGCTCATATGAATTTCAAATTAAAGAAAGCACTTGAAACTGTATGTTACATGGTATAGGTTGTGCATGCCTTCACACTTTGCAGTTCAGTTCTCAAAAATGCTTATACCTTTCACGTACTGTAGTATATTTCCTTTTTACCATATTGACAGTTGCCCAGCTGGATGCAAAACCTGTGCTTAAAGATACTGTAGCCCTAACAGGAGCTTTCCACCAAGGCCTAAGTGGGGTCATGTTATGAACTCCACACATGTAATTCACACCTACAATTATCCCTGGTTTTGTCCCTCTCCTCCCTCCCCCTCCCCAGAATTTTCTTTTGAATTAGTAAGTTATTATTTATCTTCTACTGTAATCTTATTTTGGTATCAGAGTTCCCAAGAGTTCACAATGTCAATTTTATTACCACAGTTGATCTGCATAAAGGAATCGTGATTAACTTATCAATTTTTTTCTGTTTTTCTCGTTGTCATATACGTGTATGGTGATTGTATCCAGAATAATTCATGTTTAATAGAACATCATTTATTATATTGTTATGAATGTTTACAGATTTGGCTGACCACTGTGCTGTTCCCAAGTCAGAGGCTGGACTTATGTGGGATGGCATATGCTTTGGGTTCCTCTTGATGCAGCGCCGACTATTCTCGTCCTTCTACTTCCAGCATCTTGTCACGGAGATGAAGGCACAGACAAAGCTAGCTTCCAGGTAGTCTTTATACTTGTCTTGGTCTGTGTTTGTAAATAGTTGTTTGTTTACAGGATATCTCGTGCAAATTTTGAGGCAAGGAAGTTTGGAGAATAGTCAAATTATAATAGATTAAAAATGATGAAATTATGAGTTTGGATGTTTTAATGAATAACATAATTTACAGTATAAACAAGTAATTTTAACTATTAAGTACTTTGAAGATTACAAACACAGTTATTTCTCACTCATTCCTCTTTATTTTTTTTGTACTTTATAGATAAGAAATAATTGTTTGAGATACAGTGTAGTAGTTGTTAATATTGTATTTACATCATATTATCTCTAGGGGCGCCGAGCTGATCGCAGAGCTGATGCAGAAAGAAATAGCGGAGCAACAAGCGGCCGAGCGAGAGGTCCTCAACAAGATCAAGGAGAAGATGGAGAGAATCAAGGCCTCGCAGCAGCTGGTTCAGAGTCAACAGTGTCGTGAGCCAGCGAGCCATTACGAAGGTGAGACTCTGACCAGTAACGTAACTCTCACTAGAGCCATCCTACGTCCTCTCCTGAAGGTACCGAGTATTGGATCTTGTATAGCTATTTGCGATGGCTTCAATATATTCTCCTGACTGATGAAAGTAAAGTAGATTAATAATTGTGTGAACTTAATGATTCTATGGCATGAAGAGACTTATTTTATAATTATTTAGTTTATGCATTGGTATTTGCTTATGATTTATTTATTTTGGTTAAGGATGTGAGCCAGGTAGTGCCTATTGGTGTGTTCTTTTGGTAATTGATGTTGTGTAACTCGCACTTTGAGCCAAATCTAATTCATGGTCATTGTTTTTACTTTATGATGAGGTGAAGAATAATTATGTTTTGGTGTTTTATTTAACCTAACCCGTCTCTCCTTTTTTCCATCTTTATCTCAACCCATTTTATCGTCTTTTTTTTTTTTTTAGTAAACGATCGAGAAGTAAGTAAACAAATATACGTACACTCCCTCCACAAACTATCTTTACGAAGAGATCCGATGAATTACAAAATGAACACTAACCTCCATTGTCTCGGTAGCGTTGTCAAAATCCCTCGGCCATTGTGTCATATTATCTCACATAAAATATCATAAAGATACATTTTGGAAAGAGTGTACCATCCATACTATAAATGTAAAGATATATATTATAAATGTTACCTTATGTTTCAACCCCCCACCCAGCAGGACCTATGACCCCGAGCTGCTGCCATCCATAACGTCTCTCCGACCTCCAATTATTATCTGTTTTTCTGTATATACAACGAGACTTCTATTTAATGGACTAGATGGGAGAGTGTAGTTCGTTTTATCGAGGTTCATTAGATGTGAAACCTCCTTATAACAGAGTACTATATATGGGAGAGTACAGTTCATTATATCAAGGTCTTTTTAGATGTGAAACCTCCATATAACGAACTATACTGTACTCATTAGATTGATGTCTGCTAAATCGAGGTTTTACTGTCTGCTTGAAAATTATATTATTATTAAATTTATCGAGCATTTGTAGAGTATGTGAGGTAACAGTATGTGAGGTAACAGTGTGTGAGGTAACAGTGTGTGAGGTAACAGTGTGTGAGGTAACAGTATGTGAGGTAATAGTATGTGAGGTAACAGTGTGTGAGGTAACAGTGTGTGAGGTAATAGTATGTGAGGTAACAGTGTGTGAGGTAACAGTCTGTGAGGTAACAGTGTGTGAGGTAACAGTATGTGAGGTAACAGTCTGTGAGGTAACAGTATGTGAGGTAACAGTATGTGAGGTAACAGTATGTGAGGTAACAGTGTGTGAGGTAACAGTGTGTGAGGTAACAGTATGTGAGGTAACAGTATGTGAGGTAATAGTATGTGAGGTAACAGTGTGTGAGGTAACAGTGTGTGAGGTAACAGTGTGTGAGGTAACAGTGTGTGAGGTAACAGTGTGTGAGGTAACAGTATGTGAGGTAACAGTATGTGAGGTAACAGTATGTGAGGTAACAGTAGGTTGTCTTTACCTCAGTAACCAGGTACCTTAACTGTGTCATCTCCCTGTACAGCTTTAAAGTGTTGCCAGCTTCCGTGTCACTCATCATGATGGTACACTTGTTTTGTTTTTGTCACAAGACCTGTAGAATATATTGTAAACAGAGATATATATACTAGATGCCTGTTGTATGTGCCGTGTCCACATTAAGTAGCAGTGCATGTTGATCTCTTAGTGTGTGTTAGTAGAGAGTAAAAACATTGTACCTTTTACTGTACTACTGTACCTTTTGAACTAATACATCTTATGGTACATCCACCCAAATACACATTATACAGGTATTATACTGATATTAATTAGTCATTTACACACCTTGTTATATTTACAGTGAAATTTCTATTTCACGGACTGTATTGGAGAGGAAAGTCCATTATATCGAGGGTCCATTAGATGTGAAACCCCTATTTAACGACTTATATGGAGAGAGAATTCCACCATATGGAGGTCTCACTGTATATTAACTAGTACTACACTAAGACACCATATTACTAGCACCCCGGACATAATTTCTCACTAGCCTCTGAGAGAATTACTTCATCCATCAGTGCAGCAGCTGTTAGGTACTGTAATCTCATCCTGTAGGTAAACAACACATGCTTCCTTGACAATGGTATATAAGTTCTACTGAGGGATTCTTGTAGGTATATCATCCCTCTTGGGTCATAAGTGAGGTGGGGAGGGCCTGTTGATCTTATATTCCAATAGTGTGTTGAGGCTTAGACACAGGGGTACAGTGTTTACATGATGATAGATGCCAGATGCTCAGTTAGGCTCACTGGTGATGTCTATGCATATATATTACACCTATACAGTATCCTAGGTTGTATTGAGGATTTGACACTATACAAAACTGGTTATGATATTCTCCATAGATTTAATACAAAGAATGTGGTTTGGGTTTTTATTTGTTTTCTTTATAATAAACATATTACATCATATTTCAACACAGTTCAATGACAATGTGTTTATATTTTATACATTTTTCTTTCATTTTACACAGAAGGTAGCCACATCTTTCCCTATTTGAAAATAGTTTACGGAGTTTGTCAAGTTGTTACATCATATTGGCAATAACTAACATTTCTTTCAGTGTTTACATTACCTCATAAACAGCATCCATAATGACGGCCTCACCATCCTTTTGTTCATCCATGTCCATCATAACTTGTTGTAGTAATCCCTCGCTGCTTTGCCTTAAGTCCTAAATCTCTTGACAGCTGATCTTCCAAGTTTCTGTTCTCTGCTTTCTTAATACTGTATAGTAGTTTTGTGTAAGCTCATATATAATTGAGTTGTCACCCTTGTGAGGAGATCACTTGAGTCTTTTTAAACACATTTTGTCATGAACATTATGAGATGCAGCATGAACAAGGAACCATAATACAGTACCCAACACAGACCCATCAAGACAACGAGGGTGACCACTGTATCTTATATGGCCTCATGTTTTTCCTCTTATATGCCTCTATAGTAGAAGGAGCTTAGGCTGTTCAGTATTGCCTGTGGATGGCAATTATCACAGATATTGTGTATTATCTGTAGCTGATGTAAGTGTGTGCCCGTAACAGAAGCATGCATGCTCAATTATGCGTCAGTCTTCCCTTTGAAGCTGTGGCATCAGCAGTGCATGTTTCTAATACCCTTGTTTATCCTTGTTACAGCTAACACCTCGGAACAGTTTTCCAATGTCAGTAGTCCCCTACCTTTGGAGATGACCTCGCCCCCTCCCCTGCCCCCCTCCGCAGGTGTGGATGACGTGCACGGGTTGTCGTCCCCCCGCCCCCTCGCCCTTAGTGCCACTCCAGGTGCTCCTACCCCGTCCTCAGCTAACTTGACCTTCTCCCTGGATGGCTACCTGGAACCTGCGCGGCTCTCCCTGACCACCCCACACTTCTCGCACCAGCCTATCACTTCTCCGTCAGAGGAGTCTTTCCCCTTCTTCTCCCCTCCCCCTTACCCGGCCCTGCGGGACCGCCACGCCCCCACCCGAGCCTCTGTCCCCGCCACCCACGACATTGGTCCCCCTTGGCTTCGAGAGCACCTGACGTACCACCGCCCCTCCGTCTCCACTACGTCGCCAGCCATGTCCCACCATACCTGTAATGTCCTCCTCCAAGTCTTGCATTGTTTCAGCATGTTTATTCACATTCTTATAGGCTACACATAGATTAAGAAAGATCTGTTCCACAATATTGAGGTACAACTATTACTTGTGCACCACTAATAGAGTAATTATATATATATATATAACCTATCATATGTTTCTGTACCATAAATCTTTGGTGTACTTCTCACTTAATAATGTTATATACTGTACCTGCAGCACACCCTGAGCATTGATTACAAAGTGGATTTCCTCTTACCTAACAATCTGTTGTTTGTCTGGCAGAAGTTGTGTGTGTCTCTTCAGTCTTTTGTCTCTTATTCTAAATACTGTGCTGTACATTGGGTATAATATGGTGTCTATTTTTATTTACTTATTCTTTAAAAGGACATATTTCTTAAAGAGATTATCTCAAGACCCTGCACATCTTGAACATTTGTTTAATACAGTATGTGAAGTCCAGAGTGAGGCACCGTTTACTTACCTGTCCATTTAACTGCCTTGAGATTATCGTATGTTGACATATTCAAAAGGGATCATCCAGAACCACACTATAACAGCTCACGTCAGCGTTCATATGATATCAATACTAATAGTTGTGTTCCATCTTTGTTCAGGTGTCCCCCCTCCTATACCAGTTAGTTATTGAAGAGTCAACACAGTCTATAATTCCCAGCTTTCTACCCTCACTTGATGTCATGATATAATTATTTTCATGCACCCCATTTCATGCACCGAACCCTTATCTATTATAAATTATGCATTGTTTATATATTGTTTATATTTTTACCAATAATAACTATCTCACACACACTCACTCCCCATCACCTTGCTAAAGCTTTGTTCAAACTCTATTTATTTCTATTGTTTTATTTCTTAAGATGGCTTTATATCCTCCACGATGCTCAAGCTTTGCAAAGTGGCCATTAGCCAGTACAGTATTACTCCTTTGCCTAGAAGTTACCCCCCCCCTCACCCACCCCCTACAGCAGCATCTGAAGGGTCTTTCCAGGCCATATGCAAGAACCTGAACCTTGATCATGTATCTGATATGGACCAGTTTCATCATCTAGCATGGGAATTATTCAGGCTGTACTTCACCGTGAGAAACCCTCTCCTGCGGTCTGCCGACATCCCCATTCATGGTAACCTCGCCTGATTGCCATTGCCCTCTCACCAGCTCCACCTCGAGTAACCGTCACTGAGCAGTCGTCCGTGTTACTAGTTTTATATTTTTTCGCAAATGAGGCTGTTGGTGTTCTCTTGATAACCCTGCTGGTGTTATAGGCTATAGTCCATTGTTTATCTAACAAGAACTCACACTATCACAGTTTACCAAAGCAAGATGTACAGACAGTGTATGAATTGCTGTGAGTTTAATCTTCACAAACTTTATATCATGATGGTCAGAAGTACTACAGGCTTTGGTAACAACATCTACTGGTAATAAGTGTTGGTCAGTACAGTGTAATGTTTGTTTGGTCGTGCAGAATCTTTACCTAAATCTCTTGCAGTTTTTCTCCCTAATTTCTCATCATTGTCTACTAAATGTTATCTATGTAGTTCCTGTTTACGTGTTCTGTGTCTGGTAGATGAGAACGTTTATTTTACCGTGAAATTTGACTGGGAAACTGAAGAGGGATTTCGCGTAATTTATAAAATGTTAATAATTTCACTGTTAGTACAGGTAGTTATAAGAGTCAGCTGACCTGACTTAACCAAAGACCATAACATTCATTAAAATGTTTATAGATTAAGTGAAATTCCTGGTTTTACAGTTGCCCTGAAAATAATGTTTTATCAAATGTTTGTTCGTGTCTGATACTGTCTGTTTGTGTCTGTGTGTGATGTACGGTACACCATATAATCCTTACTTCTCCAGAACACAAAAAGACACTATTTTAAATAAGAAACTTACCCACTTTGTGTTATATCACTAGACAGATGGACTAAGAACTCACTTGTACAATAATGAAATAATTATTGTTCATAAAAATAAGATTCATTGATATTAAATATGTTAATAATTTTTCTAAAGTGGTTATGACTTTGCCTTTGGTATTATAGATAAAGAAATTGTCAGTAGTTTACTATATTGTTAAACACGTGACACAGTAGATTAACTCTCTCTCCACCAACCTGGTTACAATTTGAACATAGAATTTAATTAAGAAGTCTTTGATTCATAAGAGAAAATATAGTGTTTAATATATCCAAGTCCTTCATCGCTTCTCAAACACAGAGTGGACAAGTATTTTAGTGTATCTTAATTGTCAGTGTTTGTATGTGTGTTCATTCATCAGATTTAAGCATACTAATGTTATTCCTGCACCAGAGTTGACTGTCTACCACTGAGCCATTAATTATCAGTATGGCTTGATGTAACACAGAGATGTATGAACACACATGGGCACCTTTCAAAACACTCACTAACCCTCTACATCCTCTTCATAGGTTTAATAAAGTATTTTGATATAAGATTCATCCTTATAATGTTACAGTACTTGGATAATTAACTAATGATTCTGTATATTGATGAAGGTGAATACAAAATCATGAAATTACAAATGACATATACCAGCTTTGTGTGGCAGTCAAATTGCTTTTACTGCTGCCATCGCTAAGTGATTAAGAGTTACTGACGGAAATTATTGTCTTCAGCCATCCGCTCTGGTGATTATTACATGTTCGAGGATTATGGTGAATACGAGGGCTTGGCTCCTCTTGAGATTCCCGAAGAGCCTCCCCAGGATGACACCACCCAGGGAATGACAGTGTCGGAGGTAAGTACCGTGTGTGTGTGTATGTGTGTTTGTGTGTCTGTGTGTGTACTGTGATTCACCTTATGTATGTGTGTGGGTGTGTGCATGAGGTATGGCAGTTTCCAGAAGTGTATGTCTACCCTGTAGTCCATTGCTTGTTATGAATGCATGACTGTTTTGTTGGATATGATGATTTTTTTTTAACTGTAGTTCTTGATTTACTGCAACCCGTTATATGAGTTTAGAGTAATGTTGATTTTTCATTCACTGTATTAATGGCATAAGGAGTTAGAACATCTCCCAGTAATATCCTCAACGGGTAGATACATTTGTTTTAACCATTACTAACTGAACTAACCCAACTTACCTCGTCTTTGCTTTGGACTGCCAGCTGTTGAGTTCAGCCTTGAAGACAGACATTGTAGAGGCAGCAGAGGAGGCAAAAATTGCCCGTTTATCAGAGTCAGATGCGGCATCGAGAAGATCTTCCTTTGTCCGCAGACCAGTTCATCGTACACTTTCTGGCCGGTCCCAAGTGTCCATGGTGTGTTAGCTTGCTCATATTTATTTAATTTTTTGATCATCTCCTTACATTAGATTAAGTAGATTTGATAAATAATTCATTGTACCTCAGCTCTATACATACACGTAGATGCACACACTTTTTTACTCTCGTGTGTTCCAGGCATCACGAACCTCACGGACGACCTCCAGGAGCGTAAGAATCCACCCTCGTCCCCGCTCACCTCCTGCAGTCCCTCACTCCCCTCCACCTCTACCATTGTCACCCCCTCCACAAAGGTCAGCCATCAACCATATGACTCGTCTATCACTCTCACTTCATGTCTATCCTGTCTCCCATTAGCCAACTTTGAATCTTTTTTAACTCTTTCACAAACCTTACTCTAACCCATCACAGTCGCTGTGTTTATGGTCAATAGTAATAATCTTAGGGAGGAAACTAATCAATTTTTTTCTATGTATGTGAGCTTCTTGTGTGCATTGATATATATTTTGTGATTTTAATTTTTTCACTTTTTTAGATAAGCTTCAGAGGCATTGTGGACTTATTTTGATTACTGCATTAGTTGAGTACTTCTTTCAGTTAACTTTTTAGCTGAATGCAGTATAGTACATCCTTTGATTACTTCATTAGTTGAGTACAATACTTTTTTCAGTTAGTTTATTAGATGAATTCATCCTTTAATCATGGTGCAGCAGCTAAGTGTTTACAGTACCCTAGTAAGCTCATTCACAGCTGTAAGTGAGTAACTGTACTTCACTTTACAGTTGGGGAGATAAAGTGGTTAAGTGCAGTGCTGGTCACGAGGTGTTCTTATGTACTGAAGGCATAATATACAATATGCTTTATCCACAGTGTCCATAGAGGTCTGTTTGGCCTATGAGAACCACTGTCACATGCAGGAGAGTTAATGTATTGGTCAAGTTCATCCTGTAATAAGTTTATCAGTTGAGTGTAATCTTTAATCGCTGTTTCAGGTCTCCATTGTCACTGGGACGTCCTCCTCCCCCCTCCACACTGCCACCTCTGCCTCCACTTCCTCAGTTAGATGGAGGTTACCTTGCGGATGACTCCACAGCCCACGACTACTCTGAGATAGAACCTGCAGAACCACAAGGTATAATAACAACACAGTGGAAATAAAGGCTACTCTGAATTTACTTAAGTCTTTTGATTTATGTGGAGGTTTCACTGTATTAAATATGTCACTTGGTTTGCAGGGCTGGCACCCATTCTGCGCAAGATCGTCCACTGGGCCAAGTTTGGCTGGGAATTATTGGAGTCGTTGATGATCTCGGCCACACAGCAGCTCAATAGACTCTCCAAGGACTACCGCTACGTTGCCAGTTGTCTCTCTGAGGAAAAGAAGAGACTCAAGGTACAGTACTTATGACTTACAATTGTTTGTCAGATGATTAATGAAACCAACAAGACACAAATTAAAAGCTGACTAAAAAAGAGCCATTATTAATTTTGATGTATTTAAACCCAACATTCTGAAGAGTTACATATATCCTCAAGTTTATTACACTATACAGGTAACATAGCAAACACCTTTCACACTGTTCTTCTCTGGTGGTGATTTATACAGGAGACAGATGGGTTCCGTGTTATGCCGGGGGTAACTGACCATCCTCACCCACCTGGACAAGAGTGGTCAGACATTCCTCTCTCTCAACATGGGTAAGGGAATAATACTTTTATTATGTGGAATGTAGAAGACTAAGTGAGATTTTATTAATGTACAGTCAGCTTTTATAACTCTTTGTGTATGGGGGATCTCTGTGTTGAATAAAATTGTCTGATGTTAACCATATAAAATATTAAAAGGGGCATTCCCGTAGTGTGTGTGTGTGGTTCTGTATGTGTGTGTTTTGGTGTTTGTGTATGTTTATAGTTTATGTGTATATGTGTGGTTATGGATGTGTGTGTATGTGTGGCGGAACATGGAATAATATACCAAGCATTTCCTGCAGCTACGGCGGGCAGGAACCGCTTGAGATCCGAGTAGAGAAGGCCAGCGAGGACAAGACTGATGACAGTGTGGATTTTGTCGACGTACCCGAGGGAGCGGAGAAGGAATTCAAGAAAGAGCAGCCACCCATTGTGAAGCTGATGATTGCATTCTGGTCAGTCTGTGTACTAATGTTTGTTTGTGTTCTCTTAATCTGAATAATTTCTTTTATGTCCGTGGTTTATAAAGATTTCTGTCTATTTTTCATCAGGAATTAATCATCAGATGTGCATAATACTTTGATATCCATGTGTTCATTTCTTATACTATACCAATGAATTTATACCACTATATTAGACAGTTGATTTATTCTCTAGTGTATATATATTCATAACACTATAATTTAAGTGCAGTACGCAGTCACCATTCACAATTTCTCTCACAATTTGATGTGCAGTTTACTACTACAAGGTTTTACACACTATTGCAGAACTAAGAAGTATACGTTTGTCTTCTCCAGGTACGCTATGCTCTCACGGTCGGAGCTGGTCTCCTACATAATGATCTTCGTCAACCAGATAAAGTCGGCTAGTGTGTTGTCTCTTCCGCTGCCCTTCATGGTGTTCCTCTGGGGGTCTCTCAGTGTTCCGCGACCCACCAAGACCTTCTGGATCACCATCATAGCTTACACTGAGGTACTGTACTGTACTGTATGGCCATTTCATGTTGTTTACCAAGTGAGTCCACACCAAGGAATTATTGTCCCAGATTTTTGTAATTTTATATTGTTTATTGTTTGACACGTGCAATTACAAGATGCAAAAATGTTCCAAAGCCCACAAGATGGCTACAGAGCCTCTTGGGTAGGTAAGATATGCTGTACAGACAATAGAAGAACACCAACCATCAGGTGAGTGTGAGGAAGAACCAAGTTGATTATGGTAAGACTCATCTTTCTGTCCTAGAAAAAAGACAGATTATTATTTCTGATATTGAATAAGAAGTGATGCCTTGTATGCTATAATATGCCTTACCATGTATATTATTGACCTTATTATCATACAAGACTGTTTAGGGAAGACTATAGAAAGCCTTTTAATTGGGGAAGGCAAGTTAACTCTTCTGACATAAAAAACGGAAAATTATGTGTATGGAGAGTTTGTCAGTCATACATTAAGAACCTCATGTGACTTTATCCCCAAATCCCTTACTGGAGTTACCTCACAAAATATTCTTTTCTTTACAGGTGATAGTGGTGATCAAATACCTCTTCCAGTTTGACTTCTTCCCCTGGAACCAAGTAGAGCGGCTCAATGCTCCTTTCTGGCCTCCTCGTATCGTTGGTGTCGAGAAGAAGAACCGCTATGCTGTCTATGATCTGGCCCTTCTCCTTATCGTCTTTTTCCACAGGTGAGAACATTGTCATGTGAATATAATTAACCTGGTTCTTAGTGTTGATGTTCACAGGTGATATTTGAACAGTAAGGTTGTAAGGTCCTGCTTAACCACTTATGTATGGGATCACTTCTGTGTTGAGTGGTGTAAGGGGTTGATGAGTGACCCTTTAATAAGAATTTAGTTCAATGATTCAACTTGATGATCTGTCCCATTTACAGGTTCATGCTCAAGAGTTTGGGACTGTGGAAGGAGACCTCTGACATGAGTCCATCGGCTACTGCCCGCTCGTCTCCATCCCATTCTTCTTCTCCGTCGTCATTTTCTCACAGCCGCACCTCTTCCTCCGTTCAGGCTCCGAGAAAGACGGCTGCATCCACCACTCCTGTGCCAACTTCTAAAGATGATGGGTCTCACTTATCACAGTCGGGAGATGGTTCCAGCCTCTCCTACACCAAAGACACCTCTCTGCTATCAAAGGACACTGGAAGAAGTTCTCTAAATTCCAAAGACACTAAAGACAGCTCACTCACCTCAAAAGACTACAAGGACATATCATTAACATCTAACACAAAAGACAGCTCCTTTTTCTCCAGCACAAAAGATACATCCTTGCTCTCCCACACAAAGGACAGTTCTCTGCCCACCACACTGAAGGACGGTTCGTTAACCTGGCAAGAACAGGAGAATTCATTGCTTTTAAACACAAATGACGATTCTCTAATGTCCAGAGCATCAGAGCCGCTTCCTCAGTCTACACCCACGCATTACCGACAATTGTCCGAAGACGGCCGGACCGCCACGACGTGTTTTGACTCGGATACGTCGAGGACATCTCATCAGAGGTCCGGCAGTGAGGCCGACTACAGGAAGACTTGGTCGCCATACCAGTATCATGCCCGTCACTCGTCCCTGGTCTCCCAGATACCGGGCGGAGGAGGAATTGGCCCCCGGACATCTTCACTGGTGGTTCGACCTGAGCACCGCCGCCATCTGTCTGAAGGGTCTCGGGTTTCCTTCAACCAAAGGCCCATGTCAGTAACTTCCCATTGTACTCACGTGTCACAGTCGGCAGCTTCAGACTCTGTGCACGTGACCTGTGCTGCTTGTAACCTTCAGGCACTTAAGGATTTCCAGAAGCCTGACATGGAAGAAGTAAAAGAGAACATCCAACAGCTTCCTAAACTGGCTAAAGGAGGGTGAGTGATCAAAGCATTACAGTATTTACTTAAAGCAAAATCTTGTCATGTCATTAATTTGAATTTACGTGCATTTATCCCCAATTAATCCAACACCTTGTATCTGTCCCCAGCGCTCATCGCCTTATTGAGAAAGTTCGAGCATTCTTGGGAGCTCTGCTTCACCAAGAGTCGCAGGTCTCAGTGGACGTGTATGCTTACATGTTCTTCTGTGATTTCTTCAACTTTTTTGTGCTCATATTTGGATTTTCAGCTTTTGGTGTAAGTGTAAATGTTGATTTTGTTTATTACATTCTAGAGTAATATGTCATGTGTTTATTTTGTGATATAATAGTGATTCTCTCTCTCTCTCTCTCTCTCTCTCTCTCAAAAGGTTGCCCGGTTAACGTACAATAGTCAGAAACAAAATAAAGTTAGATTTTGTATTTTTATCATAATTTGTTTTATTTCTTACTGTATGTTTATATGTGAAATACGTTTACGGTTTGTTGTTTACAGACTCAACAAGGTGATGGTGGAGTAAGAGCATACCTGGAAGACAACCGTGTTCCCATACCCTTCCTGGTGATGCTCATACTTCAGTTTGGTCTCATCATCGTGGATCGAGCGCTCTTTCTCCGCAAGTTCATTTTGGGCAAACTAATATTTCAGGTAGGAATATAATGACTGATGATACTGATAGCCACTATTGTATATGGCAGTCATGGCAGGAAAGATGTTGAGGAGTTGAAAGAATTATACACACTGATGCTGTTTGAGAATATATAAGGTATTCTGTTTTTGTTAGGAAGTGATAATGTACATGAATTAATATCCTGGCTTTCTTACAGGTGGCGCTGACATTTGGAATACACATATGGATGTTCTTCATTCTTCCTGCAGTCACAGAGAGGTAAAGACTTACATGTATTTATTGTATTAGTGTATGGGTTGCTTTCTTTACACCATTGTCCCATAGAGGGGATAACAGGAGACATATTCTCTGTTCTAGAGACGTAAACAATAACTAAAGAACAAAACTGTGCCATAGATGTGTTCCTGGAAAATATAGAGCTACAATAAACAGCTTTATAAGTGATCATTATATACTGGATTTGTAATATAGATGGGATCATGACAGAGCTATTTCTAACCTTACATGGGAAAATATGGTCACATTGAAATAAACAGTTATATATCTGCATCAACTTGTGTGTTATGAGTACAGTACAGTAATGAAACAGTGAATTATAGAATCGACAAAACTACTGGACCGTATTATTATTTTCTTCATCAGGGAGTTCAATGCAAAGCGGCCGCCACAGATCTGGTACATGGTGAAGTGCCTCAACTTACTCCTGTCCGCCTACCAGATCCGCTGTGGCTACCCGACCAGGATCCTCGGCAACTTCCTCTGCAAACAGTACAACTACCTCAACCTCTTTTCCTTCAGGATGTAAGCACACTAAACACCCTTGAGAATTTTAAGAATTTGATTGAGTTATTTTTTAATCTTTTCTGATCTTGGTTATGGTGAAAGTGAAGGACAATGGAAGTGATTTTAACCACTAGTGTCTCTTTATACAATCGTTCATTTTAAGTCTATCAAGGTAATTACTTCACCATGTTTGAGCTCTCGACAATAAATCATTATAACCGCCACCACAGATGTTAAAATGGTACAGTATATATTTTAGGTGATTGTGGCTGTTGGTAACATCTGACCTTGAGATTGTGAATGTTGAGGTCTACTTGTAATCCTGTAGTTATGTATTTTTTAAGAGGATTCCTGTGTCTTTTATCCAGGTTCATGTACGTGCCGTTCCTGTTTGAGCTGCGGACGTTAATGGACTGGATTTGGACAGACACCAGTATGAGCTTAAGCGACTGGGTGAAAATGGAGGACATCTTCTCTCATATATTCCAGCTTAAGGTTTGTTGTGACTTGTTAAATATTTTGTTCTTTTCTTTGTCTCACCGGTGACCTTTACATCTGTACCATCTATGTACTGGTGGTCAGTTGTATCCTGGTACAGTACTGCACAACACAGATCATATGTGAAAAGCAGTAAGCAAGTAAACAAGTTCGTATAATGACAGCAGATAATAAAGTGAGTGTCATGATTCAGGAGCTTGAGGAGATAGGCTGCAAGATACTGTACATTAACCAATCATAGGTATCTCTTGCAGTCAATCTAAGCCTGTGGTCTAAGTTCTCCATGGAGCCAGCCCACCCATGTGGTTGGCGCATAAAGAAATCACTCGGAAATTCATTCAAATGGATGGAGTGGACAGATATTTTGGAATTTCTATAAATTTAATTTACAGTTTTTGGGTATTGCAAAGTTCCAGAGATTGAAGGTTCTGGCTGTGGGGAATATTACTGGTAAGAAATGAAAACTTGGCTTCCTGGAAGAGTACAACAGCACTCTCTCATATCAGTCATGTTCACAATTTCAGCGAGCCAGACAAGTGGCTCTCACTAGCTCAGTCCTTTCTTAATGACTTTTAATTAATATATATATCTTCCTTGTCTGTTTTCAGTGTGAGCGTCGTGCAGAGATAGAATACCCACAAGGTCGAGGTGAAGGTAAACGCAAGATAATCAAGTATGGGATGGGTGGCTGTGCACTGTTTGGAGTCATTGCTCTCATCTGGTTCCCATTAGTCCTGTTTGCTCTCAGCAACACCGTTGGTCAGCCCAACCCGCCCTATGACGTCACCGTCCAGATAACCATGGGGGCGTACCAGCCAATATTCCGCATGACGGCCCAGCAGCAATCACTCTACAGGTAACTTAGGTTCTGCAGTGTATGTAATGTAGATATTTGTCTTAGTCTTATATCCAGTTGTTTCCTCATTGTACAGGTGACATGGGAGATGTACACTGTTTATGAGGCAATGATTCGACACCCTTAAACCTTTAGATAGATCTGGTTATCATGGGAGGTGTAGTAAAATATATGATTAGTCACGAAAATCATTGTTTTGGGGAGTTGGTCTGAGTCATAACCTGCTAGACTATAGGTGGCTCAATAACAGCAGTACCCTTGGATGGTTTCAATTATAAAATGAAACTTCAGGATCAATCCATTAGTTCTCCCTTCCCATAAAAAAATATATTGTATGATTTATTTATTTATTTCTCATCACATAGAATGGAATTACATTGATTTATTTTAATTGTTACTCAGGTTCACCCAGAAGGATTGGTATTCATTCAACTATCATTATCAGACTGACCGACAAGCACAGACTTTCTTAAGTAACTATGACTATCAAGATGTTGTCGTGGCAGAACTCAATGGTAATTCAACTGCCATATGGGGCATCTCACCTCCAGCCCAGGTTAGTGTTATATATGTTGTCTGTCATGTACACTGTGTTTGTTTATAGCTGTCATCTTTGAGAGATATTCAGTTAACCCCTGAATTGTTGTACAGTACGGTATTATATTCTTAGCCCATAAATACTAGCACCACGATTTCTTAGGTCAGGGTATACCAAAATTGTGACCATGTAAAGAACTAAAACTAAGGACTGGGTGACAATGAGTTTTTAAAGCTTTGTTGTAAAGATTTTTGAAGTCTCCTGCACTGCTTTGTTGTTCATGGTCGTGTAACAAAACTTTACTCTAGGAAGGGGACCTCACTTGTGGATCTTGTCTCTGTGTCTTAGGAATTCCTCTCCTGAAATGAACACAGTCATAGTGCTCTGAGTATTACTTGTACTAGTCCAATTAGGTGTATATTAATAACCACCAGATAGAGTTTTTAAGGACAATATTTGTTCAATAATCTGGAACACATAATCAGTAAATGACCCACAAAAATACATGAATTTTAACCCCTTAAAAATTATTTGTGTATGCAATCTGACCCCCTTTTCTTTGCATAAATATTTGACCATAAAAACTTGGACTATACAGTACTCAAGTATATACAATAACTCTATAGTAAACTTGTAACACATCTATTCACAGAGAAGCTTAATAGAAGATCTACAGAGTAACCACACTATTAGGATGAAGATCAACTGGAGTGTGAAGCGTGTGTCCAATACTCCTGATGTTGCTACTGAGTGTAAAGACCAAGTGGAGGTGAATCTTGAACCTTATGAAGGTATTAACTATATTTACCTTGTCATCACTTTATCAACTTATTAGGTGTTCAGGTGGTTGGTCTATCCTCTCATAGTACAGGAGGAAATCAGGCGCTTATTTTGTCCTTATTAAATGACCCCTAAAATCACCACCTTATACACCAAAGATATAAGATAAAGAACTATAATGATTGATGCTATAATGAATTAGTGTTTTTTTTCATGTGTAATAATGCAGTGTTTTCTATGCCTGATGATACACTACAGTACCTTTCTATTGTAGGCACTCAGAGGAATCCTGTGCGGGAGAGGCTGGTACGCATCTTAGAAGGAGAACTGGACCAAAACCCAGTCCCGATCCCAAATCTATTCCCAAAGTATCTCAAGGTCACCAATAAAGGTCAAGCTGAATATGTCACTCAACTTGAAGGTCAGTGAACGCCATCTCTGTCTTTGTCCATGATTACGTTAAGCTTTGTAACTTGTGGATTTCAACAGGTTTATGTTGCTTTGTTTTTATGGTTACTTGAGCCAAATATTGTGTCAGAGAAAGGTTAAATGTGTGAGCCATTGTTTTTTGTTGTTATAATTACTTGAGCCAAACATTAGGTGAGCCACTAGACAATAGAAATACTTAAAATTTTGATAGACAGTAGAGGAAGTTCTCATGTGTAGAAATTGTCATAAAGAGCATCAAATTTTATTCTTAACCTCTTCACTCTGGGGATGAAACTTCTAATATTTTATACAATTTTATTCAGCCAAGAGAAAAACCCATCCACAAGGGATTAATACATTTATTCTCATATATACAGATAAGAAGAAAGGATTTGTGGACCTGAAGTTCACGTTGCAATCTGATGGCTTTGGGAATCTATCATCAACACAAGAATGGTGGGAGGTGGAGGAGGACTGTTCTAAAAGCTACTACAACTGGCTACCTCGAGGGAAGCAGTGTCACTTCCTCACCGTCTATACGTTCAGTGATAAGGCTTTCCCTAAAGGCCTCAGCTTCATTTCAGGCGGCGGGTAATTGTCTGCTCCTCTTATCTCGGGTTTTGTCGTGCTTGTGGTCCTCTGATCTTTTAGAGAATTAAACATAATATAGAGTGAAATACTAATCACATTAATCACTGTTATAGATTTCTTCACTGCTCACTGTTATTACCCTATTTGTAGAATTGTGGGAATGTACACAACACTGGTGGTGGTGGCTGGCAAGATGCTGCGTGGCTACTTCGCTGGCTCAGCTGTCAAGATAATGTTCGATGACTTGCCAAATGTTGACCGTATATTGCAGGTGAGTTATATAAAGATAGTGAAGATAATGTCCGTATACACATGTTTACTGAAGGCAGAATTAACCCGATAGCAATTTATGAAAAGAAACAATGGCCAGTTAAGTTTCACACCACATTAATGTTTTATTTGGGGTAAAATTAGGGTTTGCCGAAGACTTACCGGTAATGGACGAAGAATGAGGGAAGATTGTGCAATTACCACAGTACCACAGCAGTTTGTAAATATGAAGTGGATACGGTTGACAGTCTTGTATAACTAAGACCACACTTTTCATCCTCAGCTTTGCCTTGACATCTACTTGGTGCGTGAGAGCAGTGAACTGGAATTAGAGGAAGATCTCTTTGCCAAGTTGGTCTTCCTCTTCCGTTCACCCGAGACCTTGATCAAGTGGACACGGCCCCCGGAGGAAGAGACTCCTGAAGGGGAAGAGGGAGATCCCCAGTTGGAGTAAAGTGGGTGATTTTATTAAACAAGTTTGTTGATTAGAAATACCAAAGAATTTTGCCGTGAGATTTTATAGGAAAAAGTGTTGAGTATGAAACAAATACAGATACACTTTTATTTGTATATACTCGATACTGTACTCTCAAGCTCTTCCCTGCTCTGGCACAAGGGGCTGGAACCAAGAGCAACACACATACTCTATCACTTGCTGTCGTGCATACAACAGGTGGTCTGTGTATAATTATGAGCAATAACTTTTAATGTCGCAGGACGGTTTTCCTCCTCAGCGTTCATCACATTAACTCACTACCCGTTGCCTATGACTATCAACAG
This sequence comes from Homarus americanus, assembly GCF_018991925.1. NCBI lineage: Eukaryota > Metazoa > Arthropoda > Malacostraca > Decapoda > Nephropidae > Homarus > Homarus americanus. The sequence goes on from NW_024733231.1 coordinate 4,996,720, forward strand.
ATCTCATAATGTGAGGCTTTTGAGCAGTAATCTTTGCTAAACTTTATCAGCATTTCAGTAATTTTCATCATTGTCATGAGGAAAGTATCACATCGCATGTCATGTTGTAAATGAAGTGTAAAATATTTGACGAGACGCACAAAGTTATAGAACGTGTTAGGATAGCGATCCAAACCACAAGCTTTTTCTGTTATGTGTTAAGCTGAACAAATAGCAATAGAGTATAAAGTTTTTAGATAATAAGCTTTAGTACATCAAATATAAATAATAGGAATATAGTGAAACTTCTATATAACGGACTACAGTACAGTACAGTATACGGAGAGGAAAGTCCGTTATATCAAAGGTCCATTAGATATGAACCGCCCCCTAATGGATTGTATGGAGATAGAAGTCCGTTATATAAAGGTTTCACCGTAGAGTAATACAAAAATATTTGATGATTGTAGTTACCATATTGCTTCAACCACTGTGTCTGCTGCGGTAATAAAGTTTTCTTGTTGGCTGAGCATCATGGTGTATGTGGCTTGGTGGTGGTCAGATCACAGACTATTTTTGGATTCTTAATGTTACAGATCTATAGGGAAGTTACTTGGTAATTTCAGAGATTTTATGATTTTTATATTTATTAAGAGATCTATCTGTGTGGTCGTTTGTTTTATCTCTGTTATTAATGGGAAGATATTTTATCATCCTTATCTCATTTAGATATCATTATCATCCTTCAAGTGGTCATGACTATATTTGTCTTTCTGTAAATAAATTCTTTGATATACTGTATTGGACGACTACTTGGTAAACTCAGGATGATAATGTCAATATGAGGAGATGGTGATATTTTGGCATGAATAATGTTAGTTTTCACAAGTTTTGACCAGGTTTACACTTTTACATCTTTCCTATACAGTTCCTCGCAACCTCTATCGCCATATTAACCCCTTCACTATGGGGATGCCACTTTTAATAATTTATTCGGCTGATGCCTGACGATTTTACTCGGCTCGGCATTGTTGTCACGATCTTGGTGTTGTCATTATAGTCATCCGGTTATGTATTTGTATTATCTCAGGAGCCTTAAAGACACAAGTGTTTACATCTGTTGTTGGTATGTGTTTCCTCGTGTCGTGTGTTGTGTACATTCGGTTTTCTCTTCAGAGTATCAACTTCCTTAGTTATGTCCGATGGTTGGGTCTGTCATGCCTCCAACTTCATTTATCTTAAAGACTTGTTTCTCTATTTTCTATCTTTTTCTTGTACAGTTTTATCCCTCAACCGTTGTATATTGATGGAGAAGTGAGCAGTCGTACCCACGTCCGTCCATCATTCTGTACCAAGTGTTACACCCCATTCGGTAATTCAAGAAAAGGTGTTTACAGATAATCAATAATATCCATCCTTATTTACCAGACTCTGATATGTGGTGGAGGCAAATATCAACCCTTTAGTTGTTATCCACCTGTTGTTCTTCCTCTCCAGTGGGTGATGTAGCAGTAGTCCCTCTTCCCCTTATGTTAATCTTGTGAATGGAAGAAATAGATGGATCTTTGTGTAACTTAACATGAGAAGAGTTACATCAGTATTGGCCCTTCATAATATTTATTATCTATAATTTTTACAAGCTATTCAAATGTTTGTTCTGGTAGTGTTAAGGCCTATGTTGTCTCCACAGTGATAGAGCCTTGTGGTTAAGTTATTTATATATTCAGACTTGCCATAATCCTGTTGTCTTCATACCTATTTTACCCATAAACAGATTAAGGACACCTCATACAGCATAATACAACCTTTTCTTCAGTCACATCAAGTTGTTTTGGTATTCTTTCTTCGGTCTCTCTCCATTTGCCTCTATTATTGGTGAATCTAAGAGTGTGGGAACTGTAACTCCTCATCCCACTACAGGAACCCACTCCCCCATCCTTTCCCCCCACCTACTTTCCCTGTAACCAATGATATTCACTGTCACTATATACATAAAATAAGACCTATAACATGGCTCAGGTAATGCTCTCAAAAAGTGTCTTATTGACTCATTGATATAGTTTGGAAATTATTGCAGAGGTCCAGTAATTGTGTGTGAAGTGTGTTGGACCTTCCCTGCCATCATTAAAACCTTACATCTGCCACTGATCTCTTGCCTTCCCCACAGTGCTCTTATCTTGTTTCCTCTGGCAGTGTGAGACTTTTAACATTTTTATTCAATATCTAAGTATCTTTGTTTCCTTTTTTCCTCTTCATAACCACAAGTTGTTGATTCTGTCCTCCTGTCGTGAGGCAGGTTGTCAGCTATAATTTTCTGTGATCAAGTTTCGTTATTCTTCATTTTATCTTGTTTGGCATTAGATGGTATAGTTGTTTATGTACACCTATGTCTTTGTGTTCTTGTTTTTTCATGAACAGTATGTTAGTATGTTTTTGTTTTGTGTGTGTGTGTGTGTGTGTGTGTGCTATTTTGTTTGTTATTATTTAATCACTTGTGAGATACATTTGTGTTCATTTCTGGTCGTCTTTTTGGTTAACAAATGGTAGTAAATGGAAACAGAATAATGTACCAGTCCTCTCCAGAAGAAAGTGACAAGGAGTGTATGTGTGTGTGGAGACCTGAAGAGTGGTGTGGTTACTGTGGTGTAGAGGCACAATTGTCAGCTATTTTGGAAGATATCAGATCATTCTTATGTATTGCTGGTGGAGATTCTAGGCTTTGGTGAAAGTGTTTTGTTAAATTCTGATGAGGTTGATAGACAAGGATTGATGAAGTATAAAGTTATGACTTTAAGTAGTTAAATGGTAATATTCCTGAACTGAAAGAGTACAGTATTCCTAAAGTCAAGTTCCTATAGAATACGTATAGGTGTGTACACTTGCTCCTTGTGAACCAGGATCAATAATGGTTTTCTCACTCGTAGTCACATTTACCGTGATGGACCCTGAAAGTCAACTATATTTACTCTCCTGTACATGATGTTTATTGTGCCTTGGATTACAAAGATCCTATTGACTTAGTATTTTGCATTGTGGAGAAAAATCCATTAATGCCTTAGTGTTTTGGAGGGGAATTTTTCTTCCCTTGGAGATTGTAATTGGGCTAAAATTCCCAAACTTAGAGATGTAGTTTAGAGTCACCTTAAGGAGTGAAAGAGGCATGTATCAAGTTGCTGGAGCCTAGTGATGAGAGTTTTAGTCCAATACCTTTGAATCTGAGACAGTTTCCCCATCAAGTAGTTCCTATTATATTAGAGCAGAAGCTTTATATTCTAGCCTGGTTATGGTGACATTTGGAAGTTGGTCGTCCATGATGTCAAGATAATTAAAATTGAGGAAGTTATGAACTTCAAGGCATTTAGGCAGAATGTTTCTTCAGAAGTTATTACAGGTGTCTGATTCCTTAACTTGGCACCTGATAGTGTTAGGGTTTTCTCATGTTTGACTTCCCAGTATCAAATATGAAAACACTCGTCCTGTAAAACCACAAAGTTCTCTTAAATCGTGAGACAAGATGTAAAAAAAATCCATAATTGTGAGATAATTTGAATATGTTTGTATAATTTAATATTTCTTGATTATTCAGTCAACTCAGAGCCCTGGTGATGTATTGCCAAGGGTTCAGTGGGTCTTCAATTAGGGAGTTACTGTGAATATTGTATGAGGAAGACTGATTCTTTTAACTTCATTGAAGATGTTGGATTCTTCTTGGTCTGGTATGGACGTACTTTTTGCAAAATTGTCCTATATAAAACCAGATGCTTTGTTGAGGAATAATTGAAACAGTTTGGTGTTCCCATCTCACCCTTGACTGATACAATTTTCAGCATCCCAGCAGTGTTTCAGGGGATTGCTGCTGTGATGACGCCCTGTTAGTCGGTCCTAATATAGTTCCCTCTCCTTCTCCAGACTTAGTCAGGTTGTATTCTTGTCAGTTTCCTCAGTTTTGTAAAGTTCACATTTGTAATTTCTAAAACATGATGTTTTGTACCAAGTTTAATGAGACTATTGCTAGTTTTTGGTGAGGCCTCTCAGAGAATTGTCCAATGGGTTGTATGAATTTTCTTGGTAATTTTTTCAAGCTTAGATTAGTTTAGCTGGATTCTATTTGTAAGAGTAAATATTGTTTACCCAAATATTAGAAGCTAAATAATGTGCTTTAGCTAGACCATTGAAAGAGGTATGTAGATTCTTCTCTTTGAATGAAGATCTTATATGTAAGTTTGCCTCTAGAACAAGTTCTTAAATCTCTAGGAAACTTAGCAGGGGAGTTGGCTTCAGTGCAGGTCATTGTATGTATTAGGTCTGATTTCAGAGATGAAGGTTTGAGAGAATCATGCTCTCAAAAAGGGTATAATTTTATTTCCTTTTGTTAATATTTCAACTGGGGAAGTTTGAAGCCAAGTGTACAATTGTTTTAAAAAATGACATGCCCAACATGAGAGAAAAATACATTAACATCCAGCCCAACAGACTGAGGGTGAACAGTGTCTCGTCACTCCTTTTGTCAAAATGAAGCTGTTAGTCTTCATCTTGTGATTACAGAACATATACATCACCAAGCATTAATAATGTGATTCATTGTTCAAAATGTGGAGCTTCCAGAGTATGGTTATCAAAGATGATTGTGAGACTGAGCCGCACACCCAAGGCTCATGACCTTACGGGCATCATATTAGTGGTGAGCTTTCTGAGGAGACTGCCCATTGAGTCTTCTCTGCAAAAAGGCCCTTGATTATTGGTGTCCATTGTGTCTTATCTACAAAAAGGCCCTTGATTATTGGTGTCCATTGAGTCTTATCTGCAAAAAGGCCCTTGATTATTGACTTAAGGCTTTTATTAGGTGTTACCTTCCTAACTGACCATCAAGTTTATTGGACCTACTTTCACTTTTTTTTACATGGTCGGAAAATTAATGTAGCTGACTGTGTGGTGTCAAGAAATTCATAAGGTTAGTGTTTGTACTTTACTGTAGGTGCATTGTTACCTCACTTAGTGGGTTGAGTGTCATGTTGCCTATGTTGCCTTCTTCCTATTCTTGGTTGGTTGTAGGTATATGAGTCACTCAGGACTGATTTAAGTTCATAGATGAAGGATTGATCCAGAAATCCCATTTCATAACTAATGTAATGAATTGGGCAATTCATGCCTTGCAGCAGTTAGCTTGTGGGATCTCAGGACCACCGTACTTGTGTGCCTGAGTTATACTCCAGAAGTCTGATGAGAAAAACTAGACACAGGATTTTTCCTGACTCAGCCACAACTCCAAGTTGGTGACAAAATAGGTCCCAGTCTCAATTACCATTCAGTCCTCAGTCACATTTGTTGTTGAAGCTTCTGTTAACTGGTTCCATATTGTCAGCTTCTTAGATTCATTATTTATATTGGAGTTTAAGGACAGGCTGGTTGCACTGTAGTCCTGGGTGATAGTATTATACTTGGGTATTTTATCACATAGCAAGAGTATTGGCAATTGTTTAACAACTTAGTTGACACTCAACTGGTGAGCTAGTTAGTGGGCATCAGTGGATATTCAGGTACTGTACTGTACTGGTTATATAAACAGGTTGCCCCTGAGGAAGGGTGAAGGTCGGCTCGTCTTGGTGGTTGATATCATACATCATTTTTTTCCCTCTTGGCTATGAAATGGAATTTTACACATTAATATTATAAAGAATTTTAAATTAAATTGTCAGTGTGAATTTTTATTTTATTTTACTTTATCTTGGGGTGAATTTGTCTGTTTCTTTGTGTAATTTTATTAGTGTTTGTGTATTGTTGGGAATGTTGTTGCATGAATGTGTGTGCATTATCTTTTTACAATTAGTGGTAGCCACATAGGGAGAAGGCCAGTGGCCTGGGTAGGATCCTGTCCCCTCCATTGTTACTGAGGGTCTTGTCCAGGACTGTTTTAAAGATCTAGTACTGATTCGTCTTGCTTCTATGACTACTTAGGATACGTAACTTCTCGGTCAACCAGTTTTTCCTTTTCAGTCTATTGTTAATTTTTTATCCTCAAGTTTTCCTTTCCTCTGAAGATTCTTTTGTAACAGAATTAATCAATACGTTTGTCAATGTCCTACTAGTTTACTCCTGAAGGTGTTAAGTACTGTACTGAATGTAGCTGTCAGTGATCACTTTATAGTCATTGCCACTAATCGGCTTGTTAGCTGCTTGGGCAGTCGGTCATGTATCTGCTACACACTGTTGGCAAGTACTGGGCATTTACTGGCTCCAGGATGTATCTGTACTTGCACCAGTGTTGGTCAATTTTGTTCTTGAATGAGTTCACACTCAGTGTGTTGTCAAGTCAGGACTGCTAGGGGTCATCATGTCCTTCATGTACTTGAACCTTTCTGCTCTTGAATGTTACAGTTATATAATTTTCTGCTAAGGTTTGTTTGTTCTCTTTATTTTTATACAGTATATGAAAATATTATTTTTTCCACATGTACTTAACAAATGTTTAGCAGGTAGAATATCATGTTGTATAAATATATACTTTTATCCTCTTCGCCACTGATCGGCTCGTTAGCCGCTTGGGCGATCGGTCACGTCTCTGTTACTTTTCTTTTTCTTTTATCCTGTTCACTAATTGATCGGCTCGTTAGCTGCTTGGGTGATCGGTCATGTCTCTGTAACGCACTGTTAGCAAGTACTGGGCATGCACCGGCTCCTGAATTTACCTGAACCTGCTCCAGTGTTGGTCAAGTCTTGTCTTGAAAGAGCTCACACTCGGTGCCGTCACAACATTTTCTGGCAGATTGTTCCAAGAGTTGACAACTCTCACTCCGAAAAAGTTTGTCCTCACAGTTTTCTGGACCTGCTGCTTCTTCAACCTTGAGCTGTGACCCCTTGTGGGGCGAGCGTCCGCCAGCTCCAAGTAAGGACACTCGACTGAGTAGTGCCCCTTGAGGGAACAGTAAGACAAGTGTTATTGGCCCACTAGTGTCCACTTTTCAGAAGCTGAAGATAATTGAACCCATTACATACTTGGTGTTATCCTGAACCCAATATCTTGAGATTTGGAAGGAAAATGTATACCATGGCTGTAGTCTTGGTGAACTTCACTTAACCAAAAACATGAATTTGGGTTAAGAGAAGTACAGTTCATGTATACCAAGACTGTAATAGCCTTGGTTCTGTATATCAAGTCTATAGTCTTGGTATTCTTCTCTTAACCAAAAACATAAATTTTGAACTCATCAGAACACCGAGCCTATAGCCTTGGTGTTCTGATGAGTCCAAAATTAATGTTTTGAGCTGAAAGAAGAATACTGTACCAAGGCCTTATAGAATTTTTAAGTCCAAAAAACGTTTTCTCTCAAAATTGGAATTTAATTTTGGGTACATTCAGAATAACACAGAAACAGTAGAAAATGACCTTGAAACCCATAAGTAGTGAATAATTAGCATTGCAAAAGTAATTAATATTCCTGAGATGTTATTTGGACAAGTAATTATACAGATATCATATTTGGGACAACAGTTCCTTAATCAGCATATATTGAGGCTGAGCAGACTCAGTGAGGACACCATAGTTCTGTCTAGGCCCAAATTCAGGATTTTGGTTGAAAGTTATTAAAATTATGGCCATTAGAACACATATGTTCCCCAACACTTGTAAACTTGGCAATATTAGATCCTGAGATGAATTTTTTTTTAGTTTAACATGTATGTTAAGAAATTGAATTATTTATGTACTTTATGTTTAATAAATATTTAAGTATACACTATTATGTATAATTTTCCTTGTACATAGAAAGACTGTTACTTTATACTGACACTCGGTTCCTTGTGGAAACTGCCCCAGAGGTGAACTACGACAAACTTAAGAAACAATGTTGAAAATAACTTTATATGTTACAAGAAGGTTATAAATAATCAGATGTAACTGAGAAATGATGAACTGAGGCAGCTTGAGTGTACAGTTCAGTATAACAGGACTCACTAAACCTGTATTTGAGGATTTTACAAATACAGTATATGAAATAATAAGCTACAATATATTGCCTAAAATATTTTAAATAAAGTATACAGTGTCGGAGTATACACCAAAGGTTAGATGTGGTCCCGTAATCACACCAGGATGAAATATATATTTTTTATCATCTCGGCACTTAGCAGGTGCATCCACTTACACTTTGTGACATTTAATCTCAGAAGAAATGGCTGCTGAGATTCAATGTCACGAAGTGTAAGAGGATGCACCTGGGGCGTACCAACGGTAAGGAGGCGTATCATATGTCCCAACAGGATGAAGAAACTGCACTATTTGAGACTGAATGTGAGAAGGACCTAGGTGTGTATGTTGACAATGAGCTGAAGTTCTCGGGCATTGCGAGAAGAAGGTAAATCAGGCAAATAAATTATTGGGTCTTACAAGAAGGTCGTTCAGATATCTAGACGGTCCATCCCTCGTAACGATCTTCAAGAGTGAAGTGCTTCCCCATCTGGAGTACTGTCACCCCCTCTGGTCCCCGAGATATACTAGGGACTGTCAGTTGGTTAAAAATGTTCAAAGGAGGGCCATCAGACTGGTGCCTGCACTTCTGCACCTCAGCTACCCTGAGAGTTGGAGTGCCTGAACTTGCCTAGCTTATACTACAGACGGGCAAGGGGAGACCTAGTTGGGGTGTATAAGCATCTCAGGGGGCACTACTCAATCGAGTGTCCTTGCTTGGAGCTGGCAGACGCTCGCCCCACAAGGGGTCACAGCTCAAGATTGAAGAAGCCGCAAGTCCAGAAAACTGTGAGGGCAAACTTTTTCGGAGTGAGGGTTGTAAACTCTTGGAACAATCTACCAGAAAGTGTTGTGACGGCACCGAGTGTGAGCTCTTTCAAGACAAGACTTGACCAACACTGGAGAGGGTTCAGGTACATTCAGGAGCCGGTGCATGCCCAGTACTTGCCAACAGTGTGTAACGGAGACGTGACCGATCACCCGAGCTGCTAACGAGCTGATCTTTTGGTGAAAAGGATAAAAGAAAAGGAAAAGTAAACAGAGACGTGTCCGATCGCCCAAGCAGCTAACGAGCCAATACCCTTCCAGTTTGATTTTCAGCCTTTCGTGGGGGTACACTGTCGAAAGCCTTGGCAAAATCTAGGTAAGTATTGTGGATATTACCATCCCGTTCCAGAATATGGGTCCAAATATCCAATACCTTGAGCAATTGTGTTAAGCAGGAGCACCACGGCATAAAACCGTGTTGGCAATCCTTTACAAGGTTGTTTCTTAGTAGATGTTCCATCGAGGCATCTCTGATAATACTGTCAAGTACTTTACATATTCTGCTGGTCAGGCTCACTGGTCTATAGTTGTTAGTGGAGTGACGATCACCCTTCTTGAAGATAGGACTCACATAAGCCACTTTCCATTCACTGGGGACCTCTTATATATTTATTTATTCACGAACAATGATGTTCCTTAAATAAAAGAAGGGGCAATAAGGGACTTAGGTGGTTGATGAATATTAGTTAAGAAAACATCAAAAGCAAGCGGGCAGGTTGACCTAATCTTCTTGATATAAACAAAAAGTAGAAAGTAGTAATAAAAAGACTAAGTTTCAGCTTTCAGTCTTGAAAATATATATAATACAGGGTGGATAAGGCCGAAATACATTACATGTTTGTATGTTCTGATAAGAATCACACTATCTCAGAGCGTTCTGCCGGGAGTGCCACACGATATGTTGGGCAAACACTTTTTTTTACCTAGACTACACTTTTAACTGCTACAGGCTAACGAGCCGATGAGTGGTTAAGAGGATAAAAGTAAAAATAGTACGGGCGGAAGGATTCTGAAACACATGACAGAAAATGGGCGTCTCGGGATACTGAACCAGCGAGAAAACGAACGTCTCAGATGGGGGACGCAATAAAGAAGTTATAGCTACATGTTTTATGAGATATGGAGCGTAATATGAATCATCACACAACTGACAAATAAAAACTGAATTTGCAGTCAGACAGTGTGGCCAAGACGCGTTAATCATTGATTTGCCGGTCACACACTTATCAGTAAGTTCACACAAGTTACTTCAATAATCTAACTTTAAACCAAACAATCGCAACTGTGCAGTTGTGACTTACTGAAACTGTGCTGCAACTGCACTTTGAAATGTAACAACCGTGACATCACTTAATTTAACATATTTACGTAATGCAATCTAAGCGGCTAACGAGCCGATCAGTGGTGAAAATCGGAGGAAAATAAACGTAACAGAGACACAGGTCACCACGTTAATCCCCTGACCCCAACCAAACACTGCTTTCCCTTGCATCCTTGAGAACTTGTGGATTTACTTCACTGGACGACTTCAGACTTTAAGGTAAGAAACTGTGGGGTACATTTGTTTATAACAATCAAACTAATTATGTAAAAGGCAATATATATAAATGTACATTTCTAGAAGTCTGGAAAACTACTACAAATCTACCACAACTTGTTATTTCATTTGAAGAGATGTGTTGTCATTTATGTGACATTCCATTGACAGGCTTAGCTCGCCAAAGCCAACTGTGGAAGCTTGCTCATGCCCTGCCCCATACCCCCCCCCCCCCCCCCGGCTGGGTGTGGGTGGTGGCTGTGTTCGACGTGCGCCGCCTCAACAAGATGACCTCATTATTATTATCGTTGTTTATTCTGTTTCTCATCTGTTTCTTAATCCGTTGTTCCTACTTCTTTTTTCATCTGTTTATGTTTTATCTTGTTGACGTAATAAGTATGGATACGGAGACGTGTGAGTTGTATATTTTTCTCACTAACATACAGCCGCCTTCATCTTAATAATTAAACACTGTAATTAATCTTAATATTATAATTATTATGTGGAAGTATTACTCGCTGTATCTCCTGTCATGTTAAAGAAGGATCTTAAGCACACAACATGTCGTTTTTAACCGTACTGTACAAGGAAGTGCGCGTCAGGCAACCTTGCATATTGAAGGTAATGGAAGATGCAAGAATGGATTTAAAAGCTTCATTGTAGCTAAAACACTTAAGTAATATCCAAAGTTAGTATCTAGACAGTAATGAAACACGTTCAACTAATATCAGTTCAGAGACAAAATTAACTCAGACATGGTGATAAGAATAAAGTAAAGAAAGGTAAAATAAAGTGTCCCAGTCTGCTCAACTGAGGCGAGTTGATGGCAAGGATGACGTCAAGTGTAAAAAAAAACTAAATTTTTTACTTAAACCAACAATGAAGATCTAGATGACGTGTAATTTAGTAATTCCGTAGCACACCGGAGATCACGCGTAGGGAGGAGGCTAACACAATGTAGACTCATGTCTGCTTTTTACTTTTATCCTCTTCGCCACTGATCGGCTCGTTAGCCGCTTGGGCGATCGGTCACGTCTCTGATTACTTTTCCTTTTATTATCATATTCTATAGACAATTACTAATTCTTATGGTAGCTTCTTATGGAGGGGGTTCATGTTAGTGTGCTGCGTCAGGATTCCACTTGTTCCGCTCTTATAGAACCTCATATGTTATTACCCTACCTGACAGTGATATATTCTAATAAAAGTCTGTGTGGTGGCAGGCTACCGTTGTAGGTTTACTAAGTGTTATAATAAGAATGACATGGTTTCCCAGACTGATCCATGGTTTAGAATATCACTACAACAAAATATAATTGAGATAAAATAAGGACATAGAATTCAGAAAATTCAATAAAATCTGAGACAAGAAATGAAGTAAAAAAAAGAATATTGGCTTAGAAAATGTAAGCAAAGAAATTTAAAATAGATACTTATATATAAAAGGACTGAGAATAGAATATAAGTATAAGGATATTGAAGAATAAAAAGAATAAGTATATGAAATAGTATGAAGAGGAAAACAGGACTCTTACAAATTGGTGACTTAGAAAATATAAGCAAGAATATAAGTATATAAATATATTGAAGAATAAAAAGAATAAGTATATGGAATAGTAGGAAGTAAGAAAAGCGGCCCCTTACAACAGAACCCCCTATTGCATAGTTAATAATAGAACATCATTTTGGCACTAACCTGCAATTTGCTAAGCTCTCCGATAATCAAAACACTTATTAAGGATGAAAATAATATATATATATATATATATATATATATATATATATATATATATATATATATATATATATATATATATATATATATATATATATTTATTTATTTATTTATTTATTTATATATATACATATATATATGATCGATAGTTGTCTATAGGAGCTCTTTATGCATACATTGAGACTATCTAGACGTGTAGGGTTAAAACTTGGCCAATAAAGTTAAGCTAAAGTAATGATGGTCAATGGAATGATGTCGCAAAAGATGGTTAATGTTAAAAATAAACTTTAACCATATATCTGGCAGCCAACACGATAAAGCTAACCAAATTAGAACTAACCTAGGATATTTAAGTTTTATTAGAGTGGCAATTATTCACTTATACCAAAAATAAATAAATATATGGGTTTAGCTGTGTTATAACAACATTAATAGTAAATAAAACTAGCGAACAGCAGACAGATGGCGTGGCGTTCGTCTCCTCCTGAAGTGCGAAAAATATTTAAACTAGTTGAAAGATCTTTATTTGACCTCAATATTTATGGTGACATATTTCCTATTTTCGTATACAATTTAAAGTTTCCTATTAAACTTTTATTTTATTGTGATATAAAATAAGAAAATAATATTGAAAACAAATATGAACTGCTGTTTATATGTGTTTAACATTAATCAATATATTTCCACAATATAAAGCTCTGACTTTATTTTTTACACTTTAGATTATAGATACATATACAATCAATGGATATATCACCCACGATTATGTATTACAGTTAAATATAACAGAGCGTTTAATTTAACTAGTTTTCGTAATTCAGGACGAGCTGGACCCATAAGTTGTCAACAAATAAAGTGACAGTAAGGAGACCAGCGAGGTGGTCTGCTCCTCTCCCTCCTGTCTTACCCTCTCAAGTATATCCCAATACCTGCAAACACCTCCCTATCGTCTAAGTAAGTACCTGATCTTGACCTTCGTGTGCAGGAATAATAACACACAAGATTTATATCCAGATTAGCGAATAAGAATTGTCGTTTGTAGTTGTGAAGAGTTTGTCATTATCTCAGCTGATTGTCACATAGTGCATGACGGTGACTCAGTACAACCGTGACTTAACCATTTCTCACTATCATCTACCGTCACATGACACAATGCCACGTAGTAATAGTCTAATACTCACTCAAGTAAATGTTGGAAAAATAGAACACCACAAATTATCTGGATTATCTCACGTATGGTAAATTAACTTTTGTTGTTTATGTAAATTTATTGTATTTATTTTAACTGATTTTGTAGTTTATGTAACAATGTGAATTTGATGTATTGCTGATATAAGTAGAACAAGCATTAAGTACCTTTGTAGAAATTGGCTTTTATTTTTTTTTCGGTGTAAGTTGTATGATGAAAATAACTCGGTAAATTTCTATATATTTCTTGATATCTTTGACATGACAGGAATTATACAGGATTTGTGTGTTGCTGGCAGTGTAAAGTTGTGTTGAGTTGGTGTCAGCCCAGAGTTGTTTAGTTACCGTCAGCCTGTGGTTTTGTCAGCTACTGTCAGCCCAAAGTTGTGTTTAGTTACTGTCAGCCGAGAAATCATTGCGAGACTCATTTAGTATGTTCAATTCTACTGAGAATGTTTGCAAAATAAAAAGTCGCTAAATAAAAGTAGAGTAATCTCCCTGTTAGCCAGAATCTCCGGTCCCTGGATTTCTTCAATAGCTGGTAAGAATTTTGAACCTTCTGGAAAATTCTGGGAAACTCCAATCTGGGCATGGGAACAAATTTTCCAGGAGTTGCAAGAGATTGTATTATGCTCTGATGCATCCCCACCTACCAGGCTCGTTCATGGGTGGGCGAGCTGCTTGAGTAACTTAGGCTGTAGGCTCACGCGTTTAGTTCAAGTTCTGCAGCCATTGTATAAGGTTGTTCCTCACTCGCTATTTTTTATGTTGTGCAGTGATGTACTGTACATTGCTGTATCAGTTATTACATACTGTATTGTACATTCAGTGAGTGTAAAATTATTGTAATGTACTGTATTTACAATACTGTACATAGCAGAGTGGACAGTGTCTCCCTACTGTAGGCTAGTGTGTATAGGTGTATGTATTTTATACTGTAGCATATAGTGCATATACAATACAATCCCTCCTTCATGGAGGGAGGAGGAGTGACAGAAAGCAACACCTGCTACAGTAGATGGTACAGGACAAAGGCAGGCCATCTTGTATCATTGTATCACCATTTGGCTTGCCTGCATCACAAGCTCAAGACAACAGCATCTGCTAGGGAGTACAGTATATAGTGTACAGTATACAGTACTGTAGTATATTTCGTTTATTTACAGTGTATTGTACATATACAGTGGTGTTTGCTTAAATAAATACAGCTCTCTGTCTGTCTGTGAGAGATGCGTTGTTCAGATTCTCGGAAAACATTCCCTAATATTCGGAAACATTCTGGGGATATGTGATGGTGTCTGTCTGTGTGGGATGTTTAGTTTAGACTCGGGGAAAACTTAACCCAGTACCTGGAAAAATTCTGGGAATGTGAGATTTTTTCTGGGGATGAGAAATTTGCCTCAATACCCGGAAATCTCTCATTCCCGGAAGAGGTCTTAACTAATTATTCTGGCTAATGGGGATATCAGTGTTCAGTACATGTAATTGAAAACAAAGTAAGGGTAAAGGACTGAAGGCCCCAAAATTCACCGATCAAAGCTTTAAATGTTACTTCCCATTTTGTACAGTACAGTGTTCTGATACAACGTGGGAAAATAAAGAGAACTTTACAAAAACAAAAAAGTTGCACACAAATAAAATCACATCCATACCGCTTCCAACAGCCCCAGCAGTGCACTGAATTTGGTGGAGACAAAAGTTACTGTGTGTGTGCGTGCCATTCAAACACACCCACACTGTACTCCTCAGGTGACTCCCAGGTTAATTACCCCAGAAGCATCTGTATTAGCCCTCAACCACAGTATTTATTACCATCAGCTAACTCTTAACATGTTTCCCAGGGATTCATAAGGGTTCCATTCTCTGGCAATGCGAGATATTACCTTGTGGAAGGTGACTTAAGGGTAGGAAACGTGAATATTAGACTCCCCGCTGTGAGTTGAGGCTCCACCCTTGACCATGTATTATCTAGTCATGACGATTGTGTGTCAGTTGTCCATTGTTTGTTCAGGGTGGTGGAGAGGTCCCTGCCTATATTGTACCCAGCAAATATTAGGAATCTAAATGTTGGTCTTAACTCAAGTCATTTTTACAATTTAGAATGAAATACAGTATTGCCATGTCCTGTGTGTTATCCTTGGCAGCTTCTGTGGTGTGTAGTTGAAAATATTGTAGAGCAGTGACACTCTTCAGTTCCTCAGTCATCTGGTAGAACTTTTTTACCACAATCTCCCAGAGAGAATTGTTGCTCGTGCTGAGGTCAGTGCTCCTTGTAGGTTATATCAATGTGCTGGAGATGTCACAGACCTGTGAGTGATCCACCTCCTTGGGACTGCCTCACTCTAAAAGACTCTTAACAGCTAGTGTATAGTGAGTCAGTGCTTGGTCTTGGTGCAGCCATACACCATATCTTACACAAAAGTTCATCAGGAGTTGGTATGAGCCACTTCTACAACATGTGCAGATAAGAAGCTTGATTGACTTTACCATAAAAAAAAAGCATAGATTAACCACACACTGAACATTTAATGCTGCTCTCATCTCAACAGGAGGCATGTTGTGTTCATTTTTTCAGCATGAGGAGGATTTTGTTTTGGTCAAATGAAGATGTTTTCATTGCTGAAAAATTTGCCCTCGGGAAGGAATTGTTATGAAAATACAGAACATTTCTTTGTAACATTGTTTCTTATGATGCTTGGATCATTGCCTCTATGCTTTTAAATGTTGCTCCTTTCTTTTGAGTAGAAGTAGATTACATGTGATAGATACATTATACACAAATCATGGACAGACTGGAATACATAGCTATAGATATTCATGTCCTGTACAACGAATGTATATTTATTTTTATGCAATACCTATTATTTTACCAATTCAGGTACTGGTATACTGTACTGTACACTATTGTAAATTATTATGTAATGAAATGTGGGTTGTGGGTTGAATGGGTCCACTCTTATTGAACCACAATGCAAACTAACCATTGTCTCCGTTAGGTCCAGGACCCATTAATTTTATGCCCCATATCCAGTAGTCAGGCTGTGGCCTATAAGGATTAGGGGGCCAGTTCACCAGTAACCTAGAACGTGACAGTGGGAACCCTGGATTGATTTCACGGTACAGTACGTAGTTGTGCTTATCTTATATTACCTGATTTAATCCATACCATTGGACCTTATCTGAAGTGTGTATTATGTCAGCTTTCATCAACAAACACACAATATACCGAGTCACTACTGTATACATTTTAGAATAATTTACCAAACAGTGAGAGAAAACATTAGAGTGAATATAATCGTCTCATTAGTTAATATAAATAACTAGTACACGTGTTGCATTGTTTAGAACAAGAGGATATAGAGGATGTGTGTGACTACTTATCGCTGTTTGCAATTTGTGAATCTTTGTATAGTACAGTTGTAGATTTTCCTGTTCATTTTTCTGAGTATTATTTTCTTTATACTTTTATGTGGAATTTCATAGCCATTCATCGCCTCAGCCTTTTATTATGCAAGTTTGGTAAATGGCAATTGACTTTGTGGTGTTTATGCTACTTGACATGATTGTTGTGTGTGTCATAACACCGAGCTACTGTACTTTGTGTCTAAGTGTCGCCTGTTGTTAGGCAATATACTATAGCTTGTGTTGTGGGGCTTCTGTGTGCCCTCACCATTGTATATTATTTCTATAACTTTTTTTATTGTAATTTTAATGTTTGTTTTTATTTATTCCTTTGTTCATTAAAATGTGCTAACTATGTCAGTTTATAAATTAATAGTGCTTAGAAATAACTATAGTTCCTGATTTTGCAAAATATTGATTCGTTTTGATGTATAACAATAACATAGGTGTGTTCCTTCTTACAGTTAGGGAATACCTGTACAGTTTGTGTGGGTTTGCCTGCACTAACGTGTACTGTACTGCGTGACAGTGAGAGGTAATCGGTAAGAGGATGTTTTTTACCAGATACAGACAGTACATGATTATGCTACTGATAAAGAAATGGTCCACACATTTCTTGAAATTCATTTGCATATGTGACATTTAATTGCCTTGTATGTGATGCATTTATCTGTGTTTTGATTTTCCCTGAACAATTGTTTCATTTCAGGCAAACTTGGTGTGAATTTTTCTCACACAGGTTATTAAGATACTATCATTTTGTGATCTACCTAAGAGCAGTTTGGTTTCTGAAGCATCCAGGCAGAAACCTACCTTTGGCATGGTGGTTGGTTTCTGCAGAACCACTAAGCTAATTGGGGTAAAAGTTGGCACATATATATGAAAGCACCTGACGATAGCTCTCTTGGATCACATGAAGATTAGCCCCCGCTACTTGTTTTACCTGATGATTAAATATGTTAAGGCTACCGGGGGAGTTGAGTTAAGTATTGGGGTACTGCTTTCGTGTGGGGAAGTAAGTCAAGGAGCTTTGATTAGTCACAGCGCTCTATTGTAGATAGCAGATACTGTAACACAAACCTAATGTTACTAAACTTAACCTAACCAAACCTAACTTAATGTAACATAACCTAATCTAATGTTACTAGTACAGGTAAACTTAACCTAACTCAAGTTTTGTTAAGTTAGGTTGGTTTATGTAAAAGGACAAGACAACACCAGTAAAAAATTAAGTATTGACAACCCAACGCACAGTTCAACACTCCCTCCTGGCTGACTATCTACAACTTAAAAGGTTAAACCAACTTACAGACTGTCCATGAGAAGATTAAAATAAAATGAACAATATATCACCTACTGGGTGGATTATGGCGGTCACACTGTATACCAGAATTATCTATACATTGCTAGACATTGATTTTTTTCAGAGTACTTAACACTTTACCTTTTTTTAACTTGAGTATTTTGCATCATTAATTTGTGTTGTTTTCAGATGAGTTGAGTGGTAATGCAGCGGTGATAGTAAGGACTGGAAAGTGATGCTGGGGGGAGGTGGTGGTTGTGGAGGGCCTGTGTCGTGGTGGTGTAGTGAAGCCTGGAGGTGCTCCCCCAAAGTGGCTCCTGACATAACGTGTGCAGCCACAACAGCCACTCAGATGGCTGACTGTGACCAATGCAATGCCAAGTTCTCTCTCCTCAAGAGGCGGGTGAGTGGAGTATTGTCTGTGTTATTAGTATTGATGATATTCCTGAAAGGTGATTGACTCTCTCCTATACACAGGACACGTCAAGTTAATGTACTGAATTGCTGGCAAATGTTTGATGACGAATGGAAGTGAATGCTGGAGATAATGTGTCATGGGTCAACCTTCATAGACTGAAGAAGAAGCTTTAGTCATTCTAACCAGATGTGATTATGAAAGTAGAATGTTAGTGTGATGTAATACAGTGTTTGATATACTGTATATAATGTTTGTAAGCATGAGGTTCAGTGTTAGGTGTCAGGCAGTGTGAAGAAATCAAAACACTTTGAGCCCTGAATACACTGATCAGGTGTAGCTTGCCAAATGCCCATTTACCTGTGTGTGAAATGCCTGTAAATACACCTGTCAGGATTCCGAGTTCTCATTTCCTAACTCCTAGGACCACCTTACTAGTGATCATACTACTACAGTATTTCCTCATAACCTCCTAATATTTTTCTTTTCAGAGAATCTGTAGTGGTTGCGGGCTGGTGTTCTGCGGGGCGTGTATAAAGCGTGGTATGTGTGGAACTCGCAAGTGCAACAAGTGTATAGTGTTGACCCAGTGGCCTTTAGATGTATCTGAAGTGACAGCGCTGCGAGTGAAGGACCTCAGGCATTTCTTACACTCACGGCATATTAACACCACAGCTTGTACAGGTTGGGAAACATGGTGTACTATATCAAGTGTGTGTGTGTGTGTGTATCTCTCTCGTTATGCTGTTCAAAATATATGCTACCGTATAGTATATTTTGCATACCGTAGCTGAAATTTTTTTGGATCTGGTCAATATTTTTTAAGATACTTTTGCAATCATGAAATTAAAACACCCACAATATATCTTTTAAATAATAAGATCATTCACAACTGTACTTAATGGTGTGCAAGACTAATGTTAATGTGGTTTTAACTTAGAGGAAATAAGATTGTGAATGATACTTAGTTATAACAATTTTGATTTGGTAACATGGGAAATCATTGAGAGTTTATAATTCAGTGTTCCATTAATGATCTCTTGTGGTTATTAATGCTATACTCTGTTGTGCTAATGAAAGTTAATGACCTTGTTGTTTTGTAAATAGTTGTGGTAGATATTAATGCAGGTTTACAATTGGATAGGCATGTATATTAAACTATGCAGGTATACAGTTCAGCGTGAATATAGACAGTGTAGGTACAGTATAGGGTTCATGTAGTTCGTGGGAGGGATTATAGAATTTCCTGTGGGCACAAACAGTGCTGGTTCGTATATAAATGGTAAACAGTAAGACAACTTGACCAAGGTGTCCGCTGTGTATTTCCAGGAGGGTCCGTGCTTTAACCTTACTCTTGACCTCTAAACTTTCTGTAGCTTGATAATAAAATCTTAGAATATAACTAAAATTACTGTATATAAAAGAGTAATATTGTACCTTTAAATATGGGAAAATCTGTGCCAACATGTGAACAGGATATTGATAAGGCTTTGTACAGGAAATTGCATCCTGTTGGGTTGACACAGTTTAGATAAAATGATAAGTTGTAAATTTCACACATGAATGTTTTTAAGGTTTAGAAATGGCCAATACCTCACCACAATGATGTCTTCATAGATGCTCCCATATACTGACGCTACACTGTAAACCCAAAACTAGGTGACACGGGTTATTTTAAATTACCAGCACAGTATTTTCCCATTTTGATTTTTTTGTCAGGTGTGTTTGATAAATAATTGTGATTATTTTGATACACACTGGCTCATTATTACACAGCATTGGCAATATATTTGTGCCATAGCAAGTACCATGATATAATACCCTTGGAACTGATCAATAGGGAGGAGCCATATTTATTGCTTTGCTGTTTTGTCTTATGTTTTCATAATTTATTTTACAGTAAAGTATTAAAGTTAGTTAAAAACATTCAGTAGTGTGGTGAAACATTCAGTAGTGTCATTACAGTACAGTAAGCATTGTGTAATCTCAAAACAAATGTCAGGGTGATATTTTGTGCTGTGGTTGTTACATTATCCTCCCTTTGAGCGTGGAAACCCATCCTCAACATTCGCTCCTCGGAACTCGACCCCACATAAATGACCACAACTTGTACCTGATCTATTGAGTTATGCTGTACAATAAAGTGATGGAGAGTTCATTTATTAATATTAGATGTCTATAAACACATTAATCCTATTGTACTTTAGTGTGTAGTTTAGATAGAAAATATAAGGCTGTAGTTAGGCAAAGTTTACACATTCTGATATAATTGTTTGTCCCAGGGTGCATAGGTCATAACATACCTGCAGGTGGAGAGGAGCGACAGACTTTTGCTGTGCTGGAGTTTTCATTGTTCAGGACCGTGCAGTACAATGATTAGTACAGTACAGTGATATATTACTGTATTATAATTATTTCAGACTTGGGATTATAAAAAGATTGTATATGTGTGTCCTACCTTGTTACTTCCAGCCAGCCACCACATGTTATATACTACTCACTTCATTGACACAGAATCTTGACTCTTTGTAATATTCTCACAGACAATAATAAAGATCATCAACTCCCATTTTGAAGTGATTTATTTAATTTTTGGGATTTTTCCTTGTGTTGAATTCAGTAATTTCTTTGGAATACTCCCATTATCAGGGATGGTTATTTAGTGATTTTGTCATGTCACAATGCTTGGATTTTTCATGGCTTCTGTTACTTTTGCAGAGAAACGTGACTTGATCGAGTTGGTGACGCGTCATGTAAGTTACCAGCACCGAGGGACGGGCGCCACCAGCAGATGGAGCGTGCCAGTGAACGGGGATAACGGTACTACAAATTCACGAGTACAAACAAACCATAAGCCTCCTGCACCGCCCCGCCCCAACAACACCACCAGAGATGATGGTATCCGAGTGAGGCCCAGCAGTGCGTCTCCCTCAGACTCGAGGAATATGGGTAGCATACGGGTAAGACCAATGGATGGCGTGAGAGTGAGGCCGGTTCGCTCGCTCTCTCCAGATTCTAATGATTATGATCCGGAGGTCGACTTCGGGATCAGGGTTTTTGCAACAGAAAGACAAACAAACCACCAACAGAGGGCCAATAGCACTTCCCCCATCAGTGCAGAGGGTTGTTCAGGAAGTGTAGAGGACCACTGTTCACACTGCCCAAGTGAAGACTGTACAACTTCATGCTGTAGTCTAGATTCTTGCCATAATGGGGCATCTAGTCAACCTGTAACATGCCCCCTTAATGTTGATACATCAAGTCAAGAAAGCTTTGAGGATATTATTGCACCTTGTGAAGGCCACCTCCCAGATACCTCAAATACAGAGAGATCCAGAGATTGGATAATTATCAATGCTCAAGTGGAACCCCAGCAAGTCAGTGAGACAGGATCATCACATGACACCAATCACACCCACAACAGCTCTGCCAGTTATGATGCTGGGGAGGCAGCTACAAATTCTTCGCCTGACACTGAACCGTCAGCACCGCCACAGGAGGAGGAGCCCCCACCCGTCACTGCCACGTCGTCCTCCTCGGCCTCTTCCTCCACACCACCTTCGGCAACATCCTCACCAGAACCAAACAAATGTGTAAGTAATGGCATCTTATAAGGTGTATTTCCATGCTAGTGTACTGAACATAAAAGGACTACACAAGCAGTTACAAGTTCATTACTGTACTGTACTGGGTGAGTCAAAATGAGAATGAGGGTAGGATACCTGTGTGTGTGTGTGTGTGTGTGTGTGTGTGTGTGTGTGTGTGTGCTGCTGCTTGGTACACTGCTCTGCTTTTAGTCTGGGTTGATAGGGATGGTACTGTATTATTATATTCTTGTATTAGCTTACTGAAAAGAAGCAATGGCAAGTGACAGTGGGAGGTTTGAAGGTGTGTGATTGAAAATGTGTTGAAGGGAAGAAATTTGGGTATCATGAAGGGTAAAGAGAAATGAGGTGGAAACAAATGAAGTAGTAAAGAGATTGAAAGTCTGAAGATTAAAATTTTTTATCTCCAGTTTGTTCCTGGCATTATACCTCTCGGGGATCTCAAGTCTGAAGAAGATATTCGCCGTTTGAGTGTCCGCCAGTGCAAGGAGCTGCTGGCCTTGCATAGAGTCAACTATTCTGGAGTGAGGGAAAAGTCGGAGCTCCTAAAGAAGATCGAGATGCTCTGGAAAGATTATCAGAACTCTCGGCAAGGTTAGTGTATCATGAGGGATAGATCTTGACATTTGACACACATCTCTGTGGTCTTGAGGTGTTTTTGTGTGTTTTTTAATGAATATGTACAAATTTCACTGTTTCTGATACTTATTTTTAATGTTGCATCAGGTTTTTTCAAAGTTAATAGGGTGATATCCCATATAGAACGCATCCACCCACTGTCCACAATCCACAAAGTAAATTCCCTCATACTCAAACAATTTATAATTTATACTTGTCCGTTCCCTTTTCAATTAATATGCGTATTTTTTTTTCCAGATGTGGAAGCCTTACCTGAAGAACTAGTGTGTAAAATTTGCATGGATAGGGCAATTGATTGTGTGTTGCTAGAATGTGGACACATGGTAGCTTGTACACAGTGTGGTAAGCAGATGGCTGAATGCCCAGTTTGTCGCCAGTATGTTGTTCGTGTTGTCCATACTTTCAGGGCTTGAGTGCAGTAAGTGGCATTTTCTATTGGACCTCTTATTGGGGCCTTAGTATTTCTGATACTAATTTTTATAAGCTTTAGGATTCCACATTGTAAGATAATTTTTTATCTAGTGGACAGTGAACTTGGGTAGCTGTATGTTAATTACTGCATTTTACATACCTACTTCAATATATGAAACTTGATTAAGATGCACCGTGTAGGAGTTTTGTATGGAGGACAGAGTAAGGCTAGAATATGTTATCTTCAACCTTCTTAGTACAGGGTAGTCATATGAAGGCTGACCAGAACTGATTTTTTAAATTTCTTCTAATAAAGTTGTTTTTTAAACTTTGTTGCAGTAAAGTTCTTATGTAAACTTTTTGCAGAATAATCGAGGGAGTTCTAGATTAGATATTGGAAAGTGAATGAGTCATGCTGTGGGAATGTACGTCCTTTATTAGTGACCGATTTCACTGTGAAGTGAGACTGGTGCAGTTAAACGGTTAGTGAAGACCTTGGATACATATTCTCTGGTGAACGGTTACCATGTAGGTTTAAATGGTTTTATTACAAGTAACCTGCCTTTTATTTGCATTTTGAAGACTGACTTTACAAGTTAATACTCCAAAAGTTCTCATCACAGTATAGTAGTGTAGTTTATTGGATGACATTTGTTATTTGTTCATCTTAATTTTTAATTGAAAATATCTGGTAAAGAAGTACAACAGTTCATAATTGTTCATAATAAGCCAATATGAGGTTTGATGCTTTAGAGTTATTTCAGATATGATAATGATAGAATGTAAATAGACACAGTCTTAGGTGACGCACTCAAATATTTATCCTTATTTTATACTGTACATGTACATACATAAAAGACACTTGAACGTTACTGTACTGTAATTAAGAAAACATTGTGAAGGCAATATGTCTACTAATTTCACCATCACATTACACTCAAGTTGTCTTTCATAATTTCATCCATTACTTCACCAAAGGTATGATAGTGACCCAGATGCCTTGTTTCTTAAGTTTATTTCACCTATGGATCAAGTATTTGTTTAAGGTCTTATACAAAACAGCGATCCACGTCGTAGACAAACTCGCCAGACTACCAGGTACTTATTGTACAGTACTTGATGATGTCTGTAGTTGGGCATAATTTTCACTCCTTTTGATAAGCTTCCTATATTCAGATTTAATGTGGAATCCATATTATGCAAATCAGTTTACTTAAAACTTCATTTGACTTTGGTGAGGATTTAAATTTACTGTATTGCTAAGTGTTTGGCTGTACAGTGTCAGATTTTTCCTAACTTATTTTTAGTTAAGAAACTTTTATGTAAACTATTATGTTTTTTCTCTGAGGAAGTACGGTATAATTATAAGGTACAGTTTTCAATAGAATTTAGTTATTTTCAACAGGATTGTCATTTGGAAAGTAGAAATGTGATATTTTTGTCTATTTAGTGTTATGTATACACAATTTCATTCAATTTTTTTCTGAAATACAGGTAAGGTATTTCAAGAAGCATTATTTCCACACTGTGTTATACATAATACCATATAGTACAGTGAAACCTCTATAAGGATTACATGGAGAGGAAAGTCTGTTATATCAAGGGTCCGTCAGATGTGAAACTCCCATCTAATGAACTGTATAGAGATGAAAGTCCTTTATATCGAGGGTCTTTTAGATGTGTATCCCCTACCTTAGGAATTATATGTAAATGGAAGTCCTTTAACTGGAGATTTCACTGTACAGCATAGGAATAAATAATTATGGGTGATAATTTCCTACGATATAATTTTAATTCTGAAAAATGGGAAGTTTTGCATCATCAGCTTTTCTATGGAGTTTTATCTTTTACCATAGTTTAATGTATAATGAAAATAATAAACAGTCCAAATATTGTTCTCATAATCTTCTGTTACATTTAATGATGTAATACAAGATTTAAAGAGACCAGTGTATTTTGTGTGTGAATTTGTCATATGTTTATTATGTATTTCCTGTTTGTATTTTCTCTTATCAATATTGTGATGTTGTACAAATTTTATGCACCTGTAATTCTCTGAACTCTTTAGGGATGATTCCTGCCATTGTTGTGTTATGTGTGTGTAATTATATGGTTCCCTGGCCAGCCTGTCACCTGCCTGAGTTTGTATAAGGCGATTATTTTAAAACATTAAACAAAGACTTTAGTATTTATCTATTATCACAATTATGCTTAAGTTTATCATAGTTAACTCTTTATTTCATATTTGTATAATTTTTCAATGTGTTAATCTTCCCATAAGAGTTGTAGTGAATGGTTGTAATACAGTATAGTTCTTGTGTTGTGCAAAATGAGTTGGAATTTATCCCATTTGGCAGATATGTGTCTCAAAAGATATATTTAGTTTTAATATGTGGCCAGATGTTATTTTCCCAGAATAAAAGCAAGTTGGTTACACTGCCAGAAGTTGTGGTGGAAACTGAGTTACTAATTTAGCCATTCCAGGTTCAAGGTTAAATTAAAAACTAGGGGAGAAATCCATGTATTTATTCCTGTTCATAAAACACGCAAACATACGTATCATAATATATTAATGTTTATCTCTATCTTCCTCACTATGATTTATGGTAACTGTAGGAAGACTAAAGTAGGCTTTTGGACATAGGGATGATGATGAGAAATATATCAGTTACCAGGACCAGTAGTATTGGGACGGAAGTTCTCCTGACCTGACCATACCTGGCAACATTTCTTTCTACCAATTGTTTTGTGTTAGACATCATTACTATAATTTAACTGTACCAATTTACCTATAACATGGACTGTCACTAATTATCCATTCAGTTTCCACAACGGCTTTGATTAATTAATACAAGTTATAAATATTCAGCTTGGTATGGTCTGTATAGAATATTGATCATGACCAGAAATGTAACTTCATACAACTGTGGATGAGATAAGCAACTGTAGATGAATGAACATTTTCCCAGGAGTCCACATACATACATCCAGTTATTACTCCAGATCCTTAATCAGTGTGTTGAGAAGACCTATATTTGACTGTCAGGAGCATCATCACACTACTACCACCTACCTCCTTGCTGCTCCACCTTGTTAGTTACAGCATCAGTATTACTCATTAGTTTACTCCCTGGTTTAGCATAATGTTCAGTAAGGTATATAACTTATTTGTAGCTCGACGAGACAAAACAATCTGTGTATCTTTTTGGAGTGATGACTCAAATGGGTCTTGATCTTCAGTGAGTTAGGTCAGTTTAGTGTAGTATTAAGCAAAATTCACTCTGCTTGTAATATATTTTTGTAATGAACATCGAACTATTTTCATTTTACGGGAATCATTTTGTTTATAAGAATACAGTATCAGTCAGTATCAGTGTTGTCTATTATGGAATGACATTGTAGGGTAAAAAATCACACATCAGTAACTTATGAAACAAAGATTTAGTTACAAAATAATAATGTCAACTCTTCAAGGATTTTTATAATATGTTAGACTAGTTATTTTACTCTTAAAATTTGACATTATGAAAAAATCACTTTAACAACTTTCATCTGCAGGCTATAATAAAGTTAATCCTTGGAATGTGTGGGGATTAATCTGCCGTTCATGATATTGATTGTTCTTATTATGTGCTAAGTATTTCCTGTACTGTATTACCTGTGGACAGTTAGTCATATCAATGGTGTGATGAGAGACATTAGACATCATCCTCACACAACACTGTCTGGGAGAAGTTAACTTTATCAACATTTAGCTTTGTTTTTTGTGCACGTACATGATGTTGATGATGCAGTGTCCATATTATATACAAAATGAAACTACCAATCATATAGTCCTTCAGTGCAATTTGCCTTCACATTCTTATGACCAGATAGTCATGTGGGCCCTTACAGCTGTATTTGAAAATAGCATTAATAAAATGTACCAATACTTTGCATTTCCATTGTTTTCTGTATTAATATGTTAAACCTATTGTATAATATCTACAGGGTGTTGACTGGCCTCCAAATCTATGTTCCATGATTCAATTGCAGGGTAATTAGTGGCTGTAATGTCGCTTGAATTATTTTAATGATACTTTTCAATTGTGAATTGCAAGTGCACGAATGGCAAGGGTCTACTGTGTGCATATATATATATATGCTGATAACCACAAGGAAAGAAGAAAACATGAAGTTCCCAAGCGCTTTCGTGTAATTCACATCACCCTTGAAGATGTGAATTACACTAAAGGGCTTGGGAACTTCGTGTTTTCTTCTTTCCTTGTTGTTATCAGCATATATTTGGATCATGCGCACCCACAGTGATTTACTAGAGACTCCTGTACACTGCCAGAGACTCCTGTCCAAGGTGTGACTTAGGCATGTATGTGCAGATTCTGAATATATGGTCCACGATTTGATTGCGGAGTAATTAGTGGCCGTAATGACACTTGGAGGATTTTAATGACATTTTTCAATGCTAATTACTCATCAACTATGGGTTTCCAAGGTGTGATTTAGGTTTTTTTTTTTTTTTTTATTCTGGAAATACTGAAAGTATACTTTTTGTGTACCAATGGGGCCCCTGGTAGTCCCATGGGGTCACTGGCCTTATTAGGGTCTCTGGGGCCCCCATGATACTCCTACAGGACCCTGGTGGTCTCATGCAGCCCCTGGCTCTGCTAAGCCTCTGGGACCCACTAGTCGGTATGTGGGACCCTTGGGGCCCTCTAGTAGTCTCATGGGGGGGGGGGGTCCCCTCGTTGTCTTATGGGGTCTGGCTCTGGTAGGCCCCTGGGAACCCTTGATAGTCCCATGGGGCCCCTGGCACTGTTAGGCTCCCTGGGGCGCTCTGGTAGGGTCCCCTGGTAGTCCCATGGGTGCCCTGATACCTCCCCTGTGGGCCTCTGGTGGTCCTCAGAAGCCCCAGCGGGACCCGTGATAGTCACATGGAGCCCCTGGCTCTTGTAGGGCCCCTGTGGGGGACACCTGTTAGTTCCATGGGACTGCTGGCCCTGATAGGCCTCTTAGGGGCCCCCTCTTAGTCCCAAGAGGCCCCTGGCCTTGGTAGGATCCATGTGGACCCCTAGCCCTGGAAGTGCCCCTAAGGGCACACTGGTTGTTCCATGGGATCCCTGGCCTTGGTAGGGCCTCTGGGAGCCTCTTGGTAGGGCCTCTGGGAGCCTCTTGATAGTCCCATGAAGCCCTTGGGCAGGCCTCTGGGGGCCCCATGGTATTCCTACAGGACCCTGAGTAATCCCTGGAATGGCCCCCAAGGGGCCCTTGTAATCCCATGGGGCTCCTGGAGGATCTTTGGTAGGCCCATTTGGGAACCCCTGGTAGTCCCAAGGGGCTCTTGGCCCTGGTAGGGCCCCTGTGGCCTCCTGTTAGTACCATGAGGTCCCTGGGGGCTACCTGGTAGTCTCATAGGACCTTTGGGGGCCACCTGGTAGTCCCATGGGACCCTTGAGGGGACGCTTAGTAGTCCATGGGGCCCCTGGGGATCCCTGGTAGTAATGTGGGGCCTCTGGGGTACCCTGATAGTCCCATAGGGCCCCTGGGGGATCCCCGGTAGTCCCATGAGACCCTTGGGGGACACCTGATAGTCCAATGAGACCTCTGGTAGTCCTATGGGGCCCCTGGGCGACCTCTGGTAGTCCCATGGGGCCCCTGGGAGACCTCTGGTAGCCCCATGGAGCCCCTGTGGGATCGTTGGTGGTAACATTCTGATATGTTGTTATTACCACCATGCTATGTGCACTGTTCCAGATGATACTAATTGTTACATCATACTTCCTTGAGATAAATGTATAGTATATATCAGGTGCTTTCAAGAGAGCTCAGCCATGTTAACATGATTTTTATCGACTCTGTATCTGTGTTCTTCTGGCTAAATAAACTGTTTCAATATCAATATTCCATTGGGCCCTTGGACCTGGAGCCACTGGGAGATGTTTGGTAGTTCCATGGGCCCTATCGGGAACCTCTGGTACTCCCATGGGACCCCTGACCCTGGTAGGTCTTCTGTGGGCCCCCCTGGACGTCTAATGGGGCCCATGGGGGATCCCTGGTAGTCCCATGGGGGATAACAGAAAATTCGTTTACTTTATATTAAATTGTTTTTGTAAAAAAGAATTTTGATATAAAGTTTGTAAAGAAAGTTATGTAATTTAGATAAATTTGACCGACTTTGAGTTTATCCATTTTATTTACTTTAACGTCCAGCCGTTCACCACAACAACACATCAGCTTAGACTAAGCCTTAGAGGACTGGTTACATTTCACGTAATTTTTTATCAATTTTCTAGACCATTTGGAGTATAATTGTGTGTAAGTGTTATGTGGCGATGAAGGAGGTGGGACCCCTGTGTGATACTGGTAAGAAGGAATTTCATAGTTGGTGAATAATGTGGCTATTATTTTGACTACCTTTTGACTTAATTTGTTTATTTATTAATCTAAAAGTAATTATTTAGGCGTGATCATCTCACTTAATCGCAAATAGTCTTGCCTTGTTGGTTTAGGTTAGGTTATAATAATATTTATATATACAGTATTTGTAAACTATTTTATATCTATGAAGACATTATCTCACATGTCGGGCCGCCCTGCCAGCCGGTCCGGTTACAGTGTACTGTGTCTCTGTCATTAATATCGTTCATACATCTGGTTGGACGCGTGTAGAGGTGCTTGGACAGTGTTTATAAGGCATCTTTACTTGGTAGTCATAGCGGTAACTATTAAAAAAAAATTATTATTACAATGTTGGTCGTGGCTGAAAGTGTTCGGACAGGTATGACTTCGTTGTCAAACAATAACATTAATATTTCAGGTATAAAACTATACTATTAAATAAAAAAAAATTTCATGATTATATTTTTGTCTTTATAGATATAAAATACTGTACATGTAAATGATCCAGGTTGTGGATATAAAAGGATGAAGTATATGTTTGACTAGCTGCGAGGGTTGGGACAGGGAACCAAAATGGCGGATGTTTGAGGTGAACGCTACCGCTTGACAGTCCAGGAAATAACCTCCTGAGCCGTCGGTAAGACATTTATTAATAATATTATTGTCATATAAAGAACGTTAATAATACCTAGTAGTTGTTGGTATATTATTAACCAGAGCTAAAGTGTAATTAATGGTTAATTTAGTCTATTGTGTTGGGTCGCCAGGCACAGGTATTGTATCGTATCTTTTATATCAAAAGTTAATGATAAGCAGCCATATTTCAGTTGTCCATTACATTATATGGTAGAGATTCATTGGTAAATTATTGCTTTCGGACAACAGGGAATCTTAGGAGTTTGTCTTCGCAGTCAATAGTTAGACAAGCCTAAGACACTTCATAATTTTTTAAGACGTTTGTGAGGTAAACGTCGTAGAATAGAAGCGTCTTAGGATTGTCTAAATTATTGATTGGAAAAATAAAATTCCTAAGAATCCCCTGTTTTTCAATGCCGCCCTTACCGTGTTGTGTTCAGTACCATATCACAAGTTATCTATGCTTGTGTAGGAAAAGTTGGCAAGACGTGAAAGTGTTCAACAGAACTGACAGTGAAGAAGAAATACTGTACACTGTGTTTCACTGCAACAACCAATCGTACTCTCACGTGCCACTTCAAGATAGTTGCTTTCATTGGTAGCAGATATCAAAGTTAATTCTGTCCCTTCCCCAGCTAGGAAGTTAGGTAAATTTGGTTAGGTTAGGTTTTATACATTGTCGTATCATTTAAACCGCAAACGGTTGCCATTTTTTCAAGATGACGGCAAAAGCTCACCTTGAATGAGTCAGGATGTTTAGTATGCTGTTTAGGAACGTATTCTGACTTCAGTACTTCTACCAAGTATTATTTCGTTATGAATTATTTCAATATTTTGCATAAAAATTGTCTAATTTCCCTGGACTAATACCTACTATAAAAGTCTGGTGCTGCTGTAGTGTGCAGTCTACAAAGATGTATCTAGTCTAACCTAACCTAACTTAACCTAAGTATCTTGTAGACCAACTCTATAGTAGCTCCAAAGACTTACCTTATTTTACCGATGCCAAAGGAAAAAGTTTGTTATTTTTGTAATTTGATGTTTTGTCAGTGAGCCAATTCTTATTTTCAGCGTTTAGGTCACAAGGGGAGCTTGAATACATTTATATAAAAATTAATTTTTGTTGTGTACAAAGCACAAAGACATTTGGTTTAAGTGTCATATGAATAGTTTTTCATTGTGCCAAATAACTGGTTGTTATTCAGCCTGATACTGGTCAAATAAGCCCAGCCTATAATATAATAAGTTTTGTGTATTATAAAGCTGTTGGTTATATTTCCAGGAAGTTACAAGGACTAACAACACTGCTGACGTATATGATGCCACTGATGAAACACTGCTGACCTGAGGAACAGTACTACAGTATATGATGCCACTGATGAAACACTGCTGACCTGAGGAACAGTACTACAGTATATGATGCCACTGATGAAACACTGCTGACCTGAGGAACAGTACTACAGTATATGATGCCACTGATGAAACACTGCTGACCTGAGGAACAGTACTACAGTATATGATGCCACTGATGAAACACTGCTGACCTGAGGAACAGTACTACAGTATATGATGCCACTGATGAAACACTGCTGACCTGTTGGAGGTGAGATTTACTTGCTGTTAATTCATATCACGTTCTTATTAGGTGCACAAGCTGAGTCAACTACAGGTTGGGTTTCCCTTATCTGAAATTACCAAATTCGAAATGCCCTGAAATCCGAAAGTCTTATTTCATTATATTTATGGTAGATAATTCTGTACACTGAATATGGTATACCCGTATATACTCGTGTATAGTTTGAGTTTTTAAGACCAAATTTTTAGGCAAAAAATTGGGGGTCGACCTATATATGGGTAATAGTTTCGTCAGGTTGAATCCGTGCATGATGGGAAGGGCTAGGAGCAAATTTTAGCTTTAGACATGAGAAATATATACCAGTTACTGCCAGTAAACAATGGAAATGTAAAATATGTACCAATTAGTAATGAAAAGCTGTGCAGTGCCTTCAGCAGATGCAGCTCACCAACTTACAATAGGCTAACATAACATACAATGTGCTTTCAGTAGTCTATGTTAAACCTTATGACACTGTCATCTGAGTAAAAACTCGCACAATATTCATTGACTGTCCTATGTTTTAGACTTTACCGCCATTGGTGAATAGAATTTTAGTTTTACATTTGTAAATATTATTTAAAACATATATGAACATCAAATAAGTGTTGCTTTCATATTCATATGTAGAGAAATGACATATGTTTTCACATGTACGCACTTACTGTACATACGTTGGCGTTCCCAATCGTCTCGCCTTATTTCTTTACAGTTAGTGGTTAGCTACTTCTAGTGTTCCATTTATTAACATTAAATAGCATTACTTAAAACATACATACAGGTATTCAATTTTTTTAAATTAAGTTCACTACAGCCACAAGCAGGGTCTTGTATTCTTCAGTTTCTTATGTAGAACCATCGTCTCTCACGAAAACAATGCCGTCGTGTGTGTTTTAATATTCTACTTATTATTAATGAATTTTATTGTTCATTTCACATATATAAACATTAATTCAATGAAATACATATTCAGTAATAAACAATAATGAATCTATTGTACATATTCTTAAGATAAATGACTTTCCTTGGGCCCCATCCCTGCTGGGTGAGCTACCCCATTATACAGGTTCTGTATACCTTGTACAGGTGTTCCAAATATATCCCAAATCCGAGACCCCTAAATCTCCAAGCATTTTGGATAAAGGATACCTAACCTGTACTTGTGTTTATGTGCAGTTGTGTACAGTACTGTACTACAGTATTTAAAACATCAAATACACTGTACCCATTAGTTTTAATTCACATTTAAATACATTTTTTCGAGAATATGAAGCAGCTTTATTATTTAAGCATATTACCCGTATCTTGTGTTTGGGCACGGGAGGTCATGATGTAGATTTGGTTCAAATTCATCAGATACGCTGTGCTGTACTGTACTGTACTGTTTTTAAATATTGATTAAGGATCTTGATTCGGAATGCAAAAATGTCACAAATTAGCGTTAATTATGACCCTTGAATTAATTAAACAAATGTACAGTATAGTGTATTTATCTAAAGGTGGACATTTATGTAAATGTGTTTGTGTGCATTTATATTTATTTAAGAGAGTTTGTTTGTACGGTACATGTATTTGTTTAAATGTGTGTGTGTGTGTTTTGTATAAATGTTTGACTTTTAGTGTAAAGGTGTTTGTGTTGTCATGTAAAACCATACAAGCAGTTGTGTAACACAAGGTGTGACACAACAAATCTGAAGATTAGTTATTGCTGAAACTTGTCTCAAAATTACTTAATTTGGATGATAAATAAAAAATTACTTTATTTGCCTTAATGGCCACCCACTAGAGGTGGTCAGGGTGAGGAAAGGAGGCCAGTGGTCTATGTAGGATCCTTCCATCGTTCTTGATAGTCTTGTCTCGGGTTATTTTTATTCTGTATGATAAGTTGCCAAGCTTAGTCATGTCCCATTATTTTGGTGGTGCGTGACATAGCCCAGGTTCATGTTTTCCATCTTTTCCAAGAGTTTGAATGTCTATGAGTTGTGTCCTGTCCTGTCGTGTCTTGTCAGAAGGGTTGTTAACCCCAAGGCCCTCAATTTATTTGGATAATCAGGATGACATAAATCAAGAATCATCTTAGTCACTGTGTTGAACCTTTCTAAGGATGTTAGGGTTTTCTGGAGGGAGGGTTTCCATGCCTGTACCGTGTACAGTAATCTAGACTGGGACGTACGTGACATTTGTACAATTGAAGGATCATTTTCATATCTTTGTGTTTGAAGGTATGCTTTATAATTCCCATTTCTTGGTTGGGTTTTGTCACTGTTGCTCCCACTTAGAGCACTGCCTTCAGTGATTGATCTATCACAATACCAAGATCTTTCACTGTATTGAAAGTTTCCAGGAAAGTGTTATTGACAGAATAGTGGGGATTTGGGTTGTTGTATCCTACACACAGTCTTACATTTTGCATTGTTAAAAATTTTTTACCAGTCTCAAGACCATTTGAACAGCTTTTGAAGATCTTTTTGCATGGCTGCAAATCGTCATGACTGTCACCTTCCCAAATATTTTCATCTATATCATTTATGTCCAGTAAAACCTCTCTAAGGCAGACTAATTGAGGAAGCGATAAGAGGTTGTCCACCTTAGAGTCAATTTTTCCCAAAAGATGCCATTTTAAACAAAAAACGAGTACGACATCAACGTCTCCAATTTTTATGAAAGAAATACTGTACATGTTTTCTAATCAAAATTTATTTTAAAAAGTAATGTACACAAAGTACTGTGCACTTACTTTTAGTTCACTAATATGGCCATCGGCTTAACCTCACCACCCTTATGGGTACTAAACACTTTCTTAGAGGCTGTGTTTATTGTTTCATTTTTCAATAATACAGTAATGCAAAAAATATGACCGGTGCTTCAGTCTACGGTGAATATGTATAAAAACTTTAATGATATAAAAAATACAGTACTGTATTTTCGGAAATAAATTTTGTATATTCGTCCTGTAGCCATAGTTTTCTTATATATACTGTACCAGGAAATGTGAGAAATAATACCAACAAAACTTACTGTATTGTATTGTCAAAAAAAGTAAATAAAAGCCAAATGAATGTTTAAAACACAGTCTCCATTTGCATACACTCCCTGTTTCACCATAGTAACGAAGATGAGCTGGGACGCTGATTCCCTAGCAACGCGTACCCCAACACACACACACACACACACTGACCATTTTCCCCTCACTCAGTCAGCTAACTCGTATAGAAAGAACTGTCAATTCCATTTATGTGTTTGCCCTTAGGACAATTATTTCTTTTACTTTTTTCACATTATGTATGTAGGATGGTGTGTGCGTGTAGTAGAGTAAAAATAAATGAGGAAACTTACTTATATCTACCCAAAAATACAAGTTGAAAAACAACCATGCAACGCCTCACAGCTTGGTCCAGTAGCCTGGTGGTTACAGTGATGAGTCTAACCTGGCTACAATGCCACGTTACAAACGACACTAACTAGTCACTCGCTCACTCCCTGGCTCCCGTTGCCAGGCTTATTATTGAAATACAGTACGTATAGGAGAAATACATACAGTATCTTGTAGTATAATTTGAAAACAGTGATGGGCACAGTGATAAACAAATTATATAAACCATATATTTACCGATGATAACATAATAAGAAACACTGTAACATAATAAGAAACATTATATCATTACTAGAGTGAGTGAAATAATATTCCCCAAAACAACAGTTGATAACTCTTAGGCACCTATGTCCCTCTTGTTGATGTCTTGTTTATTTTAACTTTTTAATTATTTTGCGGCAAATAATTTTGTCCAGCTTAAGCGATATCCGCCTCAGTTGGGTCCACCTTAACGAGGTTTTACTGTATATCTCAAACAGGATGGATTCAAGAGTAGATCCTTGTGCTACACCACTGAGAACCTTCTTCCATTCTGATTGTACACCATTTATGACCACCCTTTGTGTCCTGTGTTTGAATCAGCTGTTAATCCACTTCAAAATTTTGTTTATGATGCCATGTGGTTGGATTTTAGAGACTACCTGTGAATGTGGGACTCTGTCAAGTGCCCTAGAAAAATCCACATACACTAGCGGTCAAAAGTTTGCTCGATCCCACATGAGATAAAATAGCACACCCACATCAGACGATAGTCAGGGTAAGTCAGTTCAGAGACTCTGTTTCACCATGGGAGCAAAATTATGACCTCAACTGTACAACACATCCACTGGTAAGCCTTGATCCATGTAGTCTGTTACCATTTCAAGGAAAATGAGTAAATGTGTTAAACAGGATATTCTCTCCATGAAATTGTGTGATGCATTGATCAGTCAGGTGTTGGAAGAAGGCATCCCTCAGAGTTTACAGACACAGTGCATATAGTGAGTTGACATGAAGCAAGGGTCAGGTGTGTGTAGTGGTTGTGGGCCAGAGTTAGTTTTTTCCCCGACGTGGACCTTGTGACTCGACCTCAGTTGTCAAGAGTACAGTTCGGTATATACTGAATGTTTATATTTTTCTCTGGTGGGTCCTGTCATGTGTTGTGTGAGGAATGAGTTTAGGAGGAGGTCAAGGAATTCTCCTCCAGCTTGTGTGGTAAGTCACCCAATCTACTGTCTCATAATGAGAACTTGTCTTCTGGATGACTCTGGAGTCTGCCACTTCTTCCTGTGAGGCTGAGTCATCCTTATAACACACACCTACTCTCACCTTGCGTTTGTTTTATGCTATTAGTTCACATCAAATAGATTCAGACAATATAATTTCATTTAGCTCATCATTACTGGTTACTGTCAGGTGCTCCTTAACATACAGTACAGTAGTACACCACCACCTCTTGTAGCCCTGTCCGTTCTGAGTGGTGGTTGATACCTGGTAGACAAAATTCACCGTGGAACACATCTTCTTAACCCCCGGGACTCTGATGTCTGGCTGTTGTGTGTCCACCTGTGCAGCACTCTATAGTTCAGTCTTATTAAGTAGACTTGTGTCATTCCTGTACCAACACCAGTTTCTCTCTGGGTTACTAGTACAATAATACTTAAAGCTACATTAGTGATGATCAACTCTTATACAAAGTCCACCACATTTCTCACTGTCTCTTCTCCCCAGGTTCTTTGTTTATTTGCTATTGTTCTCTCATGACATGTTGTGTTAGCCCCAGCTGCCACATTATCACTGTGGGTGTTGATGTCATGTTATTTGTTGCTCTAATTTATCTTGTTCCTTATCAAACTTATCTACTGTTTCATGATCCTCTACACTACAGTCATAATTAAATCTTTAACTTGGTGTGTGTGTGTGTGTGTGTGTGTTTGTTTTTAGTGTACATAAAGTAAAGGCATAAAATCATTAACACCTGAGCTGAACTGATATTCCAAC
>NW_024733231.1:5033823-5366323 GCF_018991925.1 Homarus americanus
CCAATCACAGTCCGATCGTCATATGACGTCACATAATGCGAACAGACATGCACTTGCGCAACCTCACGCCTGGCTTGCCCGGGCAGGAGCAGGCGGGAGGCGAATCTAAAATAGAGTCGAGCGGACACTCACGCGTAAAGGGGTACACGCAGCGAATGTGAGCATCCTGGTTTCGGCAGTTACGTAGCGTGGAAGCGTAATGTGGGACGCGTAAAGTGAGGTTGACTGTAATTAAAATGAAGGACAATCATATGAATACCGAGGGAGCCCTGGCCATCTAGAGGCACCGTGCCAGACATAACATCACACTCTCTCAATCACTCTCGTTCTAGTATTGTATTCTCACCCTCTTCGAGGTTCAGTATTTATTAACTATTCCATACTACAGTATTTATAAGACATCCTAGAATTGTGACTGAACCTGAGTTCATGAAATTGTGTTATAATCATAATACCTGCAAGAAAATGGCTAGCCGTTGATGTAGACTATGCATCACCACCCAGACGGCATCTTGAGAAGAATTTGATTATCCTAATAATCTTTAATTACGATCCACATCTTTACCAATCCTTAAATGTTTCACCAATAATTTCATTGATAATGTCTTTGTGGATCACCTGTTACAATTAAATACCGTACATTTAAGGAAAATTAACCTAGATATTCAATTTTAAAAATTTATATGATTTTCTCTAAGTACAGTAGCCTCATATTATCAATGTTAATTCATTAACAGGGTATTAGTCCAGGAATAAAAACCGGGTTACAACAGCTGCCGATCATCCTTCATCAATCTGGTGTCAAAGGGAGTTACCGACGACCACAGTGAAAGTGGAAATTACAGCGACTGATGTCTCCCCACGTCGGCCCCTAATCTGCCTTTCGTCATCAATCCCGACTCCAAATCACTAATACATACAGCTGAGTTTTTGTGGAAGGTTAATTATATAAAATTCAATAACAAGTGCCTTTGTAAACTTATGTTATCACATTGATATTGCTCAGCAACACTCCATCCTTGTTAGCCTAATACTGTAAATTCTTTTTTCACTAAGTAATTGCAAAGCAACTAATAATTATTTCCTCTTATTTCCATATACAGGTGTATGAGCAATACCATCATTATAAGCCATTAATTATATTCTTCTTATTTCGTAATCTAAGAAAATTAATCAAATATCATATGTTACGATACCATCTCGAGTAAGGTATTGATTAAATACAATATTGACAAGCTACCAATTTCAGTTTACTGTATTAGATATCTTTTATATAACAGTTTAAGTAAAGTACCTCTCTAATTATACTTGTTTATCATAAAATATTCCCTTAATGACATTAATAAATATCACGATAATGCAGAAGGAACAGCACACAAGAAGGCTTGCAGGCTGAAAAGAGAAGGGAAGAGTTTGAGAAGGAACGGGGACGAGTGTAAGCATGGGTTATATTCAGAAGAGGGTAGTGGAAGCAAGTGCCAATGATAGGTAGCAATAATTTCCACCTGGGAGGCACCAGCTTCGCTTACCAGCCGGGAGGAGGAGAGTCAGATAAACAATGACATTTCTAACTACACCCTGCAAAATACAGTATATTAGCAAATGCTGCAGCCGAGAATGGGGATGCTACTACTAAGAGCAGACGCACGAAAAATTTGGCTGGATGTCATGTACATTAATACTGACACGCCTTGATAGAGAGAGAGAAATTTGGAAAACACTACTGAAGGTACATCAACCAGATATTGTAGGAGTTGTGTAACTTGTTGTACAAAGAGGGGCGAATCAACAAGAGGAATGAGAGTTCAGTATTGCTGGATATGACCTATTTACGAACCTTTCTCAAGAACCAGGAGGGGTGGTTATTCATGCTAGGCAAGACTCAAGCCAGCCAGATTTAGAGTACAGGAAAGGATGTTTTGAAGAGTCCAAGTGGTGTAAAAATTGTACTGAAGGAGGATTTATATATATCGCTGGGATGTATCTACAGATCCCCAAACTGTGTCTCCACTAAATCAAAGGAAATCAAGAGCCTTAATAGAAAAACACGGCACGTTTATCATGGGGACTTTAACTATGGCGACATCAACCGGAGAAACAAATTTCCAAATGACTTGATAATCCTCTAAGCATTTTGTGAAATTATGAGAGATAATTTTCTTGTTCCAAGTTACTCTTTTTTTTAGAAACTCTGAGATAATTTTCTGTTCCATCATGTTAGAGACCCGACACATTACAGAGGGGAGCAAACACCCAAGCCACTAGACCTCATCATAACAAATGAGGAGGGTATGGTGGCCAAACTGGAACACCTTGCCCCAGTTGGCACCAGTCACCACATAGTGTTGTCATTCAGATTTAACTGTTACCTAGTTCAAGATAAGGCCAGGCCAAGGTGCAAATATTACACGGGAAATTACAATGGGATGAGGGAAGAGATGAGGGGAATCCACTGGCCCAACTCATTGAGGCACAAGAACACATACACTACGCTGAATATCATAACTAGTAAAGTGACCCATTTGATCTATAAATATATAGCCAAGACCAAACCCAGTGCCTCTAGGAATATGAGGGGGTCCCTACACATAAACCATGCGGCGGTCGACAAAGTTAAGAAGAAAACCCAGAATTCAAGACGTAGGTTGGATCAAACGATGAGCAGGACAGGAGGATGTAAGCAAGAGCCAGAAAACAAGCAAAGGTAGGTGTAGAAGGGCTGAAAAGGAGTTCCAGAGGCTGGTTGCAAGTGAGGTCAAGACAAATCCAAAGGCGTTTTACCGTTATGTAAAGTCGAAATTAAAAATGCGAGTAGGAGTATCAGACCTAAGGCTTGAAGACGGTAGTCACGCAGATTCTGACTAGGATAAAGCCGAGGCATTGAACAGCTTCTTTTCCTCGGTGTTCACAGGAGAGGATGCGATTAACCTTCCTGAGTTTGGGGACAAACGGTTCGACACAGCACTGACCCACATTATGTTCACAGAAGAGGGTATTAGAAATAAACTGTCAAAGATGAAGGTCCATAAGAGTCCTGGCCCTGACATTGTGCATTCCAGAGTGCTAAGAGAGTTGTGCAACAAGCTTGCCGAGCCCCTAAAGATCCTAATTTGTAAATGCCTGGATGAACAAAAGGTCCCCAGTGATTGGAAAGTGGTTTATGCGAGTCCTATACTCAAGAAGGGTGATCGTCACTCCACAAACAACTATAGAGGGGTGAGCCTGACCAGCATAATATGTAAAATACTTGAGAGTACTATCAGAGATGCCGTGATGGAACATCTACTACGAAACAACCTCGTAGAGGATTGCCAACATGGCTTTATGCCGGGGCGTTCCTGCTTAACACAATTTCTCAAAGTATTGGATATTTGGACCCATATTCTGGAACGGGGTGGTAATATCGATAACATATACCTAGATTTTGCCAAGGCTTTCAACAGTGTACCCCCACGAAAGGCTGAAAATCAAACTGGAAGGGTACGGTATTCGGGGAAATATCCTAGCGTGGATAGAAGACTTTCTATATGACTGCAAGCAGTGTGTGGTGATTAATGGCACTAAATCATCATCTGTACCTGTCACAAAAGGGGTACCACAGGGCAGTGTAGGGCCCGCTGTCGTGTATTTATTTCATAAATAACATGCCTGACGTTGTACACTCCTCCATACAAATGTTGCTGATGACGCCAAGTTATTTCAGGAAATCAAGTACAGTACTCCCTCTTTATCGACGGATTTTTTATCCACGGTTTCGATTATCGACGGATTATTTAGCCGGATTTTTATTTTGGCACCAAACAGCTTCTCCCAGTCCTCTCCTTGAACAGGGCTACAGGCTACGTGTTTTTCGAATCGTTTTCAGTTAAAAAATTATTACATCACACGTATATTTTACCTAAACTGCGCCTGAATCAATATATTCTCGGAAATAAATAGTAGTTTTGCTGAAACGTGATGTATTTCAATGTAAAATAGGATAAAATACATGACGGAAACAAAAGACTTTACCTATGCTTCCGATGTTCTTGAGATGTTACTCGTTTTTTTAATAGTTTTCGGTTAAAATTCTGTTATATTACAATGATATTCTATTCATACT
The DNA here is from genome assembly GCF_018991925.1 of Homarus americanus. NCBI lineage: Eukaryota > Metazoa > Arthropoda > Malacostraca > Decapoda > Nephropidae > Homarus > Homarus americanus. Next base: position 5,037,926 of record NW_024733231.1, read on the forward strand.
GTGCTTGATATAATACATTCACGGAAATGTAATATTTTTGCTAAAATGACGTACGTATTACAGTGGAAAGTGGGATCAAATCGTGACGAAAACAATGACTTGCGCTTTCTTTCGTTCAAAAGATGTTACCGTAATCACTTTTCGAATGGTTTAGTTAAAAAACTGTTGGATTACAATAATATTCCCTCCTAATTGACTTGAATAAATACTTGAATGGAAATATACAATATTTTTGTTGAAACTACCCGCGTTTCAGTGTAAAGTGTTGTAATAATAAATGGTAAACAATTTGCCTTGGGCATCCGGATTTTTGTTTACTGTAAGGACCGATGTTCACTTCAATAAATGAAATCGTAAGTTTGCTAGTATTTTTGTCCACTTATTATATTATTATTTATACACTATTATTTAAGGTTATGCGTAAAGGAAACGCATTAATGCTTAAAGGTACATTTATTCAACATATGCTAATAATAGTTAGAAAAATTACGTAACCATCACGGTATCGACGGTTTCTTTATCGACGGCCGTTTACAGAACGTAACCCCCGTCGATAAAGAGGGAGTACTGTACCATGCAAACTGTGAAGACCTGCAGAAGGATCTCTGTCAGCTCCAAAAAAGGTCGAAGAAATGGCTACTGAGATTCAAAGTCACGAAGTGTAAGAGGATGCACCTGGGGCGTACCAACGGTGAGGAGGCATATCAAATGTCCCAACGGGATGAAGAAACTGCACTATTTGAGACTGAATGTGAGAAGGACCTGGGTGTGTATGTTGACAATGAGCTGAAGTTCTCGGGCCATTGCGAAAAGAAGGTAAATCAGGCCTTTGGGTGGCCAATCACAGCAATGACCACAACTTCATTAAAAAAAAAATTTGTCTTATGACAAAGATTTTGTGGTTGTAGGCCTCTTGACCTGGGCTGTACCTCCAACTCAGTGGAGATTGAGTTTTAAAAAATACAATCGCATCTAGCATTAATAAATCCTTTATCGGTTTACACTTTCACATCACTAAGACGATTCCGATGATCTCATGTAATCACTGTCAAATTGTTGCCGCTCATCAACGAAGGCCCGAGTTTTAATCAGGCTAACTACAGTCCTAGAATCAACTTCCTGATCCATACTAAATAAATTAGGACAACTCATCCTTGACCTATGTTGTATCTTATGTCACCAATCAGATACATTTTTACATCTTAATTTATAAGAAATATTCAACATACCTTTGAGATTCCATCACCTTGAATCACACAATCAGATACAACCTTGCATCTTAACTTAGGAGAAATATTCAACATACTTTACATTTGAGACTATAGACCAGAGCTAAAACGTGAAGACATCTTGGTGCACAAGTGACGGCTTCTGCCCAGTCAACACCAGCAATGGTTGTGTCATGCTCGACCTTATGCCTCCCTCCAACCTGTTGAGAGAAGAGATGGTGAGTTTCAACTCTTAATGATCTCATTATGTATCTAAGTTAGGTTAGTTTAGGTTTATTTTTTTTTTTGTATGTGTGTGTGTGTGAGAAAGATAAACAAAGAGAGAGCGAGCATCAAAATACCCAAAACATGATATAAGCAACACATACAGCATCAACTGTGCACGACCCAAGACACTCAGCATGATATGTGATACCTGGAAGTACACCATTTCACACACAGGAGGTGGATGATATGGCACATGACACAGTAACAATCATACACACAGTAGATTACTCACAGTGCCTGACTCACTACTAATACTGTGCTAGACTCACTATCACTCATACAGTGCTCGACTCACTATCACTCATTCAGTGCTCGACTCACTATCACTCATACAGTGCTCGACTCACTATCACTCATTCAGTGCTCGACTCACTATCACTCATACAGTGCTCGACTCACTATCACTCATACAGTGCTCGACTCACTATCACTCATACAGTGCTCGACTCACTATCACTCATACAGTGCTCGACTCACTATCACTCATTCAGTGCTCGACTCACTATCACTCATACAGTGCTTGACTCACTATCACTCATTCAGTGCTCGACTCACTATCACTCATACAGTGCTTGACTCACTATCACTCATACAGTGCTTGACTCACTATCACTCATACAGTGCTTGACTCACTATCACTCATACAGTGCTTGACTCACTATCACTCATACAGTGCTTGACTCACTGTCACTCATACAATGCTTGACTCACTATCACTCATACAGTGCTTGACTCACTATCACTCATACAGTGCTTGACTCACTGTCACTCATACAGCACTCGACTCACTATTCATCATACTGTGCTCAGCTCACTATCACTCATACAGCTCTTGACTCACCACTAATCATACTGTGCTCAGCTCACTATCACTCATACAGCTCTTGACTCACCACTAATCATACTGTGCTCGACTCACTATCACTCATACAGCTCGACTCACCACTAATCATACGGTGCTCGACTCACTATCACTCATACAGCTCTTGACTCACCACTAATCATACTGTGCTCAGCTCACTATCACTCATACAGCTCTTGACTCACCACTAATCATACGGTGCTCGACTCACTATCACTCATACAGCTCTTGACTCACCACTAATCATACTGTGCTCAGCTCACTATCACTCATACAGCGCTTGACTCACCACTAATCATACTGTGCTCAGCTCACTATCACTCATACAGCGCTTGACTCACCACTAATCATACTGTGCTCGGCTCACTATCACTCATACAGCTCTTGACTCACCACTAATCATACGGTGCTTGACTCACTATCACTCATACAGCTCTTGACTCACCACTAATCTTACGGTGCTCGACTCATACAGCACATTACTCATTACCAATCATACCTGGTAAAAAAACACAGGTGGTGTATACTTGCTCAAAATAGGTAGTCATCTGTCAAGAACAAGTCCACTGTTATCACAATATATAATTCTCCCAGGAACCACACAACACCCACTCCTGGATCATGTTACTGTGTGTCCCCGGGTGTACGCAAGGTCCTGCACTACCTCAACACTACCACACTGTTTCAGGACTTTATAAGCCACGAATAGATGATGAACGACACACTTGCTTAAAAACACTAACTGGTTAATCACACCTTAAGAAAAATCCTCACCAGATAATTAACCATAAGCTATAATCCCATTGGATCCACGTGGAGGAAAGGTAAGTTAGGTTTCATTAGAGATTTGGAAGTTGAAATTATGAGAATACTGTAGTTTATTTTTGTGTAATTTGGTGTTTTACTCAAATCTGACATTTATTTCTTGTGCAAATGACTGAATTTTGTCAAAAATAATAAAAAAACTATTTTTTTTTACAAAATTTGCCAACAAAAATGAAGATCACATCTGAGTACAACACACACACACAACCAATTCTCATAACCTAACCTCCACATGGATCAGCATGTCGTGGTCAACACACACAGTAGGATACAGACAAATACTGTATGAAAAGAATAAGTAAATAAAAATGTTTCGCAGTGAGGACTAATAATGGTTTACACCAGCGCTCTTTGTTTACATCACGTGATCAGTTGAATCGCGCATTTCTATCAATTACAACGTGATTTTTGCTATTTTCTCCAATTTTGTTGTGTTAGCGATGAATGTTAAGACAAAGTGAGAAGAATGCTCCCAAGAAGTGTTCTGGTGATCGAATTGCCGGTGGTGAATGTAAAAGAGGTTTACAAGAATGCAACTATCGCGTTGTAGCCTGCGCCATCCTAGCTACCGACAGGGCTGTTCTTGTGTGCTTTTTTTGGGTGGTACTACCACCTGTCGAGTCAAGATAATGGCCTCTACCTCTACTGGGGGTCCTACTGGTGTTGGGGGGGTGGGACAGACCCACCTAAGCAGCCAAATAAGGAAAAGGAGAAGAGGGACTATCATGAGGGAGTTAAGTTTGCCAAGTACTTGATGCAGGATAAGCAGCGTGTGATTAAATAACTTGAGGAAGGCCTAAACTCTAATTTCTGGAAAGTGCAATCAAGTCAATAAAGGCAGAATTTGTATCATTTGGAGGTTATAAATGGGAAAATCAGAGGTTGATGTAGAGTGACCTCTACATTGTTATTTTTCCCATTACTTTATGTATTTGCATTTGGCAAACTGGAATTTGGCGCAATTTTTCCAGTCTATATTACTCGCGAAATACAAGACCTTACTGTAAATATATTCATCATAAATAACAAATAATTAGGAGCTGAATAAACTTACTGGTATAATTATTGAGTTATAGAAAATGTTAATACAGTATATAATTTAGATGTTGCTCTTACCTACTGAGGACACAGGGAGGACGAGGGTTCATCTCCTCTCACTTCACCAGGTCATCTCACCACAGGGAGGACGAGGGTTCATCTCCTCTCACTTCACCAGGTCATCTCACCACAGGGAGGACGAGGGTTCATCTCCTCTCACTTCACCAGGTCATCTCACCATTGCCACTTCATAATTATCACCAACAGCTTCTTCAATATATCCTATACGTCATCATCAAGCCTGAAACCATAGTACCATTTAATTGTTAGAAAAGCCAAAGAATTGATGGTGTTTGTGTCACTCGCCAATAACTTACCTTTAAATAGTTAATAAACATGAGCTAACGAACATAAAATCTATTAAAAAATGTTGATTAACACTTTGAATGTTCTCCACGAGGCAGCATATTAGTGCAGAATTACACAGAGTTAAGAGTTACACCTTCACGTATCCCTACACAACACAAGAGCCAATGTGAACTTGGATGGCAATTTTAATGACTAACTAAGGATCTATTTATCTCAAGCCAAAATGAAAATAATCTTTGGATGTCTTTCCAAAATTATCCTTGGTTTAGTGGACTTAAATTGTTTAATTTTGTAGTACACGATGATCTTGTATGGAGGTGGCTGTTGTTATGATGTTGTACATCATGGGTGAGTCTGAAGGATTAATACTTTCCTGCTGTATCACCAGACTATATTGTATACTGTATAAGTACACGGGACGCTGGGGATCCCGACAATCACCTCCCGTGTGATCACTGTGACGCCACTTCACATACTAGGGGTGAACCCGGAGACACTGCCCACTGGAGGCGATCGGTCCATGGCAGAAGCGTACCGACGAAGATTGAAGCATGCCCAATCCATCGTGGACCAATTTTGGAAGAGGTGGGAAAAGGAATATCTCCCGACACTACATCAGCGACAAAAATTCTTCAAAGCTAATTTGATTATGGAATTAAATTCTATAAACCTTAGTGATGGTCAGTACAAAACTGATATGTTATGCAAATTTATTTGTCAATGGCCCAAGGTTAAAAATACTTTGAAAATCTTGGAGTTAGATGTACTGTAGATGATTAGTAGGTCCCATATTTTTTACCTGACTTTTGATTAGTCACATCGCCCTTTTCAGAGCTCCTCTGTGTGTGTGTTAAGTGTGCGGATTAGTGAATGTCATGATTATGACCTGACCTCCATCCATGTAATTCAGTTGCCTCTGAAGATGTCTTGAATAAACACGAAAGCTAAGGTGATCCATTGTTTCCCTTTTCTCTGTGATTATATCAAGATTTATCTTATCCACATTTTCATTGTGATATATATATATATATATATATATATATATATATATATATATATATATATATATATATATATATATATATATATATATATATATATATATATATATATATATATATATATATATATATATCAATCAGGGTTATGATTTAAATCACATGATTTAAATAACATGATTTAAATAACATGATTTAAATCAAAATTATTTTTTTACTATTAACTGTTTTCTCTTTTTATTCTACATGATTGAAAAGTATATGCAATGCAGCAGGCTAATAACATTATTTGGATTTACATAATTATGTACTGTACTATAGTCTGTTCTCTCCAGTTTTGCGAAACTTTGATCATATCATAAGGTCTCATTATTAATGTATATATTTACATGAAATATATTGTTAACTAAGATAATAAATACTATTGAAATTCAGAAGAACTGTAGTATTCTCTTCTCCCGGCATTATATATCAGTCAATAAGGAGCAAGGGGCTGTAAATTTTTTGCAAAGCTAGAGTGAACAAGCTGTAGGCACTAGGCTATACATATTCAGATATTCTATTTATATCACTTAGTATGTTCTTTTTAAACAACATAAGTATTATTTCTGATCAAAGAAGCATAACTGGTTTTGTGATAAAAACTACTAGGTCTGAAAAAGTCACTTGGATCAGCAAGTTGCTAATTATATATATGCAACAAATTCCCCCTTCCGAACAGTGGAGCACGAAGAGTTTTTCAAGATGATTAAAATGCTAAGACCAGGATATGTTCCACCTAATAGACATCAAATTGGAGGGTCTCTTGGATCAAGCCTACGATTCAGTGATTAAGAATTATTCAGAAGAACTTAGTGGGAAAACAGTTTGCATGGCCATGGATGGATAGAGTAATGTCCATCATGAGCCTATAGTATGTATAACTTTAACAGCGGACAACCGCATTTATCTTGTTGACTCTATAGACAAAGAATCAAGACATACAGCTGAATATCTGTTGAAATTAGCTGTGCTACAAAATAGTGTGAAGACAAATTGGATGCACAGTAAGAAGCTGTGTAACAGATAATGCTGCTAATATGGCAAAAATAAGAAGTGAATTCGGACAAGATAAATCCATTATAACATATGGTTGCTCTGCACACCTGTTAAATTTGCTTTCACAAGACCTGCAAATCAAGAACATTAAGGAGCACATTACTGAAATCATTAAGTACTTCAGAAATCATCACATCCCAGGATCTTTGTATAGAAGAGCAGGAGGAACAATGCTAGTAATGCCATCAGACACACGATGGAACACAGTGACAGATTCTATTGAATCTTATTTAAAGAACTGGGAGACCCTTGTCAAAGTGTGCAAAGAAAATATTGAAGACATTGATAAGAAAATTGAACGGAAAGTTAATGATAAGGCATTAAAAAGAACTGCATAAGACTATTTAGAGAGACTTAAGCCTATTGCTGTGGCATTGGACTGTGTCCAGAGAGAACATACCCTATTAAGTGATGCTGTAGAAATCTGGGTAAAACTGAAAACTGATATTAAGGAGTATTTAACAGATAAGAAGGATATGGATAATTTTGAAAAAAGAATCAAAGTAGCATTGACACCTGCCCATTTTCTAGCTAATGTGATAGATCCAAGGTATCAGGGCAGACATCTGACTCCTGAGCAGCGAGACATTGCAGAACAGTATGTGTGCGAGTCTCTTCCACATTTCCTTTCAACATTAATGTCCTTCCATGGAAGAAGTGCACCATTTAAAGAGGTCTATTTTGGTAAAGATGTTGTAAAATCTCTCTCACCCCTTGCTTGGTGGCAGTATTTTGCCAATGATATGACAGAAAATGTAATGGATGTTCCTAGGCAATTATTTACACCTGTTGCATCATCAGCAGGGGTTGATAGAATTTTTTCCACATATGGATTTGTACACTCAAAGGTAAGAAATCGCCTAGGACAGGAAAAGGCATCTAAGCTTGTCACAGTACATAAGCATTTCAATGTTCATCTTAGCTAATTTAAATGTTTTGAACTATTTTTGTTGTTTACAGAATGAGAATATTGTGTTGACTTGAAGTTATTACCGGTAATTCTTAATACACTATAATCCTACAAATGTAAGAAAATAAACTTGTTACCAGTATTATTTTTTTTACAAAATGAGAATATTATTCTGTTGACTTGAAGTTAAGTTATTAATTTTTGAAACACGGTAATCCTATAAGAGCATTTATGTTAAATTTCATTATTACGTTTGCATTTGTTCACTCAAATGTAAGATATGTTACCAATTTTCTTTTATTTTACAAAAAGAAGCTTATTGTGTTAAATTCCATTGGTACATCTACTGCATAAATATCTTAATGCCAATTTTCTGTTCATTATCCTGAATAAGCTTTGGTTGAAAAATACTGTTTTTATGGTTTAAAAATACTATTTTAATGCAATTAGTAAAAAAAAATAGATTTAAATAAAAAAATCCGATTTAAATCAAACAAATCGATTTTTATTTTTTTTTAAAAATCATGATTTTTTCCAACCCTGAATTATATATATATATATATATATATATATATATATATATATATATATATATATATATATATATATATATATATATATATATATATATATATATATATATATATATATATATATATATATATATGGTACAATAATGTATACATAATAAAATTATACATAATCCACGGTAAAATAGTCAATGGCTATTTGGCCGGACAGCATTCAAACAGCCCCTGCCTACTGTTAAGCCCCACACGGCAAGGGTCTTACGTTCTCGAAAATGTCCTCATAATAATTACAAGGCTCTCTATCTTACACCACCATAATCACTGGCCACCATATTAATACACAAATGAATCCCGACAACACAACATAACAGCAACACAAACCAATCTTCCTCAAGACACACTCGCCATGTTTACCAGCGAGTGTGAAGCTCGACCTGGGAGGCAATATTTTATTACCCTACATTTATATGAAACGGCCTAAAAATTATTAAATTACCCTAAAATATTATTAATTAGCTTAAAAGGTGTATGTTTTGCTGTTTTTTACATATATAGATATTAAGGCACGAAGAATATCGAAGGAAATGTTGAAATAACTTCTCACCTGCGTCCTCTTAGTCCGCCATTTTAGTAGCTGCTGACTGACTTGGCAAGATGGCCGATAAAATGGCAAGTGTTGACAAATTACACGAACAAAATCGCTAAATCTTTTTTTTGCTTGAATGTAGACGATATAAACCAACAAAACTATAGTTAATATACTTAAAAACTATTATAAGATCACTAAATTAGTTTAGATTAGTATAGGTTAATTTTCCTTGTATTTTATAAAGAAAATAGATAAAGCAATAATGTTCGTAGTATAATTTTAACATTGTTTGACTAACCTGCTTCATACCTGCCTCAATTTCATCCCTTCTTCAGTCATTCCAAAAGCACCTCACCGCCTGTATTTTAATAAAGCATTGCTGTATTATCTTGATGAAAACCACAAATTCCAGAAGTAATAATATAACTGAGTCATCAGGCCAAATTCTTTTACACACCTGTCCCTTTAAATTTGTTGTCTCTGAGGGATTTAATTGTACTCGTAATGATTCCAGGTGAGTCATAGGTACTCATAATAATTCCAGGTGAGTCATGGGTACTCATAATGATCCCAGGTGACTCATTGGTACTCATAATAATTCCAGGTGAGTCATGGGTACTCATAATGATCCCAGGTGACTCATAGGTACTCATAATGATCCCAGGTGAGTCATGGGTACTCATAATGATCCCAGGTGAGTCATGGGTACTCATAATGATCCCAGGTGACTCATTGGTACTCATAATGATCCCAGGTGACTCATAGGTACTCATAATGATCCCAGGTGAGTCATGGGTACTCATAATGATCCCAGGTGACTCATAGGTACTCATAATGATCCCAGGTGAGTCATGGGTACTCATTATGATCGCAGGTGACTCATAGGTACTCATAATGATCCCAGGTGAGTCATGGGTACTCATAATGATCCCAGGTGAGTCATGGATACTCATAATGATCCCAGGTGAGTCATGGGTACCCATAATGACCCAATGTTACTCTCATAATGATCCCAAGGACTCACAGGTGTTCATCATTACCCGTGGATAATTCCATCAGGCTACCCATGTTTTTACCTCCCTGGCCCATCAATAGGGTGATTTATCGTGGAACATTGGAAAACAACTTGTATTTTAATGTATTTTATTTGGTTCATATGATTAATGTTTTTACTTTAATAAAAATATACAATATGGCTTTAATACTAATCAAGTTATTTTGGGAAATAAAGAACCAAGCAGACTGTGAAGAACCTCTGTGAGCTTCAAGAATGGTTGAAGAAATGGCTGCTAAGACTCTATGTCATAAAGTGTAAGAGGCTGCACCTGGGACGTGCCAACGGTAAGGAAGCGTGCCATATGTCCCAACGGGATGAAGAAACTGCATTAATTGAGAGTGAATGTGAAAAGGACCTTGGTGTGTATGTTGACAATGAGCTGAAGTTTTCGGGCCAGTGTGAGAAGAAGGTAATTCAGGCAACTAAATTATTAGGTCTTATAAGGCCGCTCAAATATCCCTTGTAACGATCTTCAGAGTTAAGTACTTCCCCGTCTGGAGTACTGTCACCCCGTCCGGTCCTCGAGACATGCTAGGGACTGTCAGTTGGTTGAAAATGTCCAAAGGAGGGCCACCAGACTGGTGCTTGCACTACAGCACCTCAGCTACCCTGAGAGATTGGAGCGCCTGAACTTGCCTAGCATATACTACAGATGGGCAAGGGGAGACATAATTGAGGTGTATAAGCATCTCAAAGGGCACTACTCAGTAAAGTGCCCTTACCTGGAGCTGGCAGACGCTCGCCCAACAAGGGGTCACAGCTCAAGGTAGAAGAAGCCGCAAGCCCAGAAAACTGTGAGGGCAAACTTTTTTGGAGTGAGAGTTGTGAACTCTTGGAACAATCTGCCAGAGAGTGTTGTGACGGCACCAAGTGTATTTTCAAGACCAGACTTAACCAAAACTGCAGCAGATTCAGATACATTCAGGAGCTAGTACATGTCCAGTATTTGCCAACACTGCATAACAGAGACGTAGCCGACCGCTCAAGCAGCTAATGAACTGATGAGTGGTGAAGAGGATAAAAGACACATTAACTTCAAAAATTTATTTACGGACGTATATAAAACACAACTGACTTAAGATTTACAAATGGAAATTCATACAGTCTGAAAATTGTAGGTACATGGGAAGCATAACACAACACCATATTCAAATCCGTCTCATACGCTGATTTACCAACCAAACTGTAAAGCAATAATCTGCCATGATTCCCTACGATCATTTCCACTACTTTGGCAACCTAGCAAAAGTGGACAGAATAGAGAATGAAAAACTCGTATAAAAAATAAAAAATAAAAAAATAACATACACACTATATATACACATGAAAAAGGTATTACTATCCAGTGTGAAACTACCAAACATGATTTTGTTTTCTCTGGGTACAGTACAGTACAGCACTCCATAGTTTCCTCCTGTACTGGACAAAGAAAGCCATAACAAAATAACAAAGAAGAGACCAACCGCCCAAAACCTTAAAGTGGTGACGGTGATACATAAATAAAATGACCGTACCTGTCGATCTCTTCGCCAACCGTTCTTGAGTTTCTCGTAAGCCAAACACTGAAAACCGATCCCACTGATATGTCTATTGTGGTAATGACTTAATGTGTCTTTCTTGTCTTTACACATCCTCTAAGGTACAGTGCTTGTCCCTGGTGAGTCTGTGAGGTGATGGTGAACTGTAACCTCAGCTACCTAAAACAACATGGTATAATATTTAGAGAGAGAGAACAGAGAAAGAGAGTAGAAGAAGAAAATAGAGAGAAAAAGAAAATAGAATAAAGAAACTAGAGAACAGAGGAAGAAAAGAGAGAGAATATAGAAAGAAAATAGAGATAATAGAGAAAGAAAACAGAGAAGAAAGAAAATAGACAAAAAGAGTAGAGGAATAAAATAGAGAAAACAGAAATAGAATAGAAAAAATAAAGACTAGAGGAAATATAAAAGAGAGAGAGAGAGAGAGAGAGAGAGAGAGAGAGAGAATAATTTAACAAGAAACAAAAGATAAATAAACTTTGGCACACACGAGAGGTAAATACAATCTACTGTATTGCACAAATAAAAATAATAAAAGCCCATACACAAACAAATACAGTAATAAACTTAATAAATCAGATACAGTAATAGGAAAATAAACAAGACTACAGATCAATCAGTATTTAAAAGTTCAAATCTACCAAATGAATTAACAATACATAAAAGAATGGTATAATGTCTTCATAAATGCTCTACCACATCTGCATAGGTGAGGAGCAATCAATAATAATAATAGTAAATAAAAACATAATACTGTAATAATAATATTAATAAATAATAAATATAATAATACTTTAATACAGTGGTCCCTCGGTTAACGAGCACAATTCGTTCCAGGAGGTTGCTCGTTAACCGAAAAATTTGTTAACCGAAACCATTGTTTCAATGGGTTTTTGGGTAATTGGTTCCAGCTCACCGAAAATTGCCTAAAGTCAACAAAAAAGGTAGTAAAGTACACTTACTTTGAGGTGTGTATGTAGAACGCTCCTGGATGATGATGCTGATGTGAATTTAAAGTGGGAGGTGGAGAAGGGAGAAGAGAAGGCATTGGGGTGTGTACTGTTCCAAGCGTATAGTCATTGGAGTGTGTGTACTAGTATATGTGTGAGATGGTGTAGCCTATGTGTGTTAATTCCTGTTCTGTACATTTCAGGTATTGGTGCCATCTGTATTGAGACAATAAACACCAACAAAATAAAAAATGTGTTAATTAAAATACAAACTTGGAGGATTTACTACTTCACTACTTCACTTTGACAGCTCCAATTGGTTGTTACTGTAGTGTTAAGACAACTACCATATTGCTGCCTCGCTGATCGTGGTTAATGAAGTTCCTCGTGTCATTCGTCGAGGACGGTGACGTTAAGATGTAAGATATGGGCCACAAGACGATGGTTTGTTTTGGTTTACGGGTCTCTTGCTGCACCACATTGGAAACTTTCTGCTATAACATAAGGTATTGGTGCCTTCTGTATTGAGACAATAAACACCAACAAAATCAAACAGTATATTACTGACCGACGGTGCATACAGTAAAGGGTGGAAGAGAAGTCACCCCATGCCGCCATTTCACCCATAAAATTTTAGTTCACTTGGTGTAATTCAAGATTATTTTCTTTAAATCAACACTGCACTGCATTATATATTGTCAATATGTAAAATAAACTTCAGAATGACCAATACTTTGTCTGGAAACACAGAAAAAAGCATTTATATTGAAGAGAGTCTGAAGCAAGATGTTACCTCCACTGAAAAGACACAGAGACTGACACCTGTGTGGTGTGTTGACAGGCTGTTTGGCGCGCTAAAAACTAGTTTCCCTGTATTCAATTGTTAAATAATTGTTAAAATGACTAAAAAATTTAATATAATACTTTTAAAATTATTTAATAGTACAAACTTCTTGGTATTTACTAAAATAGTAAGGAATTTAAGCCCTAGAACCGATTACTGTATTGGCGGATTAATACGACAGCTAGTGTACAAGCGAAAACATGTTGAGGGGCGCTCGTAAGGAATTCGTTAATCGAGGGATTACTCGTTAACTGAAGTTAAGAATCTTATGGAAGGTAATTCGTTAACCGATATTTCGTAAACTGAGGCGCTCATTAACCGAGGGATCACTGTAATAATAATATCCAACATTATGCTAAATACCAGTATGTGGATAGGACACCTCAGAGGAGCATACGCACACTACCTGTAATCACACCTTTTCATGAACCAAGAGCCTCACAACACAGGCTATTGGATAATGTCTATGCAAACTGCAAAATTTTATTAATATTTCATGTTGGAAGTACTGAACAGGTACATATAAAACAAAGGGAGAAATATACTTACATAGACTGTAACTACAGCTTTCTTGTCATTTTCCTTACATATTAAAAATATTATTTGTCAATCTCAAAATCCTAAATCTAGGAATAAATTAATGAAGATTGATGGATCAGCTGGTCTCAACTGTATGTGAAAATGAGTCAAAGAAGATAAAGTCATTCAAATCTACATTAAATTACAAACTTTGATTTTAAAACCTTATCTAACCTCAATGTCCCTCAAAGTGAACCCTTCATCTTCTCTATCAGGGCTGTCAATCCTACCTGGGGTATTTTCGTAAGCTTTACTGGATGTTACTGGACAGGTAAAACAGTTATTCAGCTTTACAGTATAAGCACAGGTTTGTTTATGTAATAACAAGTGAAGGAAATCAAACTCACACCAGATTAGAGCACAGCTGTAATGGAAAATAAGAAGAGTAAATGGTTGGAAAAATCCTATCCAGTACAGTATTCATCCTTTGCTAGAGCTGCTGGATATGGACCAATTAGTCTGTCTGGATCTATTACCAAATGTTTAGTTAATCATTAATTCTTCTTCTAGCTCACATAATTATCATAAAAACTTTCTGTTATTCACTGCATTTCAATGGTAGAATGATTGTAAAGGGGGTTTCATAATATAAAACCATAAATACTTAACAAATAATGGTTAAGCTAGTTCATAATATACATGGGAAGCTGATCAGTATACAGAAGTTCAATTACTGTGAGAACAAGTACAATAATTGATAAAAAGAGGAATGCTTCTCCCTTTGGCCTCTCTCACACTGGTGGTTCAGTCATATGAGCAAGTCGGACATTTTGAAACTCAACACAACTCTACCATGTTATACTCTGCTTCCTTCCTCCTCTTAATTTACTCTTATTCCAGATCTGTGAATACCTGGGCTTTACCACTCAATTAAGGGCATTTGTGCTACAGAGATTCTAATAATATTGTCCATTTCTGATTTCTGAAGACAAGCCTCTTCTTAACTGAATTCGAACCCCAATGAAGGAGTATGGCCTAACCATGGCACAATATACCAATCAGTTCTGTACAAATAACCACTATAAAAATAATAAATTAAGACAAATAATAAGTAAAATACAGTAATCCAAACATTACCATTATCAATCTACAAGTTAAATATATATATATATATATATATATATATATATATATATATATATATATATATATATATATATATATATATATATATATATATATATATATATATATATATATATATATATATATATATATATATATATATATATATATATATATATATATATATATATATATATATATATATATATATATATATATATATATATATATATATATATATATATATATATATAATCACGAGGTTCCATATATATTTCATTAGCCCATAAAGCGCTCGAACTTTTACATATAATCAACAACCTCACCCCGCCAGGACTCGAACCCACAATCTTATGTGTGTGACCGGGGAACCTCATGTTTCGAAGCCGGGTTTGGTAAAACGTTACTCTGATCACTTACGAGGCACGGGTAGTCCCCTATTGGAGATTCATGGTGCCATAAGCTCGATGAACAGGCTTTGTGTAAAATATAACAAAGTCTAGGACTGCTTTTAGTGTCCTAATGGTCTAGAGGTAACGTTCCCCGGTCACACACATAAGATCGAGGGTTCAAATCCTGGCGGGGTGAGGTTGTTGATTATATGTAAAAGTTTGAGCGCTTTATGGGCTAATGAAATATATATATATATGTATATACTATATATCTTTTTTATAGTTGTATATATTTTTATGGCAACAATTAACAATTTGTTGTAATCAGAGATGGTGTGAAGCAAATGGGTATGTGGGGGGTGACTGAGAGAATTTAAGTGGATAAAGTGAAACCAAAACTGGATGAATGTGATGGAGAGACTATGATTGTGAGAAGAATTACTTAACCAGCTACAAGTAACAGGGAAACACACAGTAATGAGACAAGGTTGAAGGAACGAGGGTGGAGGGAAGTGGGTGGAGTGACGCAAGAGGAGGGACATGGGTGGAAAGGACACACGTGGAAGGGGCGCAGGTGGAAGGGACACATGTGGAAGGGATGCAGGTGGAAGAGCATGAGAGAAAGAAACCATGCAAGAGAGTACATCCCAAAATGGAAAAAGGGAAGCTCAGATGATAAGACCTAGTGAGACATTATGTAGAGGGAGGGAGGGAGGGGGGATAATGTGTGTGTGTGTGCACAAGACGATACACATCTAATGAAAACAAACATGACCTAAAGTGGAGCGATGGAGTGAGATATGTCGGGGGTGAGAGTACTGTACGTGCGTAACAGGTGCCGTGTCTCAAGCTGTGAGGTGACTGTAATATTTGTGAGTGGCATTACCGAGGTCCATACTGCTTCTACTCAACACAACAAAAATAATGAAGCTCTTGATTATCACTAAATTCTCAGGAGGAAATTAGCACGACTCTGTTTCCACAAGAAAATTCTGAGAGATGATATACACCAGAAAAGATTAACTTTCTCCTTACTGTTACTCTGCATATACAGTAATTAGTTTCCATATCTAATTTTTTCGCAATAAGAAAAATGAATAACAAAATATAAAGCACCTCTAAAGATAAACTTTGTCCAGGAGGCTTTACACACAGTTGATGACTGCAGCATCCAGTCTATTCATACTCTGGGTAAGTTCTGTAAGACTGACAAATGAAATCACCAGAAAACTGGGCAGAAATTGGCAGATCAAGATGCCATGTATGATTATAAAGCCCTGAATACATGTAGTAGCATCCCTAGCTCAGCTGATGACTGTCACACACACTTGAACCAAGATCTAGACACACACACACACAGTCATACACCTGTCACTTTGTCCAGAATAAACCCAAGTAAGCAGTTCTGGCGATACAGGCCTGACATAAGGTAGACGTAAGTGAAATAAATAAGCAGCACTCATTTTCCTGTTTGAATTGTTTCAGTGTAGAATTTAAGAGCCAATGACTGGAACATGGCTTCTTGATACTCCAAAGGTTTCACAGTTTTGGAGCCTCACATCTCAATCTCTCTTCTTCAGTCAAAACTCTCTGACAAAGCTCTAGCTATCATAACAAAGGACACTTAAGAAACTCACAACAAGCATGACACTAAAGAATTTGACAGCCAGCGTCAAATATAGATCATACAGAAGTATTAAAATATATTCGCTGATACCTTCTCAACAAGATATAGTCATCAAGGTAAACAAATTATAATACATATGGAATTCATACAAGTAATACTGTGTGGAGAAAAAATGAGAATCAAACCCAGAGATTCTTAAAATGACAACTTAGCTGATTCATATTAAAAAAATTCATCTGTCATGAAAGTCATAAAGTACAGGCACACAGCTATAGTGTACTAGTGCTTCAACTAACTAACAAACAAAGCTTAATGAGTGAAAGAGCTATAATACATATATAAAGATATAAACACCTACCAAGATATTTACAATAAAATAGAATCAAATAACAACCATTAAAAAATTTATTAAAAAAAAATTCAATGCCATCTCATTGTTTCCTAAGCCAATCACATCTGCTAGAGGTTCAAGTATCACAGTTCTCTGCAGTAGTCAGGCGTTGTCACACACACACATAAAAACAAACCTAACCACACAAGTAATAATAATCACAATAACCTATAATCACTCATCCTTAAACACAACCAATTCAAAAACATGCCGGCTTCAGTGAACATCTCGGCTACATTACCAAAAATCATAATAAATTGTACATTTTGTGGATTGGGGTATTTGTGAACCAGCCCATACAGTATTGGCAGGACATTGAACAACCAAATTGGTGGGTTGTAGGAAGAAACAGAGGTATAATCAATAGAAAGTCTTGGAGCCTTTTTATGGTGGAGAGACACCATGATTAAAAAGATATAGTTAAAACTGCCTGAAGGAATAAATAATGCAATGAAGGATACTGTATGTTGCTCTTCATGCCAGCCACTGTATGGAGACAAGAAAAGGCCTTTAAGATAAGATTTAAAAGATAATAATAATTTTTCTTTATGGTGTAGCTGCTTCCATACTCCAGATATTTTGTACATAAAATATTTAAAGTACAGATAAAACAATTCTTTTTTTACACAACAAGTCTGAATCTTGAAGGTAAATTTCATATTGTGAGACAACAGTTCATTCCCCGATTTATAAATAATTGAATAAGCAGTAGCGGCCATTATGACAGAGAAATTATAGTAGGATAAGCCCAAAAATGTCATATAATAATTGCATCGCATGACAACTAATCCTCATATGCTGTCACAAGTACCCCATTGAAGGTAATCATTTGTATTGAAATTAAAATTCTCTCTCAACAACCAAGAGTATAATTAAAACTAAGGATATACAATAGCAAACTCCTAATTAATGCCAGTATGGTGTGAAATGCATACACTGTAGAGTATGACAAATGCCACAAACCAAATACAGTACAGAATCACAGCATCCAGTAACAGTCTTTCAGCTCTGTCTCATGAGTGGCAGTGTTTATCAACTTGGGATTTGTATCTATGAGCTCTTTATAAATTAGCTCAATAATAATTTGTGGTGATGTCCTTCTCACAATTCCTTACCAATGCACAATCCTACTACTGTACAGTATAATTCATTTGCTAACGACTGTACTGTATCTCTCATGGAACGTTCACCACCTACAAATTACCACTGGCAAGGGGAAAATTCAACCTCCTTGTTTGAGCATACCTGTGTGTGTGTTAATGTGGCACAGCACTAAAGAAAGGCAATATGCAGGCATCGGTTATTACATGAGGTGTTACCAGAGAGTCATAGGTTACAAAACAAGTCTGAAGTCTCAGTCTTTAAAGAATACAGCTTTTGTTATGTTCTCTAAGAATAACTTTGTTCTACATTACTTAGATCTGACTATGATCTATTAACCTACAATGGAATGATGCTTCCCAGCAATGGTGTTAGAAAAGACATTTGTGCAAGTGAGGTTTATAAATACAATAACTGGAGATGGTTGGCGCCAATTCCTATTTACTGGTGAACACTGAATACACGTCTTTGGTTCAGACGTGGCCAAAGCTTAGCTGGAAATACCCTGGACACTCAAATCTACCCAATCTATGTCCAGGCAAGGCTAAGAGAGCATTACTGTGCACAGAGGCAGTTTCTCTGACATAGCATCAAGGCCCTGAACAATCCAGCCCTTTTTTACTCAAGGGTTGCCATCACACAAGACCAGAAGAAATATACAGGATGTTTAGCATTGAATAAAGAATTGTTACCTTACCAACCATTAAGTCACACTGATCTATTCGTCTACTTTTGATAATTTCATCCGTCACAACCTTTGGGGTTGATTTAAGGAAGAATAAGTAATATGAACCATTACAGCATACTTAAGTTTTTCAAATGGAATGGATTATTTGTCTTTGTGGTTTGTTCAAGAATACACTACAATTATCCTACATCCAAGCATTCCATACGTTGTAAATTATATGCCTGGCGGGCATTACAGTCTACTACACTACATCTGGTACAAAATGTGTAGAATGGAGGTGATTTAGCACTGAGACTCATTTTACTATGAAAACAACATTGGCACTGATGACCGAGTAACTATGGTACGTACATTATTATAAACGTTAATTACTAGAAAAGGGAAGATTAGGCACCATAATCTGTGCTATGTGAGTAAAGCTCTATTCAGCTGGTGTCACTTACAAACTCCTATAATTTAACTACACCTAAATCTTCAAATACATTGAAGCATAGAGCAACGGCTGTCATTGCATTCTTTACCATCATGTTTACATTCCTTGACGTCTGATTTTCAAGCAATTTAATCATGCACGCTAAAACAGTCCGTCTCTATCGTTGTTTTCAAGCATTTACAAGTTAGAACATGGATGCTGGATTTAAGAAGATGCCTAATTAAAACAAAAGAGACACTGCTATCTTGGAGTAGTGTTTTGACAGCTTGTATCTCCTCTAAATCCTGTCACAAAATACGAACACCAGAAGATCATGATGCTAATTTGGTGTGAAGGCATTCAAGGTGGGACATGTATTCTATGGCAAACTTTTAAAGTGTTTTAACATGGGAGGAGGTAATACAATTTCTGAACTGATGATGGTATACAGAATAGCTAAATAATAAAGGGAGACCAGGTTCAAGCAGGGGAATTATGAAACAAAAACTAACTGGGTTGGATTGGGATTTGGTTGGGTTGGGTTGGGATGGGATGGATTGGGCTAGACTGGGATATGGGTTGGGTTGAGAATAAAAATTAAAAAAAGAAGTCTTTCCTTTAACTAATTGGACTTTTGAATAATGGTATACAGTTACAGTATTAGGAGCTGTGCGACTAAGCTTCCCTTGATATTTGTTTAGTCTGTTTTCATCTCTAATCTGGATGGTATACAACACTCTACAATCAATCAGGCATACAGATAGTACATTACATACACTGATATCAATACGTACCATCCATGAGTTAGTGTACGGTATATGAGAATCACTGGTCAGAATGTACGGTACTGACTCAGAAGGAAAAAAAAGTACTCAAAATATATAGTGCAACACTTTTAAAGTTTACAAAGATATGAACAATGTACAGTATTGGGAAGCAATGAAAGAAGACAGTATTTTCTTTCATTAAGGCATTGTTTCACTCGATCGCTTCACTTCAAACGCATTGCTTCTTCATCATGTCTGCCATCTTGCACTGATTGTATCGGCATTTGTTATTGTCTTTGAATATCACTTACATTCTTCATTCTACACTGAAAAAAGTCTACACATCTGAGCTTAAGTGTTCCGGTTGTTCCTCGAGCGACCATTAAGTCACTTTACTATATATATATAAATAAGATTGTACTTAAACCTATTTTGTCTTTTTTTTTTATTTGGTTCATCGTTGAAACACGTGACTCTGTCGTCCAGGGGTGTGGCCAAGACCGAGAGCACGAACGAGATCTATTTGAAATTTTAACTTTTATGGATCACATTAACATTAGCTTCCCCCGAAAAGTCACCCACGCTATCTTAACCACCCCGAAACTATCATCAGGCGATTCATAAAGGCCGAAACTATGGATGGTCTCGGTGACGATCCCGACTACACCACTGCTATTTTCCCTCCGTGCTCCCCTTCAGGTAACGGCAAGGGATCGGCATGAAGAATATACAGTACTATGGTGTACATTGAGATTAATCACTAGAATATGTGTGTCACTTTTTTTTTTAAACAGAGGGTCTGAGATGTGGTACTGTAACACTTCTAAGATTATTAGTACAGTATATGGGTTTGTCTGGAACTAAAAATATTTACAAAAAGTATTAAACTCTAAAAGGAATTGAAGGATGATATTCACATAAATTTGATTCCATAACAGACTGTAGGATATTTTCAACATGTTCTGACCTGAACTACTGATGAGATTATGAAGAGAAAACAAAAACTAACAATAATCCTATGGCACAAATATGTAAATGGAATAACACAATTACCACATATGCTAGACACATTACATTATCTTTGAAAAATTAAATAAGATTCTGTAAACACATTCTGATATTATGACATAAAAGTATTAGTAGTCACTAGTAATGTAAAACTTTGATTCAAATTTAAGAAAGTAGAAAACCAATGACCAGAATTTTGACATTTACTCACCATCTTCCATTAATGTTCCTCAACTGTATAAACTCTACAAAATGTGTTCTCTTCTACATGCTCTGGCAAGTCACGAAATTTACATGTCCTTATATAATATACATCTCTTTCACTATAAATTAATCACAAGCTGCTTATCATATAGTTTATATATATATATATATATATATATATATATACTGTATATATATGTATATATATATATATATATATATATATATATATATATATATATATATATATATATATATATATATATATATATATATATATATATATATACAGTATATATATATATATATATATATATATATATATATATATATATATATATATATATATATATATATATATATATATATATAAACCCCATTACCCGGGGTCCACACACCAGAAAATATCAGGCCATCAGTATTTTCCTGAATCGGTGTTTTTTTTTTTTTAATTCTTTCACCTGAAGCTCAAGTTCTGTCATGGGTAAAGGTGCTGAGGCTCGCCAAACTTCATAAAGAGTAGATAATATGTACAGTACTTATAATGTATATACAATACTTCAATACTGTACTGAACATTACAAAGTGAATATTGAAACAGTCAGGTGGTGTGTCGGAATATGGTTGTATTTCCTTACTCTTTACCACTGTTTGTATACCCACACTGTCTAGCTACACTGAAAATTATATACCTGTACTGCCTATAGGTATATTGAACTGTATACCTACATTGTCTATATACATGTGGAACCAACTGTAAACTTTTATGATGATTTTACTAAACATCTGTCTATCTATCATGGTAATTACATCTCTGTGCTAAGTAGTGGAATAATGTTTTTGTCTTTCATATTTTTAATCCATATAAACTGTAGTTCTCCATTCCACTGATGTGTGTCTATAACATATGCACAGCACTTCCATTAATACACTGAGGGAGGAGGGACATGTGGTGGCTAGTAGGATAATTATCATCACGGTGTCTGCCATCTTTCCTCTGCCTCCCTGACCAGCACCCAGGACCTGATGGCTGGGTGGTAGCAGATGAACTATTAGAGGTTCTACAGAGGAATTGTGTTTAAGGTAAAGTGTTCATTTTTCCATACCTATACAGATACTCTATATATAAGGTACTGTACCGCAGAAAAATGTATACGCACTGCCTTACAGATTTTTGTGGAGATTGCATGAATACTTGTATGGCAAAGGTAATGTTGTCCTCATTGTTGATGAGCGAGGTATCCCTGAGGACACTCTTATTGTTGAAATACAAACATTCATGTGACCTCCACAAAATCTGTAAGGCAGTGTATATAAATCTTCCTGAGACACCTTATACAGGTACAGTATTGTAGTTTTACAGTAGTTTACAATAAGGGACGGGCTGTTGTCCGGAAAAATTATCTTAAATTAATGAAAATATTCAAAGCGGAAAATTGAAGATAATGAATAACTGACAACCACATTCCGAACCATCTATTTTGTCCATATATCATAAACACAAGATTATTAACATTTATCCTAGTTCAAATGATAACAACCCTTTTATGTATAATGTATGTCCAGTACAGTATTACCTTACAGTACTTACTATACAAATTACTGTACGTATATACATAATGTATTATCTAGGTAGCTTGAGTTACATAAGGAGTGTCATGTTCAGGAGTGATGATAGATTGAGTGAAAACAATGTACAGTACAATATATGATTTCAGAATCTTAATACACATGGCTTTATCACTCACGTCAATATATTACTGTTAGGTTTGCCGTGTGATTGGTTCGCTATTAGTATCAGTGAAGGTGGTATGGTAGTCATATTTGGTTGATACATTGTCACAGATGTTACAGTGGACCATCTGGTTAGCTACTCTGTGTATACATTCTGGTTTGACCATGTTGGATAATAGGGAGTGCACTGTATGAAAGCTTCCTATGATAACTGAGTATATAATTTCTCTTTACGCATAATGAATGGCATTTCTGTCAGGACTCCCAATAACAAGTAAGAGTCAAGAGTTAATGGCAGAGAGCAGCTAAATAAAGAAGCCTCCTTCACAGAAGCCAAAAATAACTCTGTACAGTTTATAATTTGGCTTTATAATTGTGAGCCAACCTTAAGCTTCCAGAGTCTGGTCATTACTGTGGCCTGTTTCATCTTCTGCATTGCTGGAAGACCTGGCTGTCTCCTCTTCCTCTGACGTTTTCTTGATCATGTGGTTCAGTCGTGCCAGGAGAAACTGCTTGTCGTGACCCTCCAAAATCAACTGATTCTTCAGTAATCCTACCATGTGTTTGTTTGCTGCAGCTACAGCATAGTAATAATACCAGGCCAGGATGAGTATAATAATTGCTGGTACAGCAAAACCTGCTGTACCTATGAAGAACAGTACAGCCTGTAGCCAATTTGGAGATTCTGTAAATGGAACCAGTCATGTATATAAGATAATAACAAGTATAGATTAGTCCTACTTAAATCTATAAGTTTACTACTACTAATGCTACTAACACTTTATACAGTATACTGTAGAAGTAGGCAAGAGAGCACCCTCCACCACTCAAATCATACCAACATGGACAGAGATGCATCAAATGTAAAGAAAAAAATAAGTTATATAATACAGTACTTCTATTATCAAATCTATTCTACAGTAAACAAAAGGTCAAACTTATTTTTACTCAAATTCCTGCATGATAGACACTGGTTTTAGACAATCCAGGAATGTTAACTCCAGTAGTGACATATTACCAATCACTTCAAAAATCTACAAAGGTCAGAAATCTCAACCCCTCGAGGTCTTTTGACTCAAATAGAATCACTTACAATTTAACTCCCTCGCAATCTTTCTATACAGATTGCATCGGTAACAGGAACAGTTTTTCCATTTTAGAAAATATTGGGTAGGGCGATTCAGACCCAAATTGCAACCTTAGAGAGGCATCTGCCAGCCCACAAGGCTAGTTTTCTCCTTCATGTCAAGTCGTGACTAAACAGTATTAGAGTGAGATATGGTATGACAAGATGTCTTGTACTCTATTGCATCAAATTATAATGTTCTGGAACATTTTAGAGCCCATGTGAAGTGTAATTTTTAAAATGTATCTGTACCTGCAGGCCAGGAATCATAGAGGGCAAATTAACATACAGTATATATACTTGGTGACCATCTTTCTGTAATCATAATGGCACAAAAGACACAAAACTCATAAAGGAAATGTAATTCCTCCGACTTACCTGATATGACGCCAACCATTTCGCTCCAGATGGTAGTCAAGCCCCGAAATGGACCACAAGCAACCGAGGGTTTGATCTCAGCAATGGAGTAACCAACGGGTACAATCGTGACGATGAAGGAGACGAGGAGGATGCTGATGAAGAGGGAGTTGGAGCGGGACGTACGGTACAGCTGGGATGACTGACTGCTGTTCACTGTGCAGTCAAAGTATTTGATGTAGAACACACAGACTGAAAAGAAAATTGAATTGTACGAAAAACTGCAGGATATAATGCATTACCAATAGGAAGAAAATTATAAAGAATTCTTAGAAGTCAATATATGAGAATAAGAGGCAATGTTTATCTTTAAGTATTAACATTTGTTTATTGCAGTAAGAATTATAGCAAACCATTCCACACATCCATGAAGTAAGTTGAGTATAAGTATTACAACACAACAGTAATTTGGAGCTATGATCCCAATACCTTTCTACTAAGTGTACAGTTAACAGGTGAAGCATTGGGCCTGTACCTACAAGCATACAGGCAGGAAAAACACACACAGGCCACGTACTTAGTTTGAAGACGGTTACAGCTGGAAGTAGTGGGGAGTAGAACATACCGAGCCAACACAGTGTCTGGCCGTAAACAATATCCAGCACGTGCTTTGGGATGATAAACTCTATGTCTCCTATGGCTGCCCCGATACGGTTCCTCCGCATGAGCTTGTGGCCGATACACTTACGCGGGAGGTTGACCAGGAAGGTTGATATGAACATAATGATTAAATCCAAGATTGTCAATTTGTACAACTGCTGGCCCACATAAGTCTCCCAACACTTAGGCTGATCACATTTTTCACTGCAAAGGTAAAAGTGTGAGTCTTAGTGAGGAAAGTCTTTCTCTGTTTACTATACCTGTACCTGTCTTAACTACAAACATTATCACACACACCACACCACATACCCACGCCACACACACACACAACACACCACACCACACACCCACACACACAACACAACACACACAACACACCACAACACACCACAACACAACACACCACACACACCACACATACACACACACACACACACCACACCACCACACACACACACAACACACCACACCACACACCCACACACACAACACAACACACACAACACACCACAACACACCACAACACAACACACCACACACACCACACATACACACACATTATTCTATCTCTGTAAACAACGTCATCAGCTGCATCTAATAACTTGTCTCCACTTTCCTATTACATTAGGTTAAGCTTGACTGAATTTAGTTAGGTAGCTTTTCATGGTAATTACTTTAATATAAACTATCTCAATCTGCAATACATAATTATCAAGTTTGTGCAGCATTTATCTAACTTTCTGTTCATTAAATTTGTGTCATTTCTGCCTAAAGGGGACGGAACAAGACAACACATACGATATACAACCGCCACTGTAATCTTCGGGACACTTGCTGATGCCTTTATAGATGGAGAAGAGGAGGACGACAAGTGAGGCCAGCCGTAGGAACACGGTGCGGATGAGTGTCAGCACCAGGATGAAGTTGGGTGTATAATGCTCCACTTCGACAAGAATCCTGAAAATGTTGGAACTTTCTCTTATCACTTCATGAGTGATAATGCTAATAAAGATTTACTGTCAAGTACATGTACCCGGTATCATCAAAAAGTTTAGTGAGAGTGAGGTTAACTTCTTTACCGAGTGAGAGTTAGTGCATAGGCTTTAAGTCAGGCCCATAATGTCACAACACTGTGTCATCTACAGGAGCGGTACCTGCACTTAATATGTGAATCCTTCATCCAATCAAAATGAATTTTATCTTAAACTAAACTAGAACTCAACAATGTTTTAATAAGTGTAATTTAATATTAAAAATCAATGAGGGTTAATGGGTATCACATCTGAGGACACACACTCGGTGCTCAAGATCAAGTCCACAGTCAGTCTACTTTGTCAAATCTTATGTAATCAAAATCCAGCCCACAACATTAATGGAAACTATGACTGAAGATTAGAATACAGTATTATATAATCCAAAGTATTCATTTTAATGTTTGGACAAATGCCTCCACAACCTCCAATGGTCACAGTGCAATACTATTTTTAAGTTCATCAAAAAACATAACAACACTGCTCTCAGAAATGTGTGACCCATCAAAAGGTGGTGGACACAACCTGGAACCTGACTGTATAATGTTTATCTTCTCTCCATGTTATATAACTCACCTGAGTATGAAAGGGATGATGATGTTGAGTGTGACAATGACTGAAGAAGGGAGGTATTCATATAAAAGGATCTTGAGTTCATCCCATTCATTCTGGAAACCAATAACTTGATATTTATATGTTATCAGTAATCTCTTTATAGAAGAAAATTTATTTACTAACTCTCGGTGCCAAATAACTGTTTAGATCTTGTAGTAAAGAATACTATTAACAGAGGTGTGGGAAAACATCAATACCTGACAATGGGTCCATTTGTTCCATCATGTCCTTTCAGGGAAGTGACTTGAAAGATGATTACAGTAGTGGGTTGTATTATTGTTGAATGTAAGACTTAACATCACTTATATTCCTAGAAAGATAACAGTTACCCAATTTCAAGAGAAGTGACTAACTGTAATAGACATTCAGGACAATGATGTATGGTTAAGGCAAACTAACAATTTGTAGGCACAGAGACTTACATTTTCAGTGAGGTTACTAAGGGTTGGTAGTAAAGTGGTACTGTGTGCATTTCTCACTACTGTATCCTAGGTTCAATCCCTGACTCAGGATAACTGCGAGAAGAGTGTTATCCAGTGTCATCCTACCACATATGTCAAGTTTTCTCCAGGTAATCCAGTTTCCTCATATACTAACACAGGTCAATAAAATTCATGAAAGTAACAAAGAACAGACCTACCTCCTGAATGGCTAATAAGCTAACTAGTGTTAAATGATATGTGACCACGAAACCTGGTTACTGTGACAAGTTGCATTAGTCTAGAACCAGAGTTGGTCATAAAAATCATTGCAACCGATAAAATACCTCCCCCCCCCCCAAAAAAAAAACAATTATAATACAGTAATTCTCATTGACAAGTCCTACTACCTACACCCTCTTATCAAAGGGGACATGACTTACCTCTGAATTGCCCTTCAAATCCTTCAGTTTTTCAAAGGCATGAGAGGTGCTATAGAAGATGGCAGCGATGGAAGCAGAGAGCAGGAACAGGACCATCAAATTGACAAACAGACGCACAAAGTACAGTCGACACCTGTGGTGAAGAGGTGGTCAGAGATGAGAGTACTGCACTGTTATCAATGCATTATTTTCTAAACATTATAACATGTACCTGCATACCACAAAGTACTTCATTTTCATTTATGGAATATCTATCTGTGCAAACAATTTATACCTGGACTAGCTTTTCTACATCTTAAACTTAATAAAAGGTTCTTATCCCAAGCCACAGGAGATATGGTTCCAGGTGACCCCCCATCCCCCCTCTCTTTCTTTCCCTTCCTATCTATCTTTTATCTCTCTCTCTCTCTCTCTCTCTCTGAGCTCTATATTATCTGTCTACTTCCCTTTTACATCTTTCTGTTTTGTTCTCTATCTCTCTTTCCTTTCTCTTCTCTCTTTCCTATCCATCTATTTCTATCTCCTTTTCTCTTTTTATTGTCTCTCTCTTACCTTTCTCTCTTAGTTCTCTGGTCCTTTTCTTCAATATATTTCTCAGTCTCTATGTGGTTACAAAGCTCGTTATATATCGCCTTCTTTTTTACAGTAGCTGCTTTGTTGTTCTCGATGCAGTAGTCCCAACCACCGAATATTAAGTTACAGTACTGGGAAAAAAACAAAACATTAGCCTCAACATCGTGAATTGATGTAGTATGTTCATTGTGGATTTTGTCTAACATTGTACCCCCCTCCCCACCACATGCTCAGGATATAGCTCCGGCTGGCTCTCTCACGCACACACACAAAATGATAATCTAAGCATACTGTACCTGGTAAAACTGTCCCTCTGACGACCTGAGACTCTCCGTCAACCCTCGAGCAGCCGCCCGAACCATCAGCACCAGACTAAGGACCAGCGTCACCACCACCACCAACAGGTACGCTAGAGGTAGATTATACCTCCAGCCCCCCGCTTGCTCCAGAACTAATGTGTGTCTCGGGTATGAACCGTAGAACAGATAGGACAGTTCCAGCTCTCCCGTTCCTTGCACACCGTCTTGAACCAACTGGATCACGTCGAGTCGGTTGGAATTTTGTTTATCTCTCAGAACTTCCATCCGATATTCTTCATAGCAGCAGTTGGTCTGATTATCATACTCTAAGGATGAATTACCAAAATCCAAGCTTTGACTATTTTCCATGGTGCATTCATCCTAGAGGAGCAAAATGGTACACTCATAAACATTTGACACACAAATTTTGTCGTTTATAGGAAAAGGTGATTCTAATTCATGAACACTATATAGATACCTGTACTCACACAGAATAACAAACACTGTTGGTTCACTGAAATGTTAATACACTTCCATTAAATGTTATCAAAACAAATATCAATATGGTTATTCTTTGATGGGTAAAAATAACCTATTTCAACTAAACCTAACACAACCTAATTCACCTTAACCTAACCTACCTCAACCAAACCAAACCAAAACCTTTAAAGAAAACTAATTGAACATGCAAATTCAAATTTATTTTTTTTAAGGGAAGTTAAGTGTTGCTATAGGTATCCCTGGGAGGGACTTACCTTGGGATGTGTAAAAATAATCTGTGGCACAAGTATGAAGACAGCTAACAATCCACAGGTGAAGAGGTTCAGGTACAGCAGCCACTTAATGAAGGTAAAAAACGCCACCAGGCCCGTGCCAAAATTTCCTTCGACGTAACGCAAACTCCAATGCCACAGCTCTATCTTGGAGATCATTTCTCGTAATCTATTCTTAGCCTGTGAGAAGAAACATTTGATTCTTAGGATCTATATTTCAATCATGCTTGAAATAGGAGATTTGTATAATTAATGAAATAAGCTTAAGAACCCAGGAACCTTCGTCATTAGTGGAGAGTTGAGGGTTTGATAGTCGTATGAATGGGATGAGATATACTGTATAAAATAATAATTCTTTAGAGGATAATAGGAAATAAGCCTAAAAATAAAATACTACTTTTCCATCCTTACCTGGGTTAAAAATTTTCGTCTGGAAAGCTTAAAGGCAGCCAGACCACGCGTTCGGAGAGTTGGAGCCGACTGAAGTTGTCGCTTGAGCTTTCGTTTTTCCTCCATGGGAACAGCATGAGCTCGGATTTGTTGAAGTTTCTCCCAAGTCTCCTCTTCGTCAACTCCTGCAATGACATGTTTTGTTTTATTATTATTATATGGTAAATCTATTTTTCTCCAAATTGTATTAAATTGTATCCTGTTTTTAGTAATAAACTTATTAAAAAATAAAAAACATAAAGTTCTGATGTCATGATTCGTTATTTGTTACCTAAAAGTGGAGATGACTAAATAACACAGATACACAGATCATAACTTCATATTCATGAACATACACGGAACCCATCTAAAGATAACTAACCTTGAGTAAGATCTGGGAGAACTTCAAGGTAGGTGTCTGAGCCTCTTCTGCTGGTATGTACAAGGGTTGCCGTTGTTGTTGTTGGTTGGCATCTTCGATTTCTCTGTGAGGCTCGACGGCGAACTGTTCCTCTCCCAAGGGAATTGACTGAAAATGAAAGATCTACTGTGAGGTGGAGAGACAGAGAGAGAGAGAGAGAGAGAAGTGGGAGGCATTGGCTATCCTATTTGAATACACAGATAAAGAGCTAAGGCCTATGAAAAGTAGACTAGCTTCAGGCTAAGGTGTTGGTAGAAACAGGGGTCATGCATGTACCTCTAAATACTGTGTCCTGGTTTCAATCCCTGGACTGGGACTGTTTTCCTGTAGGTACTAATACTGGACAATAAAGGTCTCTGGGTACTTCAAACACTCACCAGGTAATGAGAAATTGTGGCTGAGGTCTTGGCTATGTGGCTATAGAAATAAATCCTATACACTATGGTAGTTATATCCCTGGCAACACAACAGCTTAGGTCAAATGTCACTCAATACTATGCAAGAAGTTTGAATCGATAAGCCATTTTACTACACAAAGGTCCTCATAGCTTTAGTGGTGTCAAAAAACGAGCTTACATAACTACTGCATTTCATCCTATTTAGTTGTGAATGAGGAAAGATTGACATGTAACTCAAATTTTCTATTAATGAAAGATGTTAAGGGAACTCCAGGTTGGACTAGCCAGCCAGCCACTCACAGGTAATGACAATGCCTTCGTCTTCATCGCTGCTGCCCTCCTGCACCACCAGTTTAATCCTCCTCTCTGTTTTGGTCGTCATTTAGACACTTCCCGAGACAGTGCCAGATGCGCAAGTGGATATCAGTCCAAATCACGACCTTATCTAATATCACCGTTACCCTCAAAGTACTGTCAGGATGATGGTTTTTTTCCCGTTCTGACAGTCTGGAAGTATTTCCATGTCCACTAGAGAATAGTTATGGATTTCCTGGCTTGGTCACTGTTACAGCAAATTTCAACTGTTCAAAAGACTGTTCTACAATTTGAGTTTCATTACGTTCAACATTACCAGTCCATAATATTTCTAAAGCACAATTTATGTTATATTTACTGTAACTGTTCGATATACAGGTTACAGTAGATACAGATAATCAGTAAAATTGCCATACAAGTTTACAATTGGTTCAGCATGTAAATAGACAATGTAGATACAGTTCAATGTGTATACAGTTCAGCATGCACATAGCTATCACAGTTACAGAATACAATTTCCAACATACCTAGACAGTACAGGTACAGAATACTACAAACAATGGCAAACCATAAGGCAATTCAACTTAAGACAGCCAATGAAGCCATCAGATGCTTGCTTATTTCCAGTAGGGTCCTTTGTTGATACGGAACTGTCATTTAACGCGACCAATTAAAGGACACCACTGAAGTCTATCACTGTTGTATTATCAGTGTAAAGGTAAACTCGATCATATGAATATTAGACACCCTGGTTTATTTCACCTGAAGATTAGACACCCTGTTTTTTTTTAACCTGAAGCTTAGATCACCGTGCCTTATTTTACCCTTAGATCACACCCCAGTCTAGTGAAATAACCCATGGTGTCTAAATTTCAGGTGATCCAGATACGTGTACGGTACTGTACTTAAAGCCAATTAGGACACGAAAACAATATAGTGAACTAATTTGAATCTGAGGCATAAGAAAGCAAGTTAGGGAAATTTGACTCGCCTCTTCCACAGTCTACCCCCCCCCCCTCCATAAAAAAACCATTGCCACTATGAGAGAGAGAGAGAGACGACTTGGAATATTTTAATAATACGAATAAAAGTTGACTATATTACGTATACTTCAGAAGACACAAACAAACAAATTTACTCCAACTTCCAGAGATTTACAAAGATTAACTTGAATCACAACCAGTAGATTATACTTGGGATTTTTTTTGTTTTAAACTAAGATGACACACACACACACACACACACACACACACACACAATAGGAAATCTTTATTGATAGTAACATAAGTAGTAGAAGTACCACCATTCAAATACAGTCCTGTAATCTCAAACTGTAACCTAGATTTCACACCAGACCACCACCACATCAGTGACACCTACACTGTCCTTGATTACAGCTGGGAAATACGCAGCGACAAAAACAAGTACTATGTCATTATTATCATTACGTCGAAATTTAAAGTCTGGGTCAGAGGAGAATTTCCCACAACCTTCATGTATGCTGACAAGGCTTTTCTTACCCACTACACAACCAAATAACTACAACAACCACACCCGGAGGAAATCATGCATTAGGTTCTCCAAAAAACTTGCTTCCATTTGGGTAAAAAACATATATAAATTTATATAAACCCGCCACATCAAGTTTCTTTGCCAATATATCGGTAGATGTGATTTTGTTTTTGTCAGGAATAAAAACTGATATAATATTTTACAAGTTTACAGCGTTAGTCTAAAGTTATTTTATAATATTTTAATTTATTAACATTATAGATATTCTTTGAGTTAATTATCTAAATATCAGTATCTGTAATTCGTTATAACTGGGATTGAACGAAAAAAATTCGCTGATGTAACACAGAACACGATTAGCGAAGATGATTAAGCTAGTGGGGTTTACTCCTTTTGAATATTTCCGTGGAGGGATTTTGTCCCCATTCATATTTTGGTAGTGAGTTAATGTCTTACAGAAATAAACTGTAATAGAGGGATTTTCTTAAATGTACTTTGGTGGTGGCAAGACGAGAAGTGTAAGGATTTGGAGAACCAGTTACTTGCTGGCCTTGAGCTGTAACACGGCCACGGCCTTAGTGGTCACACACACACACACACACACACACACACACACACACACACACACACACACACACACACACACACGCGCGCGCTCGTTAGTCGCCTCACTAATAAACAAACGCACCATTAAGTTTTGTTCTTATTACCTAAAACTAACTAATTACAAAACTACTCAACAGACATATAAATAGTTACCGGGTATTGAATTAATGTAACAGCTTAAGTTTTTTGCTATCAGTAATACCACATTTAAAATACTTTCATAAATAAAAACTGCGACAAAATTACCTCTTGACAATAGCAATACAGTAAAAAACGATCTAGCAGTGTACTAACAACCTGCTGCCATGACAACTACGACAAAATTCGACCGTCAGTGAATTACTAACATCCAACGACGATTACTGTGACGTCACTTCCAAGGGAGCATCCGGCACCTGCGTAACAATCACTATCTCAACGCCATCATCCCAAGCCTGAACGAACAATACACGCTTATTCTGTCACACCTTTATGGAGACTAATAACGAAACAACAGTAAATTCCAACCATTGTAAATCATGTCCATGGTTAAAGTCGGTGAAGGACATTTGGAGGTTAAAATGTTGACTAAAAGAGAGAGAGAGAGAGAGAGAGAGAGAGAGAGAGAGAGAGAGAGAGAGAGAGAGCATGGTGTAAATATTGGTGTGTAATCGTTCATATTTCTAGGCTTCAACAAATGGACTCAACACAAAGCCTAAACACCCTATATCGTTTATATATAAAAATTCCTAAATATTTCAGCGAAGAATGACGAACAAAGATGACGTGGGTGAGTGAGTGGTCCAAATATGCAAGGGAGTGTGATGTACAGTACAGTATATGCGGGTTGGCTAGATCGCTGTCGGGAGAATATCAAGGGAACGAAACTTTAATATTGTAAAAATTAAATAGATTCGCTATTATCCTCAACGATTTGAAATATTCACCATTATCCATGATGATTTAACATCCACTCACTATCCACGTACAAAAAAATCAGATGGAATGGGAGATGTCACTTATCCGGGTAAATCCCAACTAGCGCATATCATCAGAAGGTATCATAAAGATCAGATTAAATTACACAGCAAAATGACTTGAATTTTGCAGATATCGTTTAAAATTATTAGGTTAAGAAAGTAACTTGTCTGAACGCCAATGAAAAGTTTAGCTACGAGACAAAATACCCCACCATGGTTCTTGAACAAAATACCCCCGAAATTTAAAGCATACTGTGCAAGTAGGGTTGGCGGTTCAATCTTCCTTCAGGCGTCGCGAGTGACAAATTCAACGGAGCGGAGGCAGCTCAAGATACGCTTCCTTGGCCATAACATCACTTCTACCCACTGATGACGTGTTCCGTTACCTACACGGGACTAAATACCACCCCAAAGAATAACGGAGAAGATTAAATTCTATTATCCCGTCAGATTGTGTGGGTTCTGCTCTAAAACAAAAGAGCTCCGTGGATACGAGCCAGCATCTTCAGTAGTATTGTTGTAGTTGAAAGCTTTTAATGTTTTAGCTAGACATATCCTTATGGTGATATTTCAGAGTAAGTTTTAGAATTTTGTGTGTGTGTGTGTGTGTGTGTGTGTGTGTGTGTCACTCGGCTCGTCACGCTCAACAGTACCCGTCTTCAATTTCCTACATTTATTTCTTCAATTTTCATTTTCTATTAATTTCTCGGATGGTCAGTAACTAGGAAATCACACACACACAGTAAAGGGGGCTGATGGGTGTTGGAGGAGCTGTCAGCAGAGGAGGGGTGGGCGTCAGCAGGTGGCCAGGTTAATTCTGACAAGTATAAGAGAGGGGAGAGGTCTTCAAGGCGTAACGCGCGAGCACACACACATCCTTGGTCCTAAGCTACCTATTGTATTCGAGCTTGACTCACCACGAATACCACACTACAAAGAACACCCACACACCACCCTCAATTATCCCATCGCGTGACTGCTCTCTCTGTGTGTGTGTGTGTGTGTGTTGGAACGATCACATCTGGGTGCTTATGAAGAGCTCCAGGGCATGTTTGTGACGATAGCGTTGACAACCAAATTCATGGACGTGAGTTAAGACAGTCCCTCAAGGAGCGAATACGTGTTTGGGATCACATGAGGATTCGTCTACCCAGTTTATTTCACCTAATTAAACACCTTAGCGTTACCTGTAGGGTGAGGTTAACTTTAGGGTGGATGAACTTAGGTGAAATAAACTAAGGGTGTCTAAACTTCAAGTGATCCGAGATGGTTAGGGTGATGTAAGCAAGACCTTGGCTAGCTGGAGGTGGGGAAGGAACCCGCTGCCGAAACCTGATACCCAGTCCTAACACATCCCTCTCTGACGATGATGAACCTCTCTATGCAAACTAACCCCCACCACACCACGAACCGCCACAAGATTGTCAAAACATGTGACGGAAAACCTTCACTCCTAGACACCACAACTATCGCCAGAGGTAGAGTCTCCCTCCTTCCCTCCCCCACCCCAGCCAGACAGCACCTGTAGCGTCGTGTTTATACATGATCAGTTGATGTCACTCGCCCGAAAGTAAACCAAAATAATGACCGCCATGTGTTACTCTCTCTCTCTCATTCACCCCTTCCACTACCCAAACACATTTCTTCATCATGCAGTTTATTCTCTCCTTTGACCTCCATCCCTGTAAAACACACACACACACACACACAGAGCTAGTGTGTAAGACCGTCTCCTGCTGGTGTGTGTGTTAGTGAGTAGGAGAATAGCGAGTGTCATTGAGTGAGTGAGTGAGTGAGTCATTGCAGGATGAGTGAGGTACATCCTATCGTTCATACGTCACCTGACACACTCAAACCTGACAGCCTCATACACACTCAAACCAAACACCCCCTCATACCTGACACCCTCACACACACAACCCTGACATCATCATCTTCATACCTGACACCTTCACACCTCACAATGTCCGTCCAAACACTAAGCACAGAGTATCCCACCCAACCATGTATTTAGAAGAGTCGAACACAAGTACAATTATATTCAGTTCGAAACCCTTACCGCTGAATAGGTTAAATTATACCCACTTAGCATTTCATGGACGCATTAAATATTGAAAAACACACACAAGACAAACACACACACAAGACAAACACACACGAGACAAACACACACGAGACAAACACACACGAGACAAACACACAACAGGATATTGTACTTTAGATGAGGCTGGGTTTATTGGACCAACAAATCGTGTTATTGTGTACTTGAGAACAGCTGATCTGATGGCCCCAGTACCCCTACCCCCCTCCCCTGACCACCCACCCACCCGCCTTCCCTCACACACACACACAAGAAAATAACTCACTGACGCTGATGACTCATTTTTTTCTCCTATTTAAAGTCCCATTAATATATCTACAAATAAAAAACAGCAAAATAGGTGATTGGAATATACACTCACAAGTATCAATTACATTACAATACTATTAATAACATCAATGACTAGCATAACGGTAAAAAAATTATATAAACTACAATATTTTCACTCCTGGTAATATCCACAACAAGACACCCGCATTCCCTCGCAGGTCCCTACCCTACACCCCCCCCCCCTTGGTAGATAGGTCACTCTAGCCCGGATATTTATCCTTACACCGTCTCAACAGCCAGGGATCGCTGCCAAGTGATTGGGTGAGGAGAGCATTAAAGGGATCAAACTCTAGTGTATTTAAAGTAACCGGCATGTAACCAGTCGACAGTCCATCGGTTGGTCGTCCTTTAGTGGGGACGAACAGGGGCGACCGCCCGGGGCCCCGCGCGGGGCCCCGCACTAGACCCAGTGACCTCGGACACATTACCTGTTGACTGGTTAATCTGACCTGACGGCTTACGCCACCATCGCAACCGTGACCTAACCATCCATAGCGACAGTCCCGTGGGGGTTGGTGGGGGTGGGTTCCTCTGACCGCATAATCTGACACTAGTGTTGGGCCCCGCAGTGGCTGAGTTGCCCCGGGCCCCTCACCCTCCTAGGGACGGCCCTGCCCATACAATTGCATTGTAAGTAAGTAGCTTTTAATCTATTTAAATACTTGTAAAAAAAATCACGTTTAGCGTATCGATACAGGATTTACAAAAACCCCGTCCACACAGAACTGAGAAAAGCTGGTGCTACTAAAGCTACTTAACCGAGCCAACGCGGTGTCTTGTGCAACCATTATCACGGCTTCAGTTCTTGATGACGTAAAAGGATACAGCTCCTTAAGATATCAAGCCAAATATCGGACAATGGCTATTCAAGATCCATCCACCCATCCCCGACTAGATAGATAATCTGTATTCCCATTTGTATGTGGCATTTTACTACAATGGGTTTTTGGATAGGGTTCGTTGGCAGTGTCGCAAAAGGCCAGGGAATCTTTAGATGTTTTTGTCAGTGTCGGAACGTGACATGCAAGTTTAAAATCCCTCTTTGCTAAATTGAATTAATGAGGCCTATGTACTGTATTTGTTTTCTTGTTAATTCTCAAAATGTGCACCAAACAGGCGGCCAAGCTGACTTCACAAAAACACCCCCAGATATATTCAGAAACGCGTCGCAGCATCGGTCAGTCAACTTAATACCGAGACCTGCGTCCAAAATCGAATCTCTTATCACAAGTCATCCCAGTATTCACCTCACAACCAGATTAACTTAGTAATCGATGTTTCTTACTTACAATTAAACACTGAGATTTCTGTTTCCCATATTTAGCGCCAAAATAATAACAAGAAACTCAAGAATGTTCATAAACTTAAAGCTAGTGGGATTTTTGTTCACCATATGATTTGGGTGGTAGAATGTTACCCAGTGGAGAATTGGTAGTGGATTTCGTTCAGTGGTATGATGTACTGTATCAGGACAAACAAAGCGGGTCTTATTGTACTGTACCACTGAACCTTCTCTATAATTAGCACTGAGCTTCACAAAGACTTACACATCCGCTGAACACATCTTTCTAGTGGGTTGCTACCTTCTCCTGCCGCCGCCACCACGACCGCACTGTACTTGTCGAAAGTGATGTTTCATGCGGTCAGTTACCTCGTGAATAACTTCCACTCAATTACACAAAGCACTTCAAATCGGGGTACACGTCATAAACCACACGGAAATGATGACAGTTTATGGTTAATTACTAATAATCTATATTTCAATTTTCACTGCTGATAATTAATGCAATGATTACGGCACCTGTCATATTAACACCATGATGATCAGAGATGGTAAGACAATTTCAACGATAAATGAGCTCACTGTTAATGTTTTATCTCATCACCACAGACACGTGTAATAAACTTTCCTTGAAAAGCTATATAATCGATCATAACTTTAATTTTTACTTTTATCCTCTTCCCCGCAGCGGTCGGCCACGTCTCTGTTAAGCAATGTTGGTAAGTACAATACTGGGCATGTACTGGCTCCTGAATGTATCTGAACCTGCTCCAGTGTTGGTCAAGTCTGGTCTTGAACAGCTCACACTCGGTTCCAAGAGTTTACAATTCTCACTCCGAAAAAGTTTGCCCTCATAATCTTCTGGACTTGAGGGCTTTTATCAACACTGTCACTGAGGAAGTGGATTGTCTTCCACGTTATCTATCACCAACACTAAACAGTGAGTCGGTGCGGTGACGGAAGCAAGAGCAGTCAAGTTAGGCTAGTGTGTTGTGTGTCTCGACGACTGCCAAACATGCACTGTCTACCAATAAGTGTACACACTGGACGCTCCTTCCATCACAAGCGGTCCCTAGTGACTAAACCCCACCAGGACACGGCACCCTCAATGAACTGAAACACTGCTAGTCTATTACCAAGAGGAATTAAAAGGCACCCATATGTACTCTCACAGCATGGTCGCTAGCCGTATTACCCCAGCTTGATCTGAGCGTGTGGTGGAGGCTGTACAGGGAAATGTGGGCGTTATGCCCGGGGTGGGTAGGGTGAATATTAACAGTGTTGGCAGGGGAAGATAGCCGTGGGTGCTCCTCATAAACTGCCAGACCCACCACGTCTGGCTGTACACTTGTGGTCGAAGCTGCCCATACCTACTGTACAACACTTGCTAATACCAATGAACACCTTTATCTCTTACCGGAAGAATTCCACTATAGTAACATGTACTGAATATAAAAATAGAATTACATACTCGCACAAGCACAGTACATTATATAAACACACACACACACAGGCAGGGACAGGCATACAAAGATACACACAATTACAGCAACAGGATATTTAAATACAACTGGCATCTTCTCTCCTTCCCCTCTACCCAGCCATCTTTTACCCTCACTTGACCTTGAACACGTTCCACAAACACCCTTGAAGCGGGAGAGTCTATCCCATTGAAACAGAGAACCATCAGAAAAAAAAAGCTCTTCTGGGAAATCACGGGAGGTGGAGAGGCAAAGTTGAAAATTGTGGAAGACAAATATAAAAAAAATATATATATAATAATAATAATTCACAGTATACATAAACACTGTAATTTTTTTTACACACGTCTTGCACTACCGGTAATACTTAGGAACTTTATGGTGGTGGGTGGTGGGCAATAATGCCAAGGAAGGTCTAAAAATGCCAAGGAAGGTCCGAAAATGGCAAGAAAGGCCCGAAAATGGCAAGGAATCCTTGAAAATGCCAAGGAAGGTCTAAAATGATAGGGAGGACCCAAAAATGCCAATGGAGGCCTGAAAATGATGAGAAAGGTGATCTGAAATTGCAAACAGTGATATTGCTGTAAAGGAAACTAAAAATTGCAAGGGAAGGAGTGCGAATGTCTTGAGAGGACACTTGCTTTGCAGGAGGAAAGTTGCAAAGATACTGTATATGATATCTAAATATATATATATATATATATATATATATATATATATATATATATATATATATATATATATATATATATATATATATATATATATATATATATATATATATATATATATATATATATATATATATATTATATATATATATATATATATATATATATATATATATATATACACATATATATACTACTTTACAGATTTTCATGGTTATATACAGCTCCTCCCTGACTTACGACCTGCCTCAGTCGTCCCAAAATGTTGTCAAATTACGTATTTTCAAGTCCCAACGTCAGTACACAGACAAAATTTTCTGTTGTAATTCTGGCAAGCTTAAAAGTGAGAGTTTTGTGGGGCCGAGAAGAAAAAGAGACCCATTTTAGATTTTCTATGTGTTATTTAAGCATTTTCGACTTACGACCTGGATTTGGGTCCCTAACCCCGTCATAAGTCGGGGAGGAGCTGTATATACATTCACTGCCTTACAGATTTTCGTTAAGATTAAGTGAATGATTCGACTACAAGAGCAACATTTTCCTCACTTATTGGAGACCTCGCACGTCAGCTAGTGCAGGATAATAATGTTGTAACAAAAGCAATCATCTGATCTCCAGGAAAATCTGTAAAGTATTATGAATACATTATTCTGAGACACCCTGTATTGAAGTTTTTGGAGGGATGGGAAGGAAATATGCAAACACTGACCTTACTGGGAGGAAAGAATCACTTATCCATACACTAACATTGCTGGAGGAACACTGAAAAAAATAAATGCAACAAGGAAGATGCTGAAAAATGCAAAGGGGTGGGGGGAGGGGAGGAGAGGAGCAATCGACACTGTATAGAGACACAGATAATGCAGAGCGCTTTAGGTACACTTATTACTATGCATCATTCCTTATCTCTTCCTACAGTTCTCGTATGACTCAATCACATGAAGCCTGCTGAGGGATATGGTGTTTGTTAATGGGTTCATAATAGTTTGTTTAAGACTAATGCGCATAAGTTGTACATTTTCCTATCTAGTTTACCCACCTTGCAATTAGTCAAACTTCAACAGATGTAATATAATAATCGATATAGGATGGTTCATGGTATTTAGGTCAGGTTGAGTTGGGTTAGGTTGGGTCGGGTTGGGTTAGGTTAGTAAGACAAATAAAACAGTTCACCAGGAAGCAGCACAGGAACAGAAAAACTTGCATAACCATGGCAGCAACAATGACGCCATTATTCCTCCCCTCCCCATAGTCACTACTAAGACCAACTATCAGTCTCTGGGTCTTACAACATCACTCCAAACAGTCTCTGGGTCTTACAACATCACTCAACTTCCTGAGTAGTCTAGCAACATTTTGCACATCAACAGTCCTAATGCCTAGTTGAATGTTAACTACAACAATACTGTACACATTTAGATCACAAATTTCTAGATATAAATACATAGAAAGGAGAAAATTTCAATATCAGTTACATTTTACAATAATTCCTGGGGCCCCTAAAACACACACAATGTACAGGGACCTCATTGAGAAATATAACACGTGACTTTAACATAGCCAAGTCCACACACACATACTGCCAAGAAATAATTGGCCATTAAAAGACAAGCAACATACTATCCTTGGCCAAAACAAGTTACATATTGGATGGAATGGGATGGAAGGCATACTGTACCACCCCACTTATAAACCATTACTATGAGGGTTAAGAATTTGTATTAACTCACTACCATACACCTAAGTCTCTCACCCGACTCCTTGCATGGGTACAGTTATCTCACTGATCTATATAAAGAACCATGAATTTGGATGAGAAATTACATGTGATTTTGTTGATTTATAATTGGTTTAAACTTTCACACAGGCGTCTACTGCAATGATAAATTCAATCACTACTTCTTTACAAGGACAAGAAAATATAAGAAAATTATGCAAGGGGTCAACCCAGGGGGAAGGGGATATGTTTAGCCTCCCTTTTTGTGCCCGGTGTGAGAAACTCGATGTGTACAGTAAAACTAAAGTAATGTGATCACTTAAAACTTGATGAACTTTAGATCTTCCCACATCTTCTGGTATTATGTACTACTGAGATTTGTACTCACCATTGTATCTCTTGGAGGGCAGGAGGGTGGTGATCCTCGTGTCGTAGATGTTGTCAACGGAGGTGGGGTACGCTTCTCGGTAGAACTCTACGCATGCATCTTCCCAGCCACCGCGTTTGGCAGATTTCTGGCCCCGACCACCCGATCCTCGGCCACTGGAACCTCGCCCCCCAGAGCCTCCCATGGCCGCCGAGGACCGACATCCTGAATTGCGGTCACCCGACATGTCCTCCCTTGTGGGAAAAAAACAGTGGCAAATTGTGACTCAAAGCTGTACCATTATTACCACTGAAAAATACTGACTAGTTAAAGAACAAATATATATGTACATATATATATATACAGCATATACAGTACACAATAGAGAAGAGAGATAGAAAGGTACCTTGCACACATTACACACAGAGACATCACACACACTGAGTAATGATGCCACCCAACCTCTCAAGGCAGAAAAAAGAAATCATTAGGGGTAAAGCACACACGGAAATATGTGATTAAGCAAAGGAGAAAAATATATAGAAAAGGAAGCTAAACACACAGCAATTATAAAATAGTCAATGTTTCAAGAGATAAAATAAATAACAGAATTTTATGAAAACGGCAGCATGCCCATCATCCAAAGTTAGTCGTAGCCATGATGATGGTATAATGAAGACATTTGCATAAATAATTAATTCTAAAATGTAACATATGCTCCAGAGTGAGCATTCATATACAGTATGTCATTCAAGTGAT
This sequence comes from Homarus americanus, assembly GCF_018991925.1. Lineage (NCBI taxonomy): Eukaryota > Metazoa > Arthropoda > Malacostraca > Decapoda > Nephropidae > Homarus > Homarus americanus. The sequence continues at coordinate 5,080,642 of NW_024733231.1, forward strand.
GGGATTTCTGTCAGTTGATCAGTTAAAATAATATACAGTAAATGGTTAGCTATTAGGGAATAAACAAATGTGAACTTACTGTAATGTCACTTTTAAACAGTTTTTAAGGTATTACAGTACTAGGAGATATTTAACCCAATATATGGCTGCCATGGAACAAATTACCTACCCATCAAAATACACAAAAACATACACAAAATTTCTAAGGCAGAATGTTCCTGGGTGCAAACACATACAACTAACCACTCTGTGGTTACTTGTAGGTAATTGTAACTAGGTTTGCCAGCCAGACAGTGCCCTTAGCAATTCTGGCTACATTTGAACACATCTTGGTGGGTAGCTAGCCAACTTAGCAGACTGGTGAGAGGAAGCTGGTCGCAGGCACAGGCTGGTTGGTTGTGGTGCACACTAGGGGGTCCGTTATATTTACAGTCAAGCAAAACCTACTGCAGCCCAGCTCTTGAGGAGGGGAGGTACTCATGTGGTGCGGAAGACTCTAGAGGTGGATCCACACTCGCCCACCATGGTTTACAGTGTGGTGCAGCAAACCTTGAACGGTGATCATTACTACAGTACTTTCAACAATACAGTACACTGTGGGGTTAATCTGACGGGAGTTGTTTTCTTTTACAGGATAACATTATCAAGCTGTACTGCACAACACTCAACCAAATCATAATTATGGTTTGGGCTTGTTCTTACTTGAGATACTTCGCTACGTGTATGACTGTATACCGATATACTGTACTGTACTTGTTGAGAGGTTTACACAATAGATTCAGATACTGCCTACTAAATTGAGGATAATTACTAGCACAACTGAATTAGAACCCACACAATACAGACTGTTGTATACTGCGAGGTAGCTCAAAAACTATCCACGACTGGGCTGCAATACTACCTGCTAACGACCTAACAAGCTGGCAGGCCGCAGTCATAATGGAATGAGTTACCTGTGCGCTTTCATCTCCCGAAGGAGAGGTCGCAATTCTGACATGCTTCCCATTTTCTCAGCTGTGGGGACCAAAGCAACTGCTTCATATACAAAAATATATTATGGTTCAAAGTATCTAACAAATACTGTGTGGACAGACTTCTACAATACTGAATCATTGTAATAAAAATGTGATCCTAAAATTGAAAATACAAGTCTTTTCAAAATGTATCTATTCAGGGGATATAGTTATGAAAAAATCTATACAGTACATATAATTCCTTTAGTTTTTTACATATATTATTCAAACTATAAATCCAGTACTGTATATCGCATATGAAATGGGCACAGGACTTTGAGACACTTATAAGAGGAATAAAACACTCCCAAAGAACACATATATTTTAAAACATTATATAAGAAACATGTAACTACTGTACTAGTCTGTATCTCCATCACAACACAATCACCGTTACCAAAACACTCAAATTTATCCGAGCGGGTGAGGACAAAAATACACGAGGAGAATTTTACAGGTACGTATAACTTATTTAAAACCCAGGACATATCTCTGGGCTCCATTAAGGGTGATTAAAATAAAGTCCAGTTATAGAATACACAGCTGTCAAAATTCCAAACATAAAAGTGCATCTGTTAGGGGATACAGTACAGCATTAATTTTAAAACAGGTAAAGTACATTGTGAGTGTTTATAGGTTTACAAGTAGAGTATATTAGGGGAGGAAGGAACATCTTGTAAACATAAGCTGAATGACCAGTCGCTACACATTTAGATTTATAGGTGAATACAATACAAATACCCACCAATAGTCATTAATAATAATAATAAAAAAGCATCCCATGTGGCCCCTTGATATCATTAACCTAAAATGATTATTCCAATGTATGCTTACCTACAAGACTCGCTTCCATCAACGTGAAAGCTATTACTGTACCCTGGAAAGCCTTTTTAACCCAGCACGACAAAGATTTATACAAGAGGAAGTATTCATCGGACAATAACGACATCTACCAAGAGAAGAAATGTGTGATACCTGGTGTGGATATGTTATAGGTCCCGTTAAATCATGTAGCTTCTATACCAAGGACGTTTACCGCAGCTAACCTTCACCACAGCCAATGTATAAGAGACTGAATTTGTGGTTAGGGTTTTAAGCTCCTTTTATTAGATGTGAAAAAGGGAAAAGGTCCGTCAAATCAGCACACACACACACACACACACACATACACACACACACACTAAATCAGTTAATATCTTCAAAGTTCCATATATGGGATCACTTGAAGAGTATATATCTTAGTTTATTTTACCTCAAGATTAACTATCCTAATGCCACCAGGGAGAGGGTTAGGGTTAGATTAGGTTAGCATGAGGGTTGTTAATCGTCAGGTGAAATAAGCTGGGATGTCTTATCTTCAGGAGGAAAATACACAAAGGACTGACTAGAGTCCATCAACTGACAGCCTGATAATACTACACTCCTAATGGCAACCGTATCAACCAACTCAATCATAAATAAATATGAATGTTTGTGCACAACTTGAGAAAATACCACACCGGGTATCAATGTGACTGGTGGTACGTTAGCAACAGGCAAAGGTATGCCAAACTCCTACCTAGTAATAAAAACATTCAACCCAATGTAAATGCTAAAAGAAATTGCTCTAAAAATTTCTTTGCTGATAAATAACATTTTCACCAAATTACAAGAAAGTGCTGAAAAGTAATTCCTAGTAAATATATCGTATACGTATTAGAATATGGTGGTACATTACCTAACTAAATGTTGATTAAATATACCTGCATGTTTTTATCTGTACAATACAATATCTAAACTATTACTGTATGTGTGGTACAGTACTTTAAGAACATTACCTGCCAGACTATGATGAACATTAATCTTTGTATTTAGAGCACAGCATTACTGGATTTGGCCTGGTGAATCTTTCATCACAATTTATAGATTATTCTATTTTTCATTTTATTCACGTGAATAGTTCCACTGCTGGTCTATTAAAGTAAATTACTTCTTCCAAAAACATCCTGAGACAAGTCAAGTTCTATCACGTACACAGTGAAGATCGTGTTAGAATATACGGTAAACTGACAGTCATGGCTCACTTCTGAGCATTTCCTTTAAGGGTTTGTTCACCTGCAGTGCTGATGAAGGTAAACTCAGCCAATACTCACGAAAATGTCTTGATGATGTGACAAGTTTCAACTACACGTCTTCCCTTCGTAATTTACCATGGATAAGCTTTAATGAATTCCCGAGTGTTCAACCTTTCACATAAGGATAAATTACCTTAACACTAATCAAATCAATTATAAAGATTTTACATTTTACATATCTAAATTCATATTGAAATAAACTGGAGCATCATATACCTTGTCAACTACGTCCTGGCGACATTAGTTTTACTGTGATGCAATACAAACTTTAATCATCAGATTCTTGGGAAATGTCCTAATACATGAGGGTTTTACTGTGTTTGTAACAACTCTATAATGTTGGTAAGTATTTATATTATATAATATACATGGCAAACAAGAGCTACGTCTTACCTCTCAATTATCTCCGTCTTAATCCTACATACTCTCGCATTTTGTGTTCCTAGCAGGAGACTCTCACTCTTTTAAACCATCTCCGTGCCCTGTCGTCTTCGTCGTCTGTCAAAACACAACAATAAGCTCGAGGAAGCTAGTGAACAATAGAGATGAAATACTATACACCAACACACACTTGGGTTTAACATCAGCCACCACAGGATGGCAGATGCTCTTTTCTTTTATCTCGCCTTAAAATCTATTTTTCCCATAAGCTGATGCTTTAAGGGTTCCCAGTACGCATGTGCCAAGTAGGCTTTTCAATAGCCATTGCAATTGAGAAGCTTTCTACGCAGAAGAAATTCTTATATGAGATTCAGTACTTGTCTTTGAACCAACACTCTTGTTATAATCATAATTTTAAAAGAAATGCAATATACCGAAAAATAATTAGTAGATTGAATAAACAACATGACATCCTTTCATAAATCACGAATCAACTATCAAAGAAAACGGAGGGAAAATTATGGTACGATAATTTTCTTTGTACTTTTTCTTACCAGAACACAAATTACCCGATCTTGGGAAAAAAAAAACTTTTCGCGTGGATCTGTCTTCATGTTGAACAGTCTTTCAATCTGGGATTTTGATGTCGTCGACGAATATACTGAGAAAATTCGATTAATAATGATACGGGATTGTGAAACCTGGTGTTGAGCCGTAGGGAGGCGGCCGCTGACTTTCTTATAACAAAATATAAAACTAAACATTATCTAAACGTCAAACTTTTACTCCCAATATCATTTCCATGTTTGTAAGTTAAATATCATTAGAATGAAGTATCAGTAATGGTAGACTAATTTATAAATCACATTTGTAATTTACAGTGGCCACCTGCTGGGCTGGTCTATTAAAGTAAATTACTTCTTCCAAAACATCCTCAGACAAGTCAAGTCTATCACAGATAATTCAAGTACACAGTAGCGTCTCTATCTCTTGACACACACACAGCTCTTGATATGCTCAGCGTTTGTCCACTTGTCTCTTGAACGTTAACACTGTTTGAAAGGTGAAAGTTCTCACTAAGTTGTTCCCTAAGTGTACAATTAGCAATGCTTTTGTCTTTTATGCGTAAAAAAAATAAATAATCGACAAGAGTGGATTCCAAATCTAGTGTTTCTACCTTAATCAATCCCAACACAACCAATTTCTAAATCATACAATAACCAAAAACAAATTCAACATTACCTCATCTATCTTTATCTAACCTAACCTAATTTAATATAATGAAACTTACTTTAAGTTAATTAAACTTATCCGACCCTGACATTGACTCTCGTGAAGACGTGGAGCCGAGCGTCGGTAAATCTGTCCAGTCGTATCTCGAAGACCCACACGTTTATAGCTATGACCACGTGCTACCCGGTCTGTTATATCCATGCATTTTCTTTCTATATTGTCTAGTTCGAAGGCACTACTCCAGCTATAATTCTTCTAAACTAACTTACATCTGAAGAAAAGCCACCTTAGCTTATTTTACCTTTAGATTAGACACCCCAGCTTACTTCACCTGAAGCTTAGGCACCCTAGTTTATTTCACCTGATTAGCCACCCTAGCTTATTTCACTTTAGATTAGCCACCCCAGCTTATTTCAGATTAGCCACCCCAGCTTATTTCACCCGAAGATTAGCCACCCCAGCTTATTTCACCCGAAGCCACCCCAGCAGCTTATGATTCAGCTTATTTGATTAGCAGCTTATTTCACCCGATTAGCTTATTTCACCCTTAGATTAGCCACCCCAGCTTATTTCACCAGAAGATTAGCCACCCCAGCTTATTTCACCAGAAGATTAGCCACCCCAGCTTATTTCACCAGAAGATTAGCCACCCCAGCTTATTTCACCAGAAGATTAGCCACCCCAGCTTATTTCACCAGAAGATTAGCCACCCCAGCTTATTTCACCAGAAGATTAGCCACCCCAGCTTATTTTACCTGTTGATTAAGGATTCCACCTAATGATGAAACAAGCTAACCTACCCTCAATTTAACCTAACCTACAGTTTTGGAAAATTAATATGCATACAATATTGTATCCTTAACTTAACTTAATTTACCCAATTCTTAACTAAATTCATTGTAAAATAAATAAATTTAACATTTTATGAGCTAACATTTACTAAACTAAGCTAACTTTAGTTCGCCATCTGAAGCCTTCATAAATTTCCGAAGCTACAGCTGTAGTAGACTGGTTCCCTGTTGTTAATATCTGCGGACAATAGTACGGACCGACGGAACAACAGCCTCTCATTGGTTTATTTACCGACCAAATTCGCGGAAAAGTATCATACGAGCACAGATTTTATATTTATTTAATAATATATATATATATATATATATATATATATATATATATATATATATATATATATATATATATATATATATATATATATATATACTGTACTGCATATATATTTTTTTTTCATAGAAAGCTTAAAGTAAATGAAATTTTTTTTTTAATAAGTGTAATATTAATATTAGCTGATTATTTACATTAATGAGAATATTATTATTTCTATAGCTACTAAATCTATTGTTTTTATTACAGGTTTTAACTTGATGTGTTACTTATGGGAGGTTTAGCTCATTGATGTATACGTTGTGTGGGTAAGTGACACCAACGAGAACCAGTTCAGCTGGCAGGAACGGCAGATGAAGTTTTTCAGGGACGCAACTACCACGTTACAGGAGAACGGACTGTACTCTTAGTGGAGATGAAAAGAACTTTGTCCAGGACAAGTCTGTCTACTGATTGTGTTAAAGTAGAAATGGATCGCGTTTTGTTAAGTGTAAAAATGAAAACGTGTTGTGAATGCATGTTAACCAATAAATATGTGTATTGATGTTGATACTGTACAAGTTAAATTTCCTGACTATGGCCAACAGTTCAGAAAGGCAGTTCATACATAAACAGCATATATACACTGACAAAAGTAACACTACATGCTTCTTCCACATTCAGGGTGAGGCATAAAATGCCAGAAAGTCATTTATTATTTTAAAAATTTATTTATAATGGCTTTAAAATAATTCCTCTCACAGGCACGTACTCTCTGCATGGTAATTCAAACATGAATGTATAAACTTTTAAAAAAATCAATCTCAGTCAACATTCACACACAAAACAAAACATACCTAACACTTACTGTCAAATAGTTAACAAGAACCAATTGAAGTAAGTTAACACAGCAATTGGTTTCAAAGTATAAATGGATACTATTACAGTATGTGTAGTTATACAGTAACATATAGTGAATATAATTTTCCCTCTTAACTCACTTTTTACAGAGTACACAAAGGAGATTAACACACTCTTATATAAAAAAGTCTGTAATACAGTACAGTATCTTGAATGGATCTTAATTATAACACTTCCAGTGAAGTATGTCATAATAAGACATGAAATTTCCTAAATAAGAATTTTGCAAACTGGCTCTACTAATATACTGTACACACAAGTCAACCACTACATTAATGAGAAAAGAATTATACAAAACAAATGAAGGTGTTCACAATACATATACTACTGTACAAAGAGGAAATATGAAGTAAAGAATTAATAAAAGACAAAAGTCAGAAAAATGATCTATGATAGAAATAGAATATACAGAAGGTTTATATATATACCATAAGAACTAAAAGAAGAAGCATTAAGTGAACTGCACTGTGAGTGTGGCTAGAGACAGGATGAAAGGAACTTTAAAAAAGACAAACCAGATCGACTTATACATTTACATTCCTAAAATGTGCTGCATTGCTCGGGAGACAAGACTGTCATTCTTCTTTGGCGTGTTAACTTTGGGTATTACCTGTAACACAATAAGAACATGGGTTAAATCATCCTTCAGTGATGCAACAGAATTAAATGAACAAGTGATCCAGAAATCCTCATCTTTAAGTTAAGCCCAAAACCCAGTAACTCCTGTTAACCCCTCGAGTATGCCAATTACCCTCCCCCCCCCAAAAAAAATCACAGTATTCATTAGAAAATCTAAACTTTTGGTGTTAAGGATTCACAGCAAATAGTTTATGGAGTCTGGAAATACAAGAAAAAACTCCTTTATGGGTCATCCTTTCCTTGTAGGTAATTTTTGGCCTTATCCATAATTACAAAATAGTTTTTATAAGTGTGTAATGATAAGAATACCCATACAGTAGCTAAAACAACTATCTGTGCATACTTTGTGGGAAACAATACGAGACCATGGACGATAATTTTTGGTACATGAGGGCTGTCACTAGTCACGCGTAAAATTTCGGAGCATATCGACCCCCACCTGCACAGATAGTTGTTTTAGCTACTGTACATACCAATAGTGGAACAGTTCACCCTAGTAACACCCCAATGATAAAATATAATAAATAGGAACATGGAAACACAAAATAACAAAAGAGTGTAATGCTGATGAATGAGCAGACGAGATGGATAGTGGTGAGGAAGGGTCAGGGGAGATGGGGGACGAGTAGAGGGTAGTGTAGAGAGGTCAGGGGAAGCACCTAAACCCATTGCAGGTAAACTTTTTAGTATATATACATGCAAAAGTATATCCCATACATTATGTGTATAGTAAAACTTTTGTATAGTTTCTACATTATTTATGTTTGTAAAGTATAGCCTACTTTTCCTTATTCCACTAAATGATGCTATAGTGTATATATTTTCAGATTGTATACAGGAAGTTCTCTGCCATACCTCGTGTTCAGCATGAGCCGTCTGGTAGGCCTGGCTCAGCGGTCTCATGTTGGATTTAGGAGTGCTCACTAGACTGGAGTTATCAGGAGACATGATATTGCTCATGTTTGTGGACATATTCTCTTTATCACCTGTGATTGTCTGAAATAAGATAAATTACAAAGAATTATTCGCAGTCTATAAATACAGGCCAAACATATTAATGGGGTAACTTAATAATGAATAACGGCATTATGGCATGGGAACAAAACTTTAAATGTATTGAATTAAATACTACATTACATACACATAGGCCTGTGGTATGATTAAATTGTATGAGACACAAACCTTAAGTGACAATTATTTCAAATCAGTCTACAAAATCCAAGGTGAGGACCCTCAATTGTGACCATATTATGACAAATCTACAAGATGAGAACACTGAGAGATGCAGCAACAATGATGTGTGCATATTCTACATGAACTGCTGCTCTGATACATGAAATAATTAACTTAAATTATGTGGGTGTCTTCTCAATGACATACACAAATAACATTAGTTTACTAGGTTTATTCAAATAAATTATGTGAATCATACAATATGAATAAGATTGTTGCAGCGTGAAAGATTTGCCAGGAATGATGTGAATGTTTCCCTAGAGACTAACCTTGTCATTGCATTGCAACACACCAACCATGATGTTTCCACTGAAAACCTTCCCATTCTTGCTCAATGCTTTTCTGGCCTGAAGTTTTGTCTGTAAATTCATCAACATACAGTAAAGAAATTGTGCTAAAAAAGTTTCTATAAATTAGTAAAACAACAAAAACAACACTAATACATAAAGCAAACTTCATTGATTATATTATACAGTATATTGATGAAGTACATTTCAGTGGTGCCTTGCTAAGCACTAACTTGCACATAACTGTAAGACCACAGGGACACAGGTGAAGCTAGGAGCAGCCTATTCTGTTGGCCTTTTCTCTAAATTACTTGTACAGATATACCGTAGCATCTTTTCTGACCTGGTACTTCAGATGCATCCAGTTTCCTGACCCAGGGTTGCGGTGTTCAGTGATGGTGCCCAGCTGTGTGAACTGAGTCAGTATATATGAAGCTGCTGCTGCTGGGAAACCAAACACTGTTACCCAAGTGTCTTCCATGACATCACTTACAGACCTGTGTGACAAGATTAAATATACACTATTATAAACCTGTTAAATGTTTCTTATTAGATAGATTGGCTACTTTTAACCTTCTCAGTCCTACACACATACCTTGTGCACTTGGGGCCACATATACCCTGTATGAGATATGGACTGATATTCCCCCATACTGTTTCAAATATCCTGGAGTGTTCACAAACCATAAAATCATACCATATGTCACCACCAGAAATAATTCACCGTCACAAATTGTTTTTAAAATTGTTTAATTAATCTGTAATGAATAATTTGTTAAATGTTATAAAATGAAAGGGGAGGGAGGCAAAAATGGACTGAGCTTAAGACTAACAAGGTTAAACAGTTAGTAACACTAGTATATTATGTAACTCAGGCAGCCTATGAATACAAGTGCTGGATGATGCCACACTTGCTCAAAACTTAGACACAAGTACTGTACAGAGGAGCAATGACCTAAAGGGAGCATGAGTTTCAAACTGATGAAGGGACCCTGAGTGTGATGACCAAGTTATCAGTTAATAGGAGACTCACTGAGAAGTCTTTATCTCTCCCTCTCAGGCTGTTTGTTTAGGTCAGGAGAGGTTATCAGAAGTTGGGGTGCTGTATGTCCAATGTCACCAAGGGCCAATAACTACTGAGATATGTGTTTTACATGAGTCTTAATTGCACTCTAAGGAAAACTAATCTGGAGAGGTAATGTAATGTAAATATAAACTTATATAATGACTCAAATATTAAGCAGCATCTCTATGAGTGTAAAAACCAAGTACTGTAGTGTACTCTCCATTAATCAATACTTACAATTGTAATGAATCTTGGCCAAAGAAGCTAGAATGATCTCTAGAGGGTGTGTAGACGGCACTACCGTAGGCACACTGGGAGGTGGAGAGCAAGGGGGAGCCAGGAGTACCATATCCACCAGGAGTTAACTGTGAGCCAAACCCTCCAATTGGTGTACCTGTAGAGGATATTATGATGCTACAGCCATAATTTAGGCAATTTCAGGTGATGGACATTACACTATACAGTGATCCCTCGGTTAACGAGCGCCTCGGTTAACGAATTACCTTCCATAAGATTCTTCACTTCGAGTAATCCCTCGACTAACGAATTCCTTACGAGCGCCCATCAACATGTTTTCGCTTGCTCACTAGCTGTCGTATTAGTCCGCCAATACAGTAATCGGTTCTAGGGCTTAAATTCCTTACGAATTTAGTAAATATCAAGAAGGTTGTACTATTCAATCATTTTAAAAGTTTTATATTAATTTTTTTAGTCATTTTAACAATTATTGAACATAATTGAAGTACAGGAAACTAGTTTTATGCGCGCCAAACAGCCACTCAACACACCAAGCTTGGCGTCAGTTTGTTTACAGGTTCAGAGGAAGGAACATCTTGTTTGAGACTCTTCAACATAAATGCTTTTTTCTGTTTCCAGTCAAATTATTGGTCATTTTGAAATATATTTTACATAATGATAATATATAGCACAGTGCAGTGTTGATTTAAAGAAAATAATCTTGAATTACACCAAGTGAACTGAAATTTTATGGGTGAAATAGCTGCATGGGGTGACTTCATTTCCACCCCAATGCCTTCTTTTCTCCCTTCTCCTCCACCCCCATTCTAATTCCCATCATCATCATTATCAACCAGGATCCTTCTACATGCACACCTCAAAGTAAGTGTACTTTACTGCATTTATTTTTCGTTTGTATGTAATTTTCAGTGAACTGGAACCAATTACCCAAAAACCCACTGAAACAATGGTTTCGGTTAACGAGAAACCTTCTGGAACGAATTGTGCTCGTTAACCGAGGGACCACTGTACATGAATATTCTTACCTTTGACAGAATATTAATGAATGAGTCAAGTTCTGTTAAGTAACAATAACAGAAGTAGGAAGAGTAGCTAATTCAGCTTACATCCCAAAAGTGATAATAGACTGACAATAAAATGTTACCACTACTGTAGCTACTCCTTGAAATGCAACTGAAGATTGGTCCCACTACACAATGCTGGCCCATAAATGCAATACAAATACAATGAAAGTACACATCCACTTACAGAAAATACACACAGTACAGTATAGAAATACAGGTAGTACAATGATGCTCTTGTAATACAAACAATCACATGATCACCAAAATCTGCAAGGCACTGTGTACTGTATATGCATTTTTCAAAGACAAACTGTATTTATTGAAGACCGTGATACATACACTACTGTAAATATTATGACGAGAAAATTACATCAGCAACCAGACAAAGTAACACCAAATATAATGGAATAAAGTTTAGTAACCAGACACATAAAGAACCACATAAACTATCATACCTAAAACATGTTGATCAACATAGGGACTACCTAGACGTGCAGGAACTGGAGACTGGGGCAATGAAGGTGGACCTCGAACACCCATTAAACTCTGTGTTGGTGGTCCTCCAGGTTTGTCTGGCCCCAATCTAGAACATAAACAAAAGTATTAAGTCCTGAATTTCAAACAATGTGCAGCAGAGTTAATGTAAACAGAAATACAAATACAGTATCAGGTAATTAACCGTACAAATTTTTTTTTACAATGGTGTAATTAAATATAAACTGTACACTATCAACACTAATGATATGGCTGAGCCTTCTGACAAGTGTAGCTCTCTTATAAAGGCATCTGATGTATGAACTAAAGTAAGCAATCCTGTTTCATGACTAAGACAAACAGAGTAGTGTATTAGGTTTTATATCTAGGAGAGTAAGTAATAAGAGAATGGAGGTCATATTGCAACTATATCTTGCGCTAGTCAGTCCGCACCTCGATTATGCTGTTCAGTTCTGGTGCCCTTATTATAGAATGGATATCAATTCACTGGAGTCGGTGCAGCGAAGAATGACGAAAATGATTCCGGGATTTAGAAACCTTCCATATCAAGATAGGTTAAAGAAACTAAACTTGCATTCCCTAGAAAGACAAAGAGTGCAGGGAGATATGATAGAAGTATTTAAGTGGGTGAAAGGAATCAATAAAGGCGATATAGATAAAGTTCTTATAATATCCGAGCAGGATAGGACTCGTCGCAACGGATTTAAGTTGGATAAGTTTAGGTTTAGGAGGGAAATAGGAAGGAACTGGTTCACAAATAGGGTGGTGGACGAGTGGAAGAAGCTTAGCAACTTTGTAGTAAGTGCTGGAATGATGGAAAATTTTAAAAGGGGGCTAGATAGATTCATGGATGATAGAGAGTGGTAGTAACTCTCGACAGAAGCTGCCATGCACAGGCCAACCGGCCTATTGCAGACTCCTTATATTCTTATGTTCTTAAATGACTTTTAAATGTTGCTATGGGGGACATGTGTAACTTCATAAGCATAGTAACAACCTTTTCCTTTACAAGTTCCATATTACAACATGATCTATTCTCTTCACACTGCATCAACCTAACCTCCTTTCACCAGAATTAGTACTGTAGACTTGTTAAACTAAAGCATAATCTGTTACTATATACATACACTGCATCAGCATAATATAATCTTTATCAGAATCAGTAGACACATTACAGCTACTATAAAAACACTGTCACAGAGTCAAACAGCCATCAAATATCACAGTACCTGGAGATGAAAAAGGAATCTCTCATTGGCTGTGGGGATCCTGGCGTTGACACTGTTGCTGATGAGGAAAACTGACGAGTTGTCTTGTTTGGGCTGGCACCTCCGCCGCCTCCTACACGTGTACTCTGAAATAGTTACACTTACGTTAGTTCATTACATCAATGGTGTAGATCCTGGGGGGAGGGTGAATGCATCCTCCCTACAATCAGGTTGGGAGATTTCTTGCATGTCAGCCACACTTGTCTTGCTGGGCACAACATCCTCTCCCCATCATCAATCCCCTCCTCTTAAGATGTGACAGCTTGTGACATCGGGATCAATCTGCTTTCGGTCACAAGGGTTGACAATAATGCTGTTAATGTTGGCGTCATGAGTCAGCCTGTCAGGTCATGTATAATAGGGCTGTCTCAGTAAGTCAGTTCAGTTTTAGGAGACATCAACATGTTAGATGGGAATTCCGCTGTACTAGATCCTTAACACTATACCCAATATAATGACCCTACCTCTCATTTATACAGATCCTAAATTTTTTCGTAAGGACGACTAAGATCCAAATTATACTTGTCCACCTCAGAGACGCCAAGTGATCTTAACACTAACAACTTTATAATAAATACATTAATATAAGAGACACTCACTGATACTGCTGGAGACGCCACATCCCCCATAAGAAAAGACGGGAAGAAAGAACTGGCTGTGGTGGTGACAGGTGGGGCGTGAGGAGCAGCTGTGGGGGACCCAACAGGACTGCCTAATGTCATTGGTTCCATCTGTTGACACAAAAATATCAAACAAAAAATTAAAAGTTGGAAAATCCAGTTTCAAACCAACACATGACAACTACAGTAAATAAGTTGAAATGGCTCCCTTACACAAATTAGTACAGTAGTTGGCTAGTAGTGTTTGGAAGAGTTTTTGTGTGAATGAAGAGAAACCTCGGCATGTAAACAGTGAATATGACACCATAGCATGTCAACTTAGATTAGTGTTCAGGATGAAAAAATAAATAAAAAATAAAATCAGAAAGTCAATATCATACAAATTTAAAAGCCTCATCATTTCATGGAATTTTCTTAAGACTTTAAAGTATTATAATGTTACAAAAATTGTCTACAGTTCCTGGTTTATCTGTATTACTGTTCCAGAGTATTACCTAAACGGTTGTTGATGTACAGACACTTACTTACATTATATTATTACTGTACTAGGTATTATAATAATTAAAGCACAAATTAATGATTGGTAACACTTAATGACACTGGGTCTCGTTTAAGCAGCTACCTGACAAAAAATTGCAATTGAAGAAAACTTATTTTTTACCAGTACAATAACCCGACTCAGGTGAAGGAATATAGTTTTTTTTTTTTCATTTTCGTTTTTTTTCCAAGTTCTTAGCGTAAATAAAGGTAGTCTGTCCCATCCACCCAACAATGATGCCATGTTAGTGATTCAATTGTTTTTATGTGAGCAGGAACATTTGGTAGACATCAACCCCTTGCATTTCGTATTCACTAAAAAATAGCCACTATAGAAACTTTTTGTAAGGTGATGAATCATTTTTCTGAAGATTATTCCCAAAATGGGCAAGGATTAGCAGTTTTAGTTAGGTTAAGGTAAGTTAGATTATATAAGATTGGGGAAGGTTAGGATGTTAACATAACAGTTTGTTTTGGAATGGTTGCTGAAATGCATTCCACCGCTCAGCATTAGTTCAAGTGAAAACTCGGCTCAGTTGGGTTGACAACAAGCACACATGGTCTTCATTTTAGGATAAAACTTGGGGTAAAAATCAGCAATTCCTTCACCAACTTTAGTTAATTCTTGAGGTAAGAAATAAGCTTTCTTTAATATATTTTTCATTATGTAGTGGATATTTTGCCTTGACCAGCTAAGTTCCTACTAACGTCATTATACCGTGAGTGTGCTCTGATTGGCTAAGTACTTTCTGTTTAATATGACGGGAAGGGGGGGGGGGGTCTGTCCCCTGGATAGGAAGATAGGTAAAGTTAGCGAAATAAATACCGCCAAAATCACGGTCACATATCATTCTCGAGTTCTTAGACGGTAAAGGACGATTAGCCAATTAGAGCGCAATCACGGTAAAATAGCGTTATAAAGAACTTAGCTAGTCACGGCAAAATATCTACTGCCAATACTATAACCAAATGAATTTACCTCAGCAGGAACAGTCAGTACAGAGTTATAATTGTTACTTTAAACATAAACAGGAATACAGTGTTCCTTCTGAACCGTCATAAAGCTAAACCAACACCGAGTTACTAATGGTTTAAAGCACTGACCTTAAGAGATACTGTACCTGACACATCTAAAGAAAGCGCTTTATATGTTCTAACATACTCAGATTTATCTTCCAATGAACCATAAAATGTTCTAAATATGTGAAAGTTATCTAAGGCTCTAACCTTACATACACAGGTATTGCATCATAAAGAGACCCATCATGACCGTCACCCTGACCATAACTACTGTCTTTATCTCAACACCTCTTATATCTTATCGTACCTTACTTTATTTAACAAACGGGGCTTATACTGTCTTCCTTGTGGAGATACCTTGAGGAGGTTAGTTGCCCACAGCCACGACAATAGACCAAACTTAAGACACAACTTCAAATTTGTTCAACACTGGTGAGTTGTGGCGGCTGGACCTCAGGGGTCAACTGAGAGCCCGAAAAAACTTACAATAAAAACATTTCAGTAATTTTCATTCCATATCATCATATTATCTATTAAATCTTACAATAATTTAACCATAATTCCCATATCGTATTCAATTTTGACGGTATATTATTATCTGGTATTTATAACAAGCGCTCAGTTGAATCTCTCCAGCTGACGATGTTTACAATGAAACTTTAAATTAAAAAAAAAAACATTTACGTCACCTTTGGCATCATTCTAATGCACCTTTACATGGCTTTATAATATTAGTGCCCCTTTTTATTACACCAATGATTCTATGCTGTAGGAGGATGGCTCACTCTTCTTACCATCTGCAATTACTGTGCTTCTATTATTTGCTCCCTTGACCTGTCTTTCTTTTGTCAATGTTGATTATTTATTAGCTTTCTATATTTAATGCATTTAGTATTGCTAACGACCCACTCTTCAGAATATCAGTAGGGTATATATTATAGCATTGTCGAATATACAGGGTTGGAACTTAGAAGTTTTTGGTCACGATTTGTTTTAATTGTTTAATGTTTTATGCTATTTTATCACCTAAATAACCTCTTAAATGACTCAACACAAAACACTTCCTAACATCTGCCGTTCCTGCCAGCTGAACTGGTTCTCGTTGTTGTCACTTACCCACACAACAGGTATGCATCTATGAGCTAAACCTCCCATAAGTAACACAAGTTAAAACCTGTAATAAAAACAATAGATTTAGTAGCTATAGAAATAACAATATTCTCATTAATGTAAATAATTAGCTATTACACTTTTTTACCCCATATCCTTAATCAGGGTATTGATGAATACCTACACTATACTGTGTTGAGACTGAACAAAATCAAAGTTTTCAGTTTTGGCCATAGGGACAAGGGGTATTCCTTGGCTATTTTTATTTGGCCACAAACACCTTTTCACTTGTAATTGGAAATTACAGTAACGTTTAATAATTTCAGTACTGTACTGTACTGTACTTACAATGTGAAAACAACTACAAAATATCATTGAAAGACCATAGGATACAATTGGGTATCAAACCAATGAAAATGATCACAAAGTAATCAGCTCAATAAGTACCTAAATTGCAAATTGGTGAAGGATGGGCGCTGAGCGGCAATCAGCTTATATCACTCATTATCTGAGTGCATAGATTGTTCTCACGTGGAAGTATTGAATTGTTAATAACTTTTGATCATAGTTTTTTATATAGTTAAGATTTACCCTAGAACTATTTTCTACAATGAAATAGTATTGTAAGAGCTACTGTATGCTTGTACAGTATTTTATTGACAATATCCTTCAGAAACCTGCCAGTAGAAGTCCAAATAACCTTTAAACAGTAACCATCACCAGTGGAAATTTCAGGGTTAAAAATACACCACTGCAGGAGACAGTAAGATTAAAACTTCTTCAAGCGCAGTAAGAAAATTTTATTTAGTGACCCGGTAACACTTGCTCTGCCCGAAGCTAACTGTATGGGTCAGGGGAAGATGACACAAACCACCAATCATCATGAGGGCGAGTTATATTTTTTTTTTGTCTCTTTTTCTTTCTTTTTTTTTTAATGGCCAAACTCACCCTGATGCAGGTAGCAGTAAACATCACCTTCCTCTTACCCATAGAACTGAGACTGTGAGGGATTCCAACTATGAGCTGTGATATAGCATGTGTTACAAATATTGTACAGGAGTGGTAGGCTACAGGTGTGGTAGGCTACACTTGTGGAACAGCTGTGGTGCAAATGTGGTACAAACGTGCATTAGTAATCAGCGGAGAAACAAAGTGTACAGGGATAAAACTCAGATTATAAAACTACATATGTAAAATCTAAGTGCCTGGTATTTATAAACATGATTTAAAGAAAAAAAAATCTCTTTGGTAAGGAATGAAAAGGATGTAACTTATATTCTAAGTAAAAGCAACACTTACAGAACACTGGAATGATACCCATCATTTGCTGTAACAACCACATGTGCTTTGTTGAACTGTAGGGATTATTAACATTGATAACAACACTCAGGTTTGTAATTTGTTGGTTAATTTAGCATCAGTGACAATTCCATACCATTTGTATACACTTGATGGATAACACTCCAATTTGACTGGTTTTATAATCTAATGGACAGAAAAAACCTGGATGTTTATTACTCTATCAGGTTTAATAATTTTATTCTTTAAACCAATTATCCGTTTCATAAAAAATAATGCATGGAAAAGTCATTGATGTTGTGCCTTGAACGGTTTAAAAACCAAACTGTGGATCGGACAAGTGTCAAACAAGTTGGCCTGCTTTCTATGGCATTAAATTGAAAGCTGTTTAAAGCAAAGATTAAGATTTATCCATACATTTTCCAAAGTTTTGATACAATACCTCATGTGACAGTAAATGTTAAAAATGTGAAAATAAATTATCGTATTTTATTATTCCTTTGAACTAAAGTGTACTAATTCCTTTGAACTAAAGTGTACTGTATATAAATTCATATAAATCTAATAAAAACTTCCATCATAAATAAACCACACACAATTAAAGCATTATAAAACACTTTCAACTGTCATTGTCACAAACACATGTGATGCAATTAATGACAAAATTTGTAACATTCTGACATCAAGGAGAGCATCAATTTTTATTTTTTTATTTTTTCATTATTCAAACAATTTTAACATTAACATGGACTAAACTTTGCTCTGAACAGTTCCCACATCCCTGCCATCCAAACACGCCACTAAACGCCATGTGGGTGACTAGTGCCTTATATCCAACCTCCAGGCCTTACCTTGAGTATGCCCTAAGCAAGTGCTCATTTTAATAATACTTGGAAACCAATCATAAGACTGGTATGGATAATATGAAGTTTATTTTAAAAAGGGCATTCACAAGGTAGTTTCTGAAACTTGAGTTTTAGTACTCTTGAGTACAAATCAGGAATATTGTTTTATTCGTACCCGTCACAAGAACAGCTAAATGCTAACTTTGTACTCACTTTTGATGGCACAAATTACTGTTGGTGGTTCCAAAATTTTAGCACACGTCATATAAAATTCATCTATGAAATAAAAACTCTATTCTCTTTACATCAAAAACACTTTCAAAAAGCATTCCATTCACATTTGGAAAAGGTGAAGCCAAAATACATATGTACAGGTAATAACATTTACAAAGAGATGAATCCAGTTTTGCTGTGAAACTGCCATATTTGCATCCTGGTTACCAAGGTTACCAATATTGGTTGTAGTAGGTTCTATGGTTTAATCGTTGGTTGTGTGTGAAATGAGTGGCATGAAATTTCTATCAAAAGAACACATAGCACTGCTATGGTCTATGAAACTAAGAAACTGACAGCAAAATATTTAGAAATATCATATTTTTAACTCTATAACATCCCCTTGAACTAGTTTACTTGAGCCCTGAAAAAATGTGATCTTTTAAAAAGACCATCCATCTATCACAAAATTTAGGCACACAGATGGTATTGTTATTAATTTTTATTGCTCACTTGCAGCTGTTTAGTGTCCAGCAGACGTGGGGGCAAAGTCAATAACTACAGTCAAGTAGTATTATGTGCAGGCCAGGTTTTCCTACAGTAGAGCATCACAATCAGTGCACTGTGACACTAATACTGGCCCATGAACTATGACAACTGCATAGCCCAAGTGGCATGTGTACTGTGGCAGCAACGACAGCACCAGCTTTACTGTGTGAGAAATACTGCCCTACGAAGTGGTTGCCACTATATACTACTGTCATCATGTTCACCCCCAACTTCTCACTACAATTTCAGAACCCCAAATTTTTCTCCCAATAGTTTCTGAAAAGTTCTACTGAAATATTTTCAAAAACACTTAAACAGAGAAAAAAATAAATCAACCACCTAGTAGCACCATTTGGTCAGTTTTCCATGTAGTGGTTAAGACTTTCCCCATATAGCATGAGATCCAATTCCATTACAAGATGCTGGCAGTTAAGTGTGGTTAAAACCTGCTTTTGTTAATGTGCTTTAACAAATTCACACAATTTCCCTGGAGCCTGAATGCCCTACGAGACCAGGAATACTCGTTCTCACCATAGAACTGGACATGGTTCTTACATTTAATAACCATAATACTTTTGATAATCCATGACTGTGTACATATACTGTAGCTATGAGAGACATATATTCCCACATTCTAAGATAGGAATTCTCAAACTGCAAGGTAATTAGTCCTCACGAAGGATCGCACTAGAACAAACAACTGTCAACAATACATAGTACAACCTGTACATTCAGTAGATCTATCTATATATATCTAAGTCCATCAGGCTTCCTCCTGCAGGAATGCCAATGTAGCATCTCAAAATACTACAGTGACTGCAGAATTCATAAAGAGTATCAATTAACATATATATCACATCCTTTTACATCTTCAGATCCACAGAAGAATTGGTGATATGTTTCAGAACTCCACTATATACTGTACTCACAATAAGAGTATAATTCACGACAAGTTTTAATGTTACCCTGACTATGAAAATGTTTTTTGTAACAAAATTTGTAAAATTCCATTATTAGGTTTTGTTTGAATTATGATGAATCTAGTGAATGTACTGCTTCCTGTTATATTACAAAGCATGTGACAAGCCCAGTGGTAATGTGCCAGAATTCCAATTACAGTACAGTATGTAGCCAGAAACCTAAGTACAGTACTTGCAGGTGCTCTGCCAAGGAACCTGTATACCTCATCAAGTGCAGTTACTTTTTTGTTTCCTCTTGCATGTCGAGAACCTTCTGTTCCAAGAGGATGCTTTTTCCATGTCTGGAAATCATTTATTTAAAAAAAGTGCAATGGCTCAAAATCACTGACCTTGTCACAAAATTGTCAAGAATCACAAAAGTAAAATGCAAAAGGTGATATTAATTACACATCTACTTAAAATTATAGGAATCAGTGCATGATTATGCCAAATGCACTCCGAGGTCTCTAGTTTTCCCATAATAATTACCTGTACTGTAACAAACTCTACAATTCCTTCCATGGTATATGGGCATCCCCTAAGAACATGCCAAGTTATCACTGGTAAAACAAGAAAAGTTAAGATTCCTTTTCACCACATGAAGACTTCCTACTCACAAAAGGTATTGCAAAACTTGAGCTAACATCCATCATTGGCTCCTGTCAGACATAAAAACACATCCCCAGTATGTTGAGATTTCTACTTACTATACATAAGGGATCATATGAGGTATGTCAGGCTAGTTTCGAAGTTTAGAAAAACTCATTAAAACACAACAAACACTATTTATGGTCATACCCAGCACAGCTCATCCCTTGTAACATTCTACATCACCAGCTGTCAAATAACTCACAAATTATAAAACAAATCAATGGCAACATCAGATTATATCAAAAAGGAGTTTATGATTATTGTAACAAGTGCAACTGGAAACCTTAATGCATGTGTTTGGGTTGCTGCCGTCTCCAGCTGACCCGCAGTACTGATCGTGGCGCTGGAGGGTATTTGAGGAACCTTCACCAGGGATTCGCTGAGGAACTTCAAGGACTCTGGGGGGCACCTCCAGGAGGGTTTCAGTAGACAAACTTAGCCTAAGCAGTTTCAGTTGAGGAACACATCACATCACCATACAGAGTATACTCTTAGTTACTTCAGTTGAGGGATATTTTTGAGAATATCAATCTTTCTTCCAGTGCAAACAGGTAATGCCATGATAACAGTGAACTTCTCACAGAGAAAACATAAACAATTGATCATAGCAAGATCAGAGATGCTATTCAGTTTTACTGAAAGCTATAACAAATGGGGGATTTTTTATATCTAAATCCTTTTAGTACAGTAAATCTCAATAATAACTCTGGACACTGGTATATTCTCTTCAATACATATATCCATCATGAAATAACTTCCTTTGACCCAAATCAGTCCTCAATAATTTTTATCTGGGTTTCAATCTTGCTCTTGGTACCTTTGATGCAGATTAGTATGTAAGCCTTTAGCAGCAAGGACAGATAGCAATGATTACGGAGATTACAAGGCTGAGAGGGAGACAGCTGCATTCCTGGAGGGCTTCAGTTGAGGTACTTGCGACATCTTCGGGTGCCACACGTGCAGGGGATCTTGTCCTCCTCGATAGGAAACTTGTAGTCATAGGTAAGTTCCTCTCCACAAAGGATCCTCCGCAGGGCAAATATGATGATATGTTTCTTGCCCAAGATATCCACTACACGGGAATAACAATTAGGCTGAAATAAATGATGGGGAACAGTTAATACACTTCAATTAATACCAAGAAATTAAATTAAACTGGAAAAGGTAAAAGTGATGACTCAACTTGGAAGTTATGCACAGTGCTTCACTAGAATGAAATATTAGAAATCAATATGGCAACTAAAGATTGAACTCCTTGAGAAATGACAAGACTGAACCTACAAAAACAGATTTAATTTTCTCAAGCCTAAAAACTGGGTAGGGGAAGGGATCTTTGTTCCTCCTGGCATTTTATGATGGTTCTGCTTACATAGACCTGACCACAAATTTCGAGGGATACCTGTATGTAAAATAACAGAAATGCTCAGATTTGTTATGAGACATGCTGTTTACTTATCAAAATATTACTCACATCACAAGAATGATTGATAAATCTTGCAGCATTGCCATGCATAGTGGCATCAATCACTGTGTCATCATCAATGCGGAACATATAACAGCCAATGCCTTTGGACTCATAATCTTTCTCACGCATATCACAAAGACTGGAGCGGATAACCTGAAACAAAAACTTGAGTTAAGTACAGTCTAATAACACATGCTTCTAAAACAGGTTGATTATATTCCTAATGCTTTTAATAAGTTTTAGATCCAAGTGTATTCACCATCTTGTTGGTCATATTTCTGGGCACGGACAAGACAAACGACACAGTAACTTGAGATGTATTTACCATTATACTTATTTCAAAGAGACTAAACCTTAATTGTGTTTTCTGCTATTTATTATACTTTTGTCTCTTATCAACAGGCTGCTCTGAGCTCCTCAGATATAAGCTTCACTTGCATTCATATCTACTGAACTGTTCAACCTAAATCAAACAAAGGTTGAATGATTAAGAGGCTGTATGAAATTCTGAACTTAGTAAATTTGTTTGTACCCTATTACTGTATTTCATATTAATTACAGTGTAATCTCCATATACAGCTCCTCTCCAACTTACGACCTACTCGACTTATGACCACCCGCACTTATGACCTGCCTCAGTCGTACCAAAATTTTGTCAAATTACGTATTTTCGAGTCCCAACGTTAGTACACTGACAAAATTTTCGGTTGTAATTCACTTTAAAATGGCTGGCAAGCTTAAAAGTGAGAGTTTTGTGGTGCTGAGAAGTAAAAGAGACACCCAGTTAGATTTTCTATGTATTATTTAAGCATTTTCGACTCACGACCAATTCGACTTACGACCTGGATTTGGGTCCCTAACCCCGTCGTAAGTCGAGGAGGAGCTGTAATGACTTCTCTCTCCATATAGTCCATTAAAAAGAGGTTTCACTGCACTGATGTCTTACTGTAAATGGTATTAAAAACATTTTTTTTTCTATTTCAAATTCCCATCAGTGAGGTTTTACTTTAAATGACAATAAAAACCTCAATTGATGATGCACAATGTGAAGTGATTTTATGAAGAAAATTACAAGTAAAATTCTTGAATGTTAACTGTTATGTACACTGAAAACAAGCGAGGCTGTGCTCTTGATCCATACAGTCACCCCACAAAAGTCCTCCTCAACCTTAAACAGTGTTGATGATTTCCCTACTCTGTCCTCATACGAACAAAAATACAACAGACGCAATGTGAAACACCCACTGATGATGGCTGCCATCCCTACAGCTAACTTTTACTAATGATGACTGCTGTTTGTGTTAATAATAATAATAATAATAATAATAATAATAATATATTTACTCAAATATTTAGCCATTTCTTGGATCCATAAAATAAGAAAACTTTTGACAAGCCAAACCTTATTAACATTATATTACTTACTTGACCAGCATATTCAATGACCATTTCACCAGCATCAATGTCACGCTTGCAGAACAGTCCACGGCCATGTATACTGGACCTGAAGACGCCCACGGCTTCTCGGGCTGTTTCTCGTAAGTGTCGGTAACGCATGGCCATTGGTAACTCCAGACTTGTTGCACGTCTGGTGGATATTATTTTTTTTTATTTATATATTTTGACAAATCCTTATTAGAGCATCAAAGTGGCATCATGTAACTTAAACAGAATTAAAACCCATATTATGTAAATTGAAAACAAGTAAAAATAAAATCCAAATATCTTTCATTATATAACTTGGTCCATTTTTTACTGAACAAAGGATCGTTCTCTAGGTCAAGAGGATTCTGAACAGCAAGAAACTACTTCTGAGAGCAAAAGTACAGTACAATCTTGCCTCCCTCCCAGCTTTAATCATTATATTGTACACTCTCTATCTTCCAGCATTTCTTTAATAATTCTCAGAAGGCCTTTAACTGCCATACACCGCCCATACAACTTCACACCACCGACACAATTGCATATTATTATACCGGTAAATTACACATTAAACAAAATGTATACGTACAGTATTCCATAATTTATCTTCTATCAAAAAACACCTGCATGAAATGAATGAGGCAACACACCTGGTGGTAGAGAGCTGTATCTCTTCCTGTTGTACTAGTGAACGCTCTGGCATACGTCTATGTTTTGAAGCCAGCCAGCTGAAGATATCGTACGGGGAGCGCGTTTTGAAGGGTTCTGTACGAGCACAGCCAGTCGGGTTTTCTTCGACTGCTCCTTCTTCCTGAGGTCTTCGATGGAACTGTTGATCAATACAATAAAGAAAAATAAAATAATGTTCATAAAATTTTGCAACATGGGTATTTCAAGTCTGTATGATCAAAAATTTTAATATCTGAAATGCCTGTGTTGAAATGTTTAAGAAGTTTATGAGTCTATATAGACAATTCCATCCATATTATCTCTTTCAATAAATCTGATTTTTTATACACTAACATTTCCAGCTCACATAATATGCTCGAGTGACTTCGGTTAAATTTGCCCATCCTAAAAGGCCCTCAACTATCCACTAGAATTAAGGTCCATTAAGAGTGATACAGGGTACTAGAACCTGGGCCCCATATTAACAGCTATTAACATAATCACAGAGGATGTTTATAGATACAAATATGGTAAACACCAAAGTTCTTTTCCTACACACTAGAAACCCCTAATGGTGATGCAACAAGTCATCACTACATCACAAAAATTAAGAACTTCAAAAAGTTAATGTTATACATACTAGGGAAAAGTTATTATAATTCTATTTTATCAAAACACATATTGAAAATAAGTGGACTTACCTGGAATGAGTACTTGTGGCAGTCCTTTGCTCCAGGCAGTTGTTCCAGAAGATATTGCACAGCATTGTGAGTCAGGCCTAGCATGTGAAGACCCGACATTGCTCCCCCGGTCTGTTGCAAATTGGTTGGCATCTTGGAGTCAACCCGCATGCTTGCTCTTGCCGCAGCAACAGCATCAAACACCTTCTGCCACACCTCTGATATGTGGCGGGATTCCACACGGAAACCGTCCTCCGATGTCAACTCAAATACAATATACGGCTCAGTATTACAAGTCTTGGGCCTATCAAACATTGCAGGATCATCTGATGAATTATGCATAGGGTTTATGGATAAATTAGGTATCTGCTCATTCACAAACAGGTCACTGTTAGTGTCCTTGTTGACAATAATAAGATCTTTTTCTGGGTCATGATTTTTAGCCTTTTTTCTCTTTGGGCCCACTGAAACTTTTGCCTTTATTCTTAATTCTTTAACTTCTGGAGCAGGTAAGGGAGCAGTAGGTCCTGATATTGGTAATACATTAAATCCTGAACTCAGGGAATTATCTTTGCGTAACACGAGTTTGTATGACTGCGTTTCCAATCTATCGTCTTTCTCTTCAGCATCTAGACAAGCTGCATCATTTTCAGAATCGGTTTCTGAGTCAGAAGCAAGAGTGTCCAGTCTCTCCTGTTCCTTCATAAAGTCTGCATGTCCCTCTGGAACATTCACCTTGTCACTCTGTACAATTTCTTGCCGCTTCTTCTGTTTGTCACCTTGCTTGTCTCTCATTGCATCGCGGTAACTGTAAGTAGGTCTTGGTCTTACTGTGGCTATTTTGGGGCTGGTTTCAACTGATGTAAGTTTAGTTGTTGAGCTGCACGTAGAGAGTGACACCACAGAAGTGGTGGTGATGACTGCCGGTGCCACAGTAGCTACCGTTCTTACTCCACCAACTAAAGGTCTATCTGCAAATGGCAAACGAGAATGCCCTGGAGTATCCAGTAGACCGGTATCTGCCGGTATGGTAGTATGTACTGGCTGTGGTCGAATTACTTGGGGAGCTACAGAAGCCTGGGGGCGTTGACGGGGAGTTGGGACGGAGCAGGTACCAATGGTAGAGGAAATGGGCATGGTGAGTGATGACATGTCCATACTCCCTCTATTTGAGGAGTTTACCATGCACTGTGGAGAGTGAAACTGTTTCGAGCCACTACTAGTAAATGTTAGTTCTCTTGAAGCTAAAGATAGATGTGACTGGTGGTGATGGTGGTGATGGTGGTGGTGGTGTTGTTGTTGGTGTTGTTGTTGTTGTTGTTGTTGTTGTTGTTGCTGTTGCTGTTGCTGCTGCTGCTGCTGCTGCTGCTGCTGCTGCTGCTGCTGCTGTTGCTGCTGCTGCATGCACATCTGACCAGTTTGAAGGTCTGAGAACTGAATACATGGTGTGTGTACTTGCCCAGTGTGCATGTGTGAAGCTGTTACTTGTGTGTGTTGAGGAGATAATCCTGTCTGGTTGTACTGCATAACTTGCTGTTCTGTGTGGTGCATCACTGGTGCCTGTTGTTGTTGCTGCTGTTGCTGCTGTGGTAGATACTGAACTGACTGCATTCCTGGTACCATGGTTGGTTGATTTATGACCAGTGTTTCTGGAGCAGTAAAAGAGTAGGTTATATTGGTGTTAACAACTTGTGGTACAACCATAGAGCTTTGCTGAGGGGTCATAACTAACTGTGGCTGCGGCACTACCACTGGTGCTGTCGGGTATGTCATTAGACTTCCTCCGCCTGCAGTCATTTCACCGTCACGGAAGCTCCCAACATACTGCAGCGTGTAGCCTTGTGGGACGGCAACAGAGGGAGCAGACACCATGGTCAACAACTGGGGACTGACCTGAGGTGACACTTGAGGTGCCACTTGGGAGGTGACCTGGGGTGCCACCTGTAGGGCAGGGCTCAAGTGACTAACAGGAGAAGCCAGCTGGGCAGTAGATGGGTACTGAGTTGACTGCCCAGCAAACTGTTGAAAAGAAGCAGGCCCTCCCTGGGTTATTATCTGGCCTGAAGTACTGGCCATAGCATGCATAGTGACTTGAATTGGAGCAGGAGTAGCAGGAGGTGCCATTGCCATGCCAGAACTTGCACCTTGGTAGTGTTCTTGAGGTGGCATGTGTGGAGCTGCACGGCGGTAATGATACCCACGACTTCCTCGCAACAGTCGGATGTTGGTATAACGCCTTGGACTAGCACTTTTCTTCACTATGGGGCTAAATTTTACTGGAGACACCGGAGGAGGGACAAATACATCTGTGCCGGGAGGGGGAGGACCGCGCACAACTTGTAGTAGTTCAACATCCTCACTGCTAGTTGCACACTTCTTGATAGCCGTCCTCACCTGTCTGTGAACGCCTGGCTGACGGGGTAAAGTTGCATCTAATCTCTGCTTCTTTACCGCAGGTTCTTCACCTCCCATTCTTGTATTACCTGACAATTCTGCAAAAGTTGTAGTTTTGGGCTCATGAGCTTGATGAACTAAGTTGCCAGACATGTTCTGTTGTTCTATGCTGAACACAAGATTTCCTATCATATTAAGTTCTTGACTTGTTGTAGATTCTTGAATTGAGATTTGTGGAGAGGAAGTGTCAGGTAGAGCCACTGATGACAGGTCCCCACTGGTGTCAATGATGGACACAACAGAGCCATCTGGATTTAGTTGCACCTTATCACAGCGATGATGCATGAGGTCACCATCTGCCTCCTCCTCTACCTCAGACTGGATGTCCTCATAATCATCATCATCGTCCTCTGAGGTGCTTGAACTATCAACCTCAAAAGTGCAGGTCTCAATGTGTTTCTCATAGCTCTCCTTCGTCCTGGAAATATAATACAGTATTCCATAAACTGCATTGGAAAAAACAAAATCTAAATTTTCTATAAAAGATAGTAACAATTTTAAGTGTAAAGTTAACTACAAAATTTGATATAAACAAACTGACAGCCAGGGTCTTAGGATTCCCCATCATCACCAAGACAAAATGAGTGACAATTCCCTTAAAACACGGAGGGAACAGAGAAGGATAATCGTGCAGGAAAAGGGAGAAGATATATTGTATTCTTAGCAGCTGTGAAGATGGTGAATTATCTGAAACAAATGAGCTGTGGACAAGAAATAGACAAACAACAACAAAAAATAAAGGAAGGAAGGCAATCACAACATTTGAAATGCAGTCAGTCCTTGACTTACGACGGGGTTAGGGACCGATGACCAGGTCGTAAGTCAAATTGGTCGTAAGTCGAAAATGCGAAAATATTACATAGAAATTCTAAAATGGGTGTCTCTTTTTCTTCTCAGCACCACGAGAACTCTCACTTTCACACTTGCCAGTCATTTTAAAGAGAATTACAAACGAAAATTTTGTCAGTACACAGCATGATCACTAACGTCGGGACTCGAAAATACGTAATTTGAAAATATTTTATATGACTGTGGAGGTCGTATGTCCGGGTGGTCGTAAGTCGAGGAGTACCTATAAAAGTATCTTATTCGATCTTTGACAACATATATTTTGACTCCTACTTCTATCTCAGTCAAAGAGTAAGATGAAGGTACTTATGAGAGGTACATAACCTGACCCACCCTTTGTGAACAGACACAAGAGGTGCACTACTTGACACAGCAACATACACAGACAGGCACGAAAGATACAAATAAGTATAAGGGATACAAAAAAATTAGCCCCCCCCTCGGTTTATTTCACCTGTAGATTAACCACCCTAATGCTAATCTAACCCAATCCCTCCCCCCATGTAGCATTAGGGTGTTTAATTATCAGGTAAAACAAGCTGGGGGTTAATCTTTCCGCAATCCAAAACAAACTCTGCACTAATGCTCTAAACAAGGACTTACCTATAAAGTCTCTTGCACTTGGAACACTTGTAGGGACCTTCCTCTCCTGGCGAGCTTCTGGCCAGACTCTGCTCCTTAATACGCATAGCTAATGACGAGTGAAGAGGTGGCGTCTGAGGGTCATCCTGATTCTGAGACTTTTGCCTCTCTTCTCCCGTTCCCTCATCCTGGCTCTCACTCATTTCAGCACTGGAAGAAGAGCCATCGGCCGCACCATCCAACTGCAGCACGGTCTTGTGACGGTATCTGTGGCCCCGCGACTTGGAAAACTCACAGAGGTTGTTGTTGTTGTTGACAATACTAACGGTTATGTCATTGTTGTCGTCGGTGAATTTCAAAACTTTCTTGGACACGGAATTTTCTTTCGAGTTCTCTGCATCGCTTCCATGATTTGTAGACTCATCTTGCCCTTCTTGATCACCATTTGGGTCCTTCTGACAGTTCTCTTCATCTTCTTCTGAGTCCAGGATTCCACTCCATT
Organism: Homarus americanus; assembly: GCF_018991925.1. Classification (NCBI taxonomy): domain Eukaryota; kingdom Metazoa; phylum Arthropoda; class Malacostraca; order Decapoda; family Nephropidae; genus Homarus; species Homarus americanus. Next base: position 5,110,141 of record NW_024733231.1, read on the forward strand.
TTCTTTTCAAACTCTTGTGCACCACACCAGATCCTTCTCCTCCCGGTATCTCAATGGTCTCATTAATCTCGATCTGTACAGTTTCATAAGGTTTACTCTTCCTCATGCCACTTCTAAGAGGATACTTCTTAATAACAGTCTTGTAGTTCCTCTTCATGCAAATTTTCTTCCGTTCGTTTCCTCGTCCAGTGCTGTTGCTTCCTTCATTCTCGTCTGAATTTCTCGGCGACTGTTGGGATGTTATGGGAGATTGGTTTGATCCCGTCTGTCCAACCGAATCACTGTGTTCACTGGCTGACGAGGATCGCCTGCTGTTTGTGGAGGGCATGGGTAAAACTCTACAGATCTGCTTTGAAGAGGAACTAGTTTTTCCTGAAGAAGAGGTGCATGGGCTTTTAGCACCACAGCCAGTACCCTGAAACGACGTTTCACTACCACTGTTACTATCGGTACTGCCATTGTTTAAATCATTACTGACATTATTGTCAGAGCTTAATCTGGAACTAGTGTCTGGACTGCTGGTGTTACTCATGGTGCCTTCAGAACATCGTTCTGGGCTACTACTTTCTCTCGCTGTGTTACTGCTACTGGAACTTTCACTGCTACTGCTACTACTACTGCTTGTGCTATCACTCTTGCTCTCACTGCTACAAGTGTTGCAGCTATTACCTGAATTAGTGACATTACAGTTGCTGTCATTTACAGCTGAACTCTGAGTAATACCATTATTGGCATTGGGCAATGACACCGAACTTGAAGGCACAGGACCAAGATCTTGAGTAGTAGGAGGAGATACAATCTCAATTATGGGTTCTTTAACATCAGCATTTAGGGATTCCACCTGGTAGGAGTCGTGGGTTGGGTTACTATCAGGTGGGAGGGAGGTGTCCAATATCACTTGTGGGTCACAATCTGTTTCCTGAGCCTCCTGAGTCATGTTTCCTGAGTGAGTCACTTTCCCTGAGTCCATTATAGAATCGCAGGTGGTCAGGAATTCAATATCTAGTGGGCTTGGTCTGCCTGAGGTTGAGGGGGTAGACTGTAGTGTGATAGGGTCACATCCATCAAGATCATTCAGCACCATGGATATCAATTCATTGTCATCAGCACTAACAATAGCTGGTAAGTCTGTGTCCAAAAGTAAACTTTCTTCTTCCACAGATCGACTAACTTTGTCAATTATGTCCTCAATACACTGTCGAACATCTGACTCTACAATGGCCGGTGGAGTTCGGCAACGAACCACTTTGTCTACAACTTTGGTTTCCTCTTCTCTTTCTCTGATGCTGCAATACAAAGGGCAAAGGTGAGGAGGAATGATGTTCGTCTCACGTGACTTCTTCTCCACCTTTCGTTCCTCGAGTTGTTTGAACCACTTTTTGACAGCTGCCATCTCCTCGTGAACAGTTTCCTCCCCTAATGAATGGTCGATGGTTTTGTGAAAAGCTACATCTCCCACAAGCGAAGCATCTTCCAGGGTCGGTACCACTCTCCTAGTTCGGCAGGTGTACGCGACCCTACGAGAAGGGTCGATGGTGCTCCAGTACATACGACTACAAGTAAAGTCCACGGGAATAAGAGCCTCGGCACTATCCGATTCTGGGATGATTCTACCAAGATTCTTAATAGTTAGAGAACCTATGGTAATGCTTACCCGGTTACCAGGAACTTGTTTCCATTTTTTCTTTTCAGAATCCATGTCTACATAAACACACCGACTAACTTTAAAATCATCTGATTTCTCTTCCCCATTGGAGGTGCTCTCGTGCTGAGGACAGAAGATCCGCTTATCTTCCATGAACTGGCAACAACTCCGTCTTGCACAGAGGAAATGGTAGGTTGCCTGACAAGTTTTATGGCAGCAACCTACTGTTGCACCCCGCTCCAGACAAGCCGAACACTTGATGAGGCGACCGCGGCTCACTGCCAGATACACATTCTGTAAGCCTCCGTCCACCTCTTCGTACACTTCTGATGACCAGAGTCCACAGTTTACGTGAAGCCACTCGTCCTGTCCGAGGTAGAGTAGTCTACCGGCAGAATTAGGGTCATCGTCGCTCTCTCTCCCACACAGAACACATTTCCGGCGGTCCGGAGGAGACAGAAGGGTGCCTTTCAGTGGGCTTGCGGATCGCTTCCTGAATATGGGAGCATCACGCATAGTGAAGTGACGATTGCCAGCCATCATGGTGCGGAATATGTAATTATGATCCAAATGTGGTATTGGGAATGGTCTCTGCTTATCTACCAACTCAAATACATTTGCAGTTTTCACATCAAACCACGGGAAACATTCTTTCATGTGCTTCGTGTAAGTTGCTTGGACATTACGAGACTGGCTGCGATTGAGATGCCTGCCATTTTCTATGACTCTCGCCATGTCGACGTGAAATTGCAGCACCGAATCATATTTCCGCTCCTTCAGTTTCTCTTTTACAGAGAGTAAATCTCTTGGTTCTTCCGGGTCATCCTGGATACTCTCAATCTCTGTGTCTGTATCACAAAAGGAACTTTCCTCACTGCTGACACAATCATCATCAATATCTTTCGTTATCTTATCTTTTGGACTAATCAGTTGAGCCTCCACTTGAGCAAGGTTCTTCTCTTCAATATTTTCATTTTTACTTTCAAGAAGACTGGTGGTATCCAACACCATTTGATTGCGATCCTCAAAGAAAAGATTTCTTATAACCCGAGCAGTTGCTGTAGTTTCATCATTTGGGCCATCCACTTGTGTGCAAGATACATCTGTGTCTTTTAAAATTATACCCTGCAGTACCTCTCTTGTCACTCCCTCCACTTCCTTATCTTCCAGTGTCTCCAAACACTCTAATGCCTTGCTACATGTCAACTTTGTACTGGCTTCTTCTTCCTGAGATTTAAATGGTTCAATTTCTTTACATGTTGCAATTTCTGTTTTCAGTGTAGAATCTTGTTCACTTGGTTGAGTTTTGATTGGAGATGAGGAGGGAGATTTTGACTTGCATATATCCTCTAAACGCACGGAGCATTCCTTCAACTTTATGGGGTCAGTGGAAGCACTACTGGAGGCAGCAGAGGTGAGGGCTACACCTGCCGAACAAGAGCGGGTTTGTCTTCGAGGAAGTAGTAGGACCTCTTCTTCACACTTATCTTTTCCAGGTTTTCCTTTGAGATCAATCTTGTCTTTTGCACCTGCTATACAACAACTTTTACCTGTATTACTATTAGCTGCCACATTTTCAAGTTCACTGTAATCTGGGCACAACATGGGCTCAGCAGCTGGATTGTTCAATACAACTGCTTCTTCCTGAGGACTGTCTTTTACATCTACTTTCACAGAACACAAAGAAAATGCCAAGGGTTTGCCTTTTTCTGACGTATCCCTGGTAGGTTTATACAAGGTCTGGGTTGAGTCAACATTCACTCTGTCAACTGAACTCTTCACCTGATTAATACCACTAGAGCCTATGACACCCTTAACCTCTGATATAGGAAAGTTGGCATCTGTATCAGTGCCAACAGTCCCACATGTTCCTGAGTAGAGGAGCTCCCTAGATGGATAACATTCTGAAGATAATGCACTGTGAGGTTCCACTGGCACAACAGTGTTGGTACTAGCAATGAACGCCAGATTGTCACCATCTTCCATCTTTTCCAGATGTGCCTCCTCATTTCTTTCCAGTAAAGAGGTCCCAATAGCAGGCAGAGAAGGTACAGGGGTCACACCTCCTGAGGAAGACACTTTGAAAGCTTCTCTCTTAACCAGATGCTTTGCACATCTGCTAGCAAGAAGAGCCTGTAGGACTGCCTCACAGCCAGCCAACAATTCACTCCCAACTGCATCCAACCAGCTAGATGAAGCGTCCATCACACAGTTCCGGCAAACATACTCCACTGTGTCTGGCAAGAAGCTAAGAATCTGGTAGCGTTCATTGTTGAGGCCCTCACAGTGAGCATGTATCCACTCCCCACAGCGTCCACACTCCATCATCTGCAAACAATGACATTTGCCATTAAAATATCAACAATGTTAACACAAGATAATACATTACCCTGCCACTATTTTAAGTCCAATTTTTCAGGAGTCATCCGGCTGCTGAGTTAAAATAAGGTTATAAGTTACAAAGTTACAGGCAATGGTCTTCCAGGAATCCTTCCTTGTGGTTTGACCTGTCTCAGACATGGTAGTATTAACAAGCTAGCATTCCACTTTTACTAGTCTTGTTAGACCCCAGGACACATTGAGCAGCTATTATGACAGCAGTGGGTTAAAAATATAGTTTTAAATCTACTGAGAAAGAAAATCACATAAAATAAAATATTCTCCTTGATAACCCTACATTTGTCTCACAGTATAATACTTCCAAGAATAACAGTAATTCACAAGTACATCAGTTATACTGATGGTCTAACAACACAAAAAACAAATAACTACAGAAACATTATTACCAACAAACCTTTGCATCATAATCATCATCTTCATAGCAGCCATTACACAGAGGACAGTAGTTGCCCCGTTCCCTGAGAGTAACACATCGAGCACAAAAAGTTAGGTCCATAGTGAGAGACTCCTCCCCCATGGTCACCTCCAATGGTTTCATCCGGTTTGGAACTTTCTGCCATTGAGCCACATTGGGACTGCCACAACTTGTGCAACGTGTACAGGTCACACATTTCTGAAACACAATGGCTAAGTAAAGTAACCTGATTAAGTTTTTGACACTGAGTTTATATATATACAGTAAGATCTCATATTTCGCGCGATTTCATTTCGCGAGCACTACCTAATGTAACCAAGTCATATTTGGCATAAAATATCGTGAATTTCGCGAGATCCAGCAAGCTGAATGCTGGCCACCGTCTTGAATGACGTCACAGCCCTCATACCAGTTACAGTCATTTCTGCTACGAGTGTTTTGTCAACGCGAATTGGTTGCAACGCGGTTGATGAATAGGGGAACGCTGTTTGTAAAACGCCAACTTGTTGGCTATAGTGCGATTCCATCCTCAACGTTTTAAGCGTGGCGCGGGGTTATGCAATGTTTACAGTTCACGTTCGACATCACATATTCAATTGACTCGTGTCTTTTGTTTGTGAAGTGTTTTTTGTGAGGTACTCTGTTATTTTTTTTTTTTTTTGCAAATTTAGGTGTTACCCATAAATACTGTATGAAAAGAATAAATAAAAAGAATGTTTCGCAGTGAGGACTAATAACGGTTTACACCATTGCTCTGTTTACATCACGTTATCAGTTGAATCGCGTGGTTTTTGTCAATTACTCCGTGATTTTCGCTATTTTCTCCATTTTTTTTTTTAGCGATGAATACGGAAAAACAAGTTAAGAAGAATGTTCCCAAGTGTTCTGGTGATCAAAATGCCGGTGGTGAACGTAAAAGAGGTTTACAAGAATGCAACTATCGCGTTGTAGCCCGTGCCATCCTAGCGACCGACAGGGCTGTTCTTGTGTGCTTTTTTTGGGTGGTACTACCACCTGTCGAGTCAAGATAATGGCCTCTACCTCTACTGGGGGTCCTACTGGTGTTGGGGGGGGTGGGACAGACCCACCTAAGCAGCCAAATAAGGAAAAGGAGAAGAGGGACTATCATGAGGGAGTTAAGTTTGCCAAGTACTTGATGCAGGATAAGCAGCGTGTGATTAAATTACTTGAGGAAGGCCTAAACTCTAATTTCTGGAAAGTGCAATCAAGACAATAAAGGCAGAATTTGTATCATTTGGAGGTTATAAATGGGAAAATCAGAGGTTGATGTAGAGTGGCCTCTATATTGTTATTTTTCCCATTACTTTATGTATTTGCATTTGGCAAATTGGAATTTGGCGCAATTTTTCCAGTCTATATTACTCGCGAAATACAAGACCTTACTGTACTGTAGTATGAATGTATGCACTCACGCATGCATGCACACAAACGCATCCATACACTCACGCACGCATGGACACACACTCACTAACTACTATACATGTATGCAGTGTGAGACTTTCCACATTAAATTTGGTTGAAAAATGGAATCTACTGTAAATATCTTGGCTTGTGTCATCTTCAGAAGAGTTATGAGCATAAACATACAGCTTTTGGATCACATAAAGATTAGCCCTTTTAGCTTATTTCACCTGAGGATTAAACACCCTAAATGCTAACTCAACCCCAAGCCCTAGGTAGCATTAGGGTGCTGAATCTTGCCTATGGATGTTAGACTCTTGCCTATGGGAGACTCTTGTCTATGGGAGACTCTTGTCTATGGGAGACTCTTGCCTATGGGAGACTCTTGCCTATGGGAGACTCTTGCCTATGGGCGACTCTTGCCTATGTTTATGGGATTTAAGTTTAGTTTAAGTAAGGTTAGGTTAAATTTTCCATCAGGTAATCATCTCCTATTTCTTCAGCATTTAAGACTCTGACAGGAGAGTTATAGACTACGGCTTTCTATTACCCGTAAATAATAATTTGCGACGTATTACATAATAAACACACTCTTAAATTAGAATTAACCCATAACAAAATAGTTGAGGCAAATGTCAACACTTTTAAAATTCTGTTTCAAGATAAATATGAATACCAGATGTGGAAGTCTCATGCTTTCTAAATATAATTAATGTAATAAAAACATTTCAAAGTTCAAAACATTACTTTAATTTTTTCATAGCAAAATTAATCAGGTAATCAGGTGAAATACGTTGGGGCATAATAAATATCACTGAATATGTCATGGGTTTGAGTTAAGATAGCAAGCAGCTGTGATATAGTAAAGCTGGAACAGAAACATTATGGAGTGTCCTGGAGGAGTGTGTTTTTCAAGGCATCTGAACACTTGTTTGTACAGTATATGACATTCCACAACTTTGACGATGACTGATGTCACAGCTATGGGGTGGTAGTGGGAGGGAGATGAAATACCTTTCCATGGGGATGGGGGCAGAATTGACCAATGGCAAGAAAGATGCCATTAGTGGGTACAAAGTGACTTGATGACTGTACACTGTGCCGCTACTCTGATGAGGCCCCCCCCCCAAAAAAAAATGTCTCAATATCTGTCAAGTGCTGGTCTTAGGGTTTATGAGGGGGGAAGGGTGTGTTTCTCCAGCACTGAGGGGGGGAGATAAGATTGTTCACAGATTAATATATGTGTCATAAGTTTCTTAGTTTTGATGAGGTTTCCAGTGCATGTGTTACTGAGTTTAGTGGCCCTTTAGCATACAAGATTGAACTGGGAAGAAGAATCTGTGTTTTTTTATAAGGATACAGAATAATGGGTATTAGCCCCTTGTGTGCAGCCTCCCCTCTGAACTGAATAAAATTGTCTAGCATTAGCCAAGTAAAATGTTAAATGTGGCATCCCCCATAATGAAGGAGTTAAAGGATAAAGTGTGAAATCCATTTTACTGGTGATGCCATAATCCGGCAGCTTTGCATACTACAAGGAGCTAATTGAGATGTTCGGTATCCTCAGACCTTTAAATTCATCAATCTCTGGCTGAAGTTTTAACACAAATGGGTAAACCAATTACACTTTAATTTCCTTAAGATAACCATTGCCCAAACATGGATTAATCAGGAGGGCAGGAAGTCTTATTGTGGTTGTCAGACTGTCAAAACTAAGGCTCTGACGCCTTGTTCAGATCAATCTAACATATTTAACTCAGTTCCTAACAAAGTTGTGAAGTTCACCAGAAAAATGATTTTCAGGAATAACTGTCCATTTTGGCTGACTCCCTTTATCAGATGGTTTTCTTGACCCAAAGTGAGCCAGACCAGGTGGCAGTGCTACAGGAAGCCTCAAGAACAAGACAAATCCCATTGGAAAGTTAACATTTGCCATTTATTAGTCAAGAGATTACTGTTTGCGTTACAATTTGCTCAATCAATGGTACCGCCCCCACTTCTGACCCATACAATAGTCCTGACCATATACTACATAGCCTTTCAGCAGCATTTATCTCCAATTAAACTGACTGTCTCATTTTATTAGTTCTTTTAGATTATTAAATGCTGGTTTTGCTTGACCTACTCTAATGATTTCTTTCACACATCTACCATCACAGTTAATATTAATCCCCAAATACACAAAATTTTCCACTTGTTAACTTCCCTGTTGTCTAGCATATTTCTTATTCTATGATTTATTTTTAATTTAGAAACAACCATTACTTTTGTCTTTACAGCATTAAATCTTAACCAATATTCTTTATCCCTTTTCACTAATCTGTTAATCAGTTTTTGTAATGCCTCTTCAGTATCTGTAATAAGAGCATTTGATAATACTTTACCATTAACTTTTAGTCCTTCATTGTTACTTAGAATGCCCCTCAATAAGAATTCTGAATACAATATATATTATACAATGTTAGAGATAGAACACAGTCTTGTCTTACTCGTCTGTGAACCAATGAGCAGCCTCCTGTTGCCAGTAAAGATTTTTTTTTTTTTACAATACTGTACTGTACAGTACTGTACTAAAATCTCCTTCATTACTGTATATTTTTTCCAAGATTTCTATAAGTTCATTGTGTTGTACATTATCAAAAGGTTTTTCAAAATTAATAAAGCAAATATACAAACTTCTTCGGCTCTCTAAGGCGTTCACTCAAAATTCTAATACTCTATAAATCTTCCTTTTTCCTTTCTAAATCCATTTTGATTTTCAGATAATGGTTCTTTAAAATAAATTATTGTACAGAATATAGAATTACTGTACATATTTTAGTCAATCATCTGATCCCATTAAGTTTATAAATTCTGGTGTGATGTTTCATAAAGTCACACATATAACATTTTTCTCATCCAAATTGGGGATTCATAACCTAGGCCGCAGTAGTGAGAGGCAAGCACTCTAACACTGTACCACCAACACCCAGGCACATGTCAAAGGGTGGTAAGAATGCCATGTTTAAATATCTCATGAATAACTACATCATACAGCTCCCCACTGCTCAAAGTACAAGCCAGTATCAGAATGGATTAAAACAAATGCAGTACTTTGATGTTGGTTTGGACATAGAGAGGTGATGTTGGTTTGGACATAGAAAAGTGATGTTGGTTTGGACAAGAGGTAACAAGCACACTAAAGAGGACTTTCTTGAAACAGCCACCAAAAGAATTTCCCAAAGCAGTTGAATCGTCAAAAGGAATTAAAGAATATACAGGGTGTCTCATCAAAATGTACACACACACACTGCCTTACAGATTCTTGTGGAGATCATGGAAATGCTTGTCTCAGATTGTCCTCACTTGTTGATGTGTGAGGTCTCCCACAAGTGAGGAAAATGTTGCTCTTGTCATACAAACATTCACAGTATCTCCACGAAAATCCATAGTATACATTTTTTGAGACACCCTGTACAATATTATCCAGCGTCATCCAAAAAAAGAATGCTCATGATGTATTGTGTAACCATTGATCTGGGCATTTCTTTTCAATATCCCAGTACAGTACAGTATACATATTGGTAAATAAGCCACGCCCATACTAGAATGCTCTCCAAAACTGACACACAGGAAAAGAAAGAAAAATTACCTTATCACTTCTCTTTTTTATTGCAGTAGGAAGATAAGAACAAATCAATCTTCAGATCTATAAAATGTGCCAACGAGTTGCTTCCAGAGACACTGTGATGACGTAACAGTATTTTTCCAACAGTGAAGACCAGCAGTTGAAAAAAAATCTATTATTTACAAAGATTATATTCACAATATATATTTACATACATTATATATATATATATAATATCTATATACACTATATGTATTTACAAATTTAGCAAAATAGATGCAATATCCATTCTCATTGTTATAAACTTAAGGAAACGTAATGATTCACTTTAAAGATTTTCTTTTTTATAGTTTCAAAAACTTTTGTATTTTATTATTGACAGTTTGTTTGACAATATCTGTACTGTACATACAAAACACAAGACCATCCTAATTCCACCCTCCCATTATGAAAACTTTCTCCATAAAAATAATTTGATAGAAATCCAATTGTTGCTTGGATGGATGTGTTACTTTTGTCAGCTTTGTGGCTATAACAATAATAATGCAATCTCAGCTATAAAAATCACCGACTGTCTCGGCTATAAAAATCACCATTATCATGAAGATCATGAAGCACATTTGAACTTCCATCAAAATTACCATCATTAAGGTTCAGTAGTCAAAAGTCATCATCATCATCATTGTACTCATTCAAATTACAGTATCTGATGTCACAGTTACTGACTATCTTTCCTGGTGGTGTAGAGTTTGACAGAAATGCTCATGGTATTCGCTGAAGACTATCAATTCTGAACCCACAATCTCAACAGATTTATACAATAGATTTTCCCCATAAATGGAGACGAAGGACCGCGCCTAACGTACGCTACAGCACAACAAACATAGTTCCGAGATATTGAAACTACACCGACACTACCATAACTAGATGCATTGTTTTATTCCAAATTAGAGGATAAAAATTACAGTACAAATCTCCCAAGTGTTAACCCCAGTTTGGCTACGACACAAGGGAACCAGTCGAGAGTTTCCCCACACTAAGACACAGTATACGATCAGGTGGAACAGATACTGGCTGCCTCAGAGATTTAAATATAGAGGAACGATGGAACTGGAGGAGCATTAAAGATATCAAGATTGTATAAACAGAAGAAATGGGTAGGAAATAGCAGTCATTCTTGGACTACCTCTGGCTCTCCTCCCCTCCACATTCACACTCATGCTTCTGTCAACCATATTTATCTCCTCCATTTTCTCCATATGCCCCAACCATCTCTGCCTACCTCTACACAATACCTCACCAAAGCTCTCTATACCCAGCTCATTCAAGTCTACATGTCGTCCTCTTTTAAACATCCGTGTCTCGCTGTCATACACCTTAAAGCGAGCAAAATACTAGTCTGCCATTTACACCACTGTATGCTCTTGTGTATCCATTTTCCACACTTACTGCAACTGATGAGAGCTAAGTTCTGACACTTGCTCTTACAGAGAGCACAAAGCCATTTTCCACTTTCCACCATAAGTCCTTCACCTATCCCACAACTGAGTGAGCCAGAAAAATAGGAGATAATCATCAATCACAAGAAATACTAAGTTCAGGAAAGAAGTCATCACCACTCTAAATAAAAAATCATATTGTAAAGAATCAACATAACTCCACTGCACGACAAAAATAACAAAGGTGTTCCTGTTTTAGTCTCACACACACACAAAATCAGTAATATTTTTTACTATTAGGGACAGATAATCATTTGACCTAACTAAACCTTTTTCTGCCAAGCACCAAGAGGAAGTCTGTGATTACTGTCCCAAAATAATAAAGTGAGAAAAAAAAAAAAAAAATTTATTATACCCAGAAAAAGCCAGAAGGATCTCATGAACATTAGCCCCTCACTCACCTAATGATTAAACACCCTAACACTACCTGTGGGGCTGGAATGACCTGGGCTAAGTGACTTGGTTGGGTTGAATTGTATTGGCTTAGGTAAGATAAGCTGTTGGGCAAAGTTAGATTAGGTGTTCAATCATCACGTGAAATAAATTGGGGTGCTAATCTTCACATGATTCACTCACAGAACTTTTGAGCCAGGAATTACTGCATCAAAGGAGTCAACTCAAGGAAAGAATTCAGTTACTTGAACATCACCTCTACTGCACAGACATGGCAAGAGAGGAGATGCTTCAAAATTTAGACAATGAGAATCAGCGCCAATTATGCCACAAGAATATGATATAAAGAACAAGATGTAGTTTTAAAAAGGATATCAAGATTAACACATAATGCAACAAGTCAAGCCTCAGTAGCTGTATCTTACCCCACTGTAACTAACCTAACCTACCATCCACCACTGTAACTAACCTAACCCTTCTGTAACTAACCCAACCTACCATCCCCCACTGCAACTAACTTAACCTAACCCTTCCCATTTGGTGTTTCGGTGTTCAATCATCGGATAAAATACACCGACGTTCTGAATCTTCACGAAAACAGATAATTCTCTCAAGACTCTGTTCTAAGAGAAGTATCGTGACTTGCATGATACAGCTACAGGCATCACAATGTTAAGCCATCCATACAATAATCATCCACATACAATAATCATCCACATACAATAATCATCCATATACAATATATATACACAAACACACAAATTCAAAAGCTGTTTATATCATTGTTTAAGACCTGAACCACGGCATCATGACAACAGATCCCACATATAATAGCTCAACCATGGCAGAATAAGAAACAAAAATACCCCCCCACCAAAATCTTTGGACTTCCAATTTCTATAAATCCAGCCAAAATTGGGCAATTCTATGCTTTAAAAACATTAATTGTGACCTTTTAACAAGTAATTAATCAGAAATCTGTATAAATTATATGAATTCTTTGACCTTCAAGCAAATAAACTCCCTAAATTAAAAAAAAATACAAATAATAAAATCTTTCAGAAACAGAACAAAAGCCGGAAGGGTTAATTGGATAGAGGTAAAAGCTTAGAAAGTTTCAAATTAATTCTCCCAGAGAAAGAGTATAAACAAAGCTTCATTGGTAAAAAAATGCCAGACCATACAATTAGCACCGTAGTGAAGTGAATGTTCTAAAAAAATTAATAAAAACATAAAAATAATCATTGCCTAAATCCTGTATCTCGTCCTTCATCAGTTCACTCAACTCTTATCGCCTCACATTCCTATTCTATGATGCACCTCTATTATGGTAAAATTCAGCACTTCTCCGGCACCCCCAATCATCACTACAGAGGAAACACAATGCACCAAACAGGACACAAGGAGCCTTTATTAAACCTGGACCAAATTGAGGTCTTATATACTCCCAAACAAGGGCTAGTTTTTTTTTGCCAAGTCTGCTGTGTTGTTTACCTTTTTCCTCGCCCCCTTTTCTTTCAACAGCATTCACTACTCTCTATTTTCTTCCTCTAGTATCAAAACTAACATTGTAACACAAGAAGGATTCCAAACCTCATATAACACACATCTCTACATGTCCTTTCACCACTCCTTATTACCCCCCTCAAACATATACTCTGGTCATAACACACAAATAGATTCCATACTATATATATATATTTTTGCATTCTTCACAACACTCTTATGTTTGAAATACTGTACAGTATATAGTTTTATTCATACACGATTTCTTAATTCTTAGCATTCAGCAGATAGTATATTACAGCATCTGTATACTCTTGGTAGGATGCTTGTCTACCAGCACTATGTTATTCCACAGTGAAAAAGTACTGCACACCTAACAGTGGACAAAGAACAAAGTCATTCTTCCACTCTAGTCAGGAATTAAACCCTCGATCATTTACTTGGGAGACATTAACTACAGTACCACTATATACATTCTGGATAGTATTTATATTTCCCATCTCAAATTAATTTAATGACTGACAGACATAAGAACAATCTGTCCAACAGTAAAATATATCAACTAGTCCTGACAGACAACCTCTTTAATACAGTAGCTTCAACAAACCTTACCTCAAGACCATACTTGTGCACACCAGCCAATAATCCACACATCTTTATATTATACAATTCCTCGGATAAAGTGCTGCAGCTTGTTTAACATCATCTTGATTATTAACTTATCATTTAACACATTTTAACTGCAGTATGAGTATGAATCTTTTTGATATGTGAAACAGCCCTCCCCAAATCTGACGTGTAATAAATAGGACGTGTACTAATATACCCCAATCCCCCTAAGCAATATATGTGGAGAAGCATGATTTTTATTTTTAGTCAATGTTATGTTTGATATCACGATCATCGCCCCTCAACAAATGGCATATGAAAGACTAGTACTTAATAAGATGGCTGTGTTTAAAGTTCCTCAGTTTGTAACACTATTCCACGTGAGATCAACATCGTGAGCCTACAAATGCTCGTTCCTTCCCAATAATCAACAACAGTCCAATTTACTAATCGAGGGGATGTCTTAAAAGCCTCATATACGAGACTCGGCTTTTAATGAATCACAATAAGTTCAAAGTCAAAGCTCAAGTTCACTTCTATAAATCCACCACTAACCAAAAAACTGTTAAGGAACTTCTTACATCCAGCCACTGAAAATAAAGATCCCTGAGACAGTCTAATCTGCCTAAAGAATAAATTTAAACCCTTGGCACATTCATAAGTGTAATCTACACATGATAACATTCAACCTGGTAATATAAATAAAATTTTCTAATTAATAAAATAGAATATCCAGTACAAGAAGACTAATTAACAAAAATTTTTCCTTCGGAAAATAAGATTCTTTAATGACAAGTCAGCCATATTATAAGTATTCTAATACAGTATTATCTTCAAATCCTCAACTAAAGCATGAGCAATTCTAAGACTGCCAACCACTCTGACTGACAAATAATTGGTCAGAATTTCCTAACAATTTTAAACACTATTACAGTTATTATCAATAGTCCATCATCGCCTTTCTCTGGCTGGCTAATTCTGATGCTCGTCCAAGAGATCTTCTTATCCTCTTCTCTGGAAGCTCCGAGGTTTTGTTGGCAGCATTTTCCAGTTGCCTCTTATTGCTAGGGGTTTCTGCAGTGCCGACGCTGGTCTCCAGGACGTCAACGTCTCCGCTTACGGTAGACGTGTCGGCTTCGTCGGAGACATTGGTTACCTTTCTCTGTGGCCCGAGAACACCATTTTCTTTAACTTTTACCAAAGAGTTAGCATTTGGTAAATTTTCCTTATCACTGTTTTCTTCTTCAGGTTTGCCTTTCACTTCCCCTTCTCTCACAAGGAGTGCATCACCCTGCACCTCTATGGTGTAACTCACACACCCACCAGAAGACAAGGGTGCGACTCTCTCAGCAACAGACACCTCATCTACACAAACACTTTCTATGGACCTTCCTTCAGAACCACTGTAATGTCCATAACTATTACAAGTACTATCTGCTGTCTTATCCATAAAATTGTCCATATATGCATCAGTAACTTTGAACATATTTTCCGTAATCTGTTCACTCACGACGTCCGTTCCGTCGTGTGGAATGTCGACCAGAATTTGACTATCCCACAGTGAGCTATTCCCTATGACAGGATGGTTAACAAGGATACAATCTAACCACTTATCCTCTTCACTGCTAAGCTTCACCCGCCTCATCACACCCTCGTCACTCTCTTCACAATCCACGTCTTTGGTTACAGGCAACTCCTCCGATTTATTTTTCTTGGCCGGTTTGTCCTTTTTACGTGAAATCTTGTCCTTCTTGGAGACTTTAGCATTGACAGAGCTTGATTTTTTCTTCGTTGCTTTGGGTTTGTTGACTGTATCTGAACCTACTGTCTTCTTCTTGGGGTTTACCACTTTCTTCACTTTCTTGCCCTTTTCACTACTTGCCTCTAAGCTTTGCCCGGTTTCCCCCTTAGAAAGCTTTAATTTTTTCTTACCCTTTAATGAAGTAACTTTGTTCTTGATATCCACTGCCTTTTTAGTTTTCTTGACCTTAATACCGGTCACCATTTTAGCCTTTTTCTTGATCTTTAAGACATTATCGGTTTTATTCTTCACACGTTGCTTCTTGGGTTTCAGCTTCAAATTGCGGCGCTTTTCATCCACGACGCCATTGTCAGGAAACACCAACTTACGCTTTTTACTTTTAATTTGGCCGTTACTGTCTTCCTTCTTGACCCTGGTACTATATGTACTTGTTAGAAGACCAAGAAGTTTATCAAACTCTTCCCAGCTCTTTGGTTGTTTACATCTCTTCTTAAGCACTGGGCTGCCGTCCCCTTCTTGAACTTCGGCTTCACTCTTGGGGTAATCTAACACTACAAAGTCTTCTTCCCCGAATTTTGGTTTATTTAAGGAGCCAGGAGGTCGGCCACGCCTTTTCTTCTTCTTGAACAGAACATTCTTCTTCAATGCAACATCATCCTTTGATACAGTTTCTGCAGACCCCAACACTTTCATCTTGGGAACAAAACCACTGCTGTGAGCTTGGGCTTGTGTCAGTTCCTTCACCTTGGCTTCCTTCTCCAACTCCTTTTGACGCTCCAGTCGTGCTTTCTCTCTCTCCAATTCCCGCTTTTTTCGTTCCTCTTCGCGGCGCAGTTCTTCCCTTTCCTTCATCTCCTGCGCGGCTTCGTGTCTTCTGGTCTCAAAAATGTCTTCCCAGTCCAGATCACTTTCAGAGTCGGACTCTATCTCTGATGCCGATTCTGTTTCTGAACCAGAGCCTGAACCTTGTGACCTCTCCTTCACCAACCCTCGACTCATCAGCTCTCGCCAAGTGGGATAACCGTGACAGTCAAAAACTTCATTATGAATAATTTGCAAAAGACGATAGTAAGATATTTCAATCTTTCTGGATGGGTACTCATATTCCTTCTTATAGCCTAGATACAGGTATTCGTCATCCTTCATCGACACCACTTCCTCTCCCCGGGAATTTGCGGTCAAATTTGGCTCCGGTTTGTATAAGTCGGTGTCCCGGAAAACTTCGATAATGCTATCCTCCAAGCATATCGTATCTTCTAGTCCTTCAAAGTCCAAAATATCATCAACATCCAAACTATCGCCAAAACTCTCCAACTCGGTTATCTTATTGTGCACATCATCGTGTTCATTAACCGGCAGAAAGAAGATATCAGGCACTAAATCATCTTCATTGACATCTTCCTCTGCATCTTTCAAGGCATCAAGTTCGGTGTGCATCACAACATCTTCAGTTACACTCTCCACGTCACTCTCACTGACATCATATATCGCAGACTGACGGGGCCAAGACTCGCCAAGTAGCGCCCACGACTCAGCCTCCTGGAAAACACAGGGATAATGGGGAATTTCAGCCTTGTGTCACAATTAATGATGTCCCATGGCATTAATGCTCAGCTAAATCAATGAAAAAACAGCAACCACCACTCCATTCACCCATCATTCAGTTTCCATCCATATGAAAAATTTTGGAAAACAAGTCTTCAAAGCTTTAACTGAGCTGCCATGAGTATACCAAGACACAGCTGTCCCCCACATCCCATGTGATTTCCAAGGTGCCACCCTATGCCACCCCAAAATTTGAAGAATCTCCTTGTACTTATGACTATGCTTCCACCACTTTCTAGTAAAATACAAACATAAAACATAAAATGAACCTGGGGCAAGACACCAACACACACCATCCTATGTGAAATACCCACTTAAGCAAACAAGCAGTAGTTGGCTATTAATGCACCAAGAACTTAAGTTACACTACAAAAGAACTGACTAGTTACTCTGCTCAGATGGGCGAGTGTGTTGTATGGTGTGAGGCCTCGACCACCCCCTTTCGAGCATTGTTTATGGCACCTTTGGGCAATCACATAGGACAGAGGGGTAGTTACAGAGAGTAAACAGGTCCAAGGGATAAGAGAATACTACAAATACCAGACAAAATTTGGCAAATTAAATAATGAGTGAATAAATGGTGAAACTCCCACTCAAGCCAAAATGTCATATAAACCCTCATTATAAAATATTTTACTGAAATCATTGAATGCCAGTATTTGATCAAGACAATCTCGCTAAAAAGTATTATATACTGCATCTCAAGTGTGCTCGCTTCACACAAAAGGAAAAGTAGGGTGAGGTTAATTCGATTCTCACATATGATCTGCATTTACACATTTATGTCGCATTATGAACAATCATGAAAGCTATGTGAGCTTTGTTAAAATGGCCCCATATGCAACAATACACAGGTTTCATTTTCAACATCAGAATATTTACTGAAGTGCCAATACTGAACTATTAAATCCCACTTTTTGTCAGGTCTTCTTTAACATGCATCAAGAAACTGAGGCACCAACTTTATAAAAAAAAAAAATAATAATTTTTATTTATATATATATATATATATATATATATATATATATATATATATATATATATATATATATATATATATATATATATATATATATATATATATATATATATATATATATATATATATATAATGTTTTCAAAAGTACTGATACTCAACCAACAAGCCATTAAAATCTAAACATGCACAAGAGAAGACACTCACCCATGGACGGTCTGGTGTGGGCTGGCAGGTGTTGTGGGCTGATGGTCCAAGGCACTCCAAGTGGTAATAGTTGCGGCAGTCGGAACATCTCAGGAGAGAGTCCGCTCCCGGTGCACCACAAACCTGACACACCGCACACCTCCGGCATATCCAGAACACTTCCTCCGCCTCCGACTCCGGGCCCTCGCCATCTTCCAAGCAGTAGGGATGGATGCCCTCACAACACCATGCACAGTACAGCAGCTACATGAAAAGAAAAAATATATACGTACATTTAATTCTGCCATTCACCCTAATCCCACGCCATTTTTGTGTGAGGTAGATCATGAGAGAAAGACCTAAAAAAATAATTCTACCTACAATACTCCAGGCAGAAACATATTACTTTACCCTCTCGACTCACCTTCCACATTTCCTCCTACAAGGTTTCCCGTTCTGCCCAATACACCTGTTACATTACCACGTGCCTCTTGATCCACATTACCACCTCCCATAACCTAACCTAACCCCTGAAAGGTGTATAAACAGGTGAAATAAGCTAGGGGGATAATTTTCAGGTGAAACAAATTACATACTAATAAGCTTTTACCTTCATTTCATTATTAGAAGCTGAGTAAAACATACATACATACACACATACAATACAGGCATACATACATAGTCTCACACACACAAGACACAGTCACAGCAATTCTTCCCCTTCTTATATCACCTAATACAGGGTGATCAAAAACTTGCCATACACTGAGGGAAATTATCCATTTTGTCTGGAGTGATATCACACGTTACGCCGCTTTCAAGCATGTCGAGATGTTGGTGGTAATCACTTTGAATGTTTATTATAAGTTCCATATTATATTCAGGTGTTAACAAGAGTACAGGATATTACAAAATATAAATAAGACTAATAGGCTGTAACTTTTGGATCGCACTGTACTTACAATCTTGTATGACTATCTCAGGTAAAGGCTAATAACTGGCTATCTTAGGTAAAGGCTACTGAAGGAGTATTACCTGTTCCTTTCCCACAGAGCCACAGCGGAAACACAGAATTTGTGGGTGTAAGGAGGAAGCTGTGGTCACCGGGTAGCCTGTAAGCATCATCTCGTCAGCATCGTAACCCTGCCAGTAGTCGATGTTAACCAACGCTCCTGGCACAAACTGTTTACCTGCGGCAATGTCCCCACGATCCTGTAAAAAATTGCAAAGTTAAGGTGGATAGGAATTTTTGTATTAAAGTGATAGACATGCAGACAAGTGAAAAGATCATTGGTATTTTAGATTGTCTTGGGAAAGCCAGCTGGCATATCACGTTGACAACTAGATCGAAACTTTCACAGTATCGTTCGCGCCCAATTAAATCTTTCACGGTATCGTTCGTGTCTAATTATTTAACCTATATTAGTCTTCAAATACAAAAAACTAGTATTTTAATATGAAAAATGGTACTGAATAAAAATACCTCTAAATTTACAACCGGATATCAAATGTATGTTGAAGAGGAAAGCAAAATTCTAGATCTATTCTTTTTGTTACAGAGAATGCAGTGGTAGGTACATCACATATACTGCTTATATTTGGTAACAACAAAGAAAGCATCACCTAAAGAATACACACCAGCTTATTTGACCTCAAGATTAGCCACCATAATCGTACCTGGGTGATTTAGAGTAGGTAGGATCACATTAGGGTCGTAAGTCTTCAGGTGAAATAAGCTGGAGGGGCTAAACTTCAGGTGAAATAAGCTGGAGGAGCTAATCTTCAGGTGATCCAGTAGAAGTCTGAAGAATTTTACAAACCTTCTGGTCAGGTTGGGTACGAGTCATTTGTCTCGGCACAAATACGCCCTTCTCCTGCATAAGTGATTTTGCGATAGTATCATTTGACACCAACGGTATATCGGTTTTTTCCTCTTGTACTTTCACAATGACGATTGGACCCTTGCGCGTCTCTTTGATCGTGGTCGGAGATGGAGCTGCTGTCGGGGTAACTTGAGGTGGCAATTTTGAACTGGTACCCTCCTGACTAATGGCAGACTTCACCGAGAGCCTTGGGTTGTGGCACTTCCTCATGCTGCGGAGACGAGGCACAATGTATCACCGGCCCAGAGTATGAGCAGAATCCTTGATTCTCTTATATTATCCTGCTTTGAATTTTCACAACACAGGATATGGCTAAATCAAGGGAAAATAAATGTCATATCATAAATGAAAGCCTTAGAAGTGAACTCAAACAACTTATTGAGTGAAGGTTAAGGATGAACACAAAACTAGAAGCATAACAACGAACGTACTTTTGAAGCAACTATGTAAGAATCATTAGATAGAAACAGACAGACAGAGATACTGGACACCCTAATACATACACGCACGGCTTCTTCTTCGTCCCAGGTCCTCCGTATTTCTTCATATCCAAACAGTTGACACACTTGAGGCAGTTAGGAGTAGTGCATCCCGGACACTTATTACACCACTGAGTCTTCCGCAACACCTGAACCACAACACACGGGGTCAATTTTCCGTAATTCATAAACAATACGGGACACCCCATTGAACACTCACAGTCTAGACCCCCCCCCCCTCCCCAAAACACACACATATACATATTCTTGACTTAACCCAATACTCTACAATCCTCAAACAATAGTGCAAGGTCCCAAAGAGACTAACCTAACATGAATAAAAAGTCCTTATTCCTGATTTAAACCATCACCTATTAGCAACATCCAAGGTGTCTCATAGGTGGCACGTCATAGGAAAAGTAATATTCTCGTTTTTCTTTTCGTTTTCAAGTGAGGAAATCACTGGAAATCAACGAAGACGGCTGGGACACTAACACCAGAGGAAAGAGGCTGTTTAATATTTCACGTACGGAAAGTCAGATGTTACACACTAAACAAGAGAGAGTTTAATCAACAACCCCCCATTCTTTAGCAACTGATCAGTGTGTGTAGCATTTAGCATTCTGTACATGAAATATTTAACTGCCTCTTTTCTCCAGTTTAATTTATCTACCATCTTCGTTTTGTTATGATTTCCTTTCCTGAAAAAAAATATAAATACATATCCTTACGCATGACCTATGAAACATCCTGTTCAGAACAATATACACTTTCCTAACAATAAAAAGTACAAACAATAATGACCAAACTACTACAGTTAAGTATCTTGTATTCTAACTTTGTACCAATTCTTGACTTCACCTTTCATTAATTCAAAATCTAAGACACTGTACATGTATTATCCATATTAATAATTATATATGTAAAGAACAATACGGTGCAGGGGTCGAAACTTACACTTGTCTGCTCACTAAATGCATGAAAAGTCAATTTGGGCCGGTGCAATTTCTCATCTTTACGGTCCGCCTGGTGGTTAAAAATTCATAGGATGTTCACAACAAAAGCCAAATTTTGAATATAGAGGAATTACACTTACATTTACAGGGTACAGTATCCCAACAAAGTACAAACACATTGCCAAGGGGCATCTGTAATTCTTTTTTATTTGAATGAAAACCAATAATGAATTTTCAAACAGTTTTCTTCTTTATGGTAATATGAGCCAGAAGCATCAATATACAGGCTGGGCAGGTAAACTTTGTCCAGTTGTGCGACAAAAGGAAGAGTTTCGACCCCTGTAGTCCAGGCATTGGTATATGATGCATCACTTCTTAACATAAAGTCAATGGCATAATGCTCCCACAGTATATGCTCTCACTCCCTCTCTCTATTAAAAGTATAACTGACTTGTTCTGTATTTTGCTCATTTGTTTTCCTGAAACATAAACGACTAAAAAGATATTTGCAAATGGAGAATTTTGAATTAATTGTCTGAGGTACAACCACATGGAACAACCATCAGGCATTGGCATGAGAGACAGCAGACCTTATAAACCAGAGCAATAATTAATTACTGTAGTATATGTGACTTATTCTTCAAACAAATTAAAAAGAACATTATGAAACACCACACTACTACTACCTTGCCACTTGCTGTTGTGGTCACTGTGACAATTTTACGCTTCTGATTTCCTTTCGTGACGGGGGCACTGGCAGTGACCACTAACCGCTCATCCTCCTTCCTTGGTGATGGAAATACAGCGCGGGGAATACCTAAAACCTGAGATTTAAGACCAACATTAAAATTAACTGTGAGAACCAATCCAAAAATTTCAGTATAATTTTAATTTTACATCAACTCAAAATAAAAAAAATCAGTATATTACCTCATTTTTTTAACTACTGTTCTATATAACACTTGAAAATTATTTAAATATTAGTAACTTTAATAACATGTTACAACCTTATTTGCTTAATATTATCCAGTCTTTAAGTAAACAATGTCTGGCTTACAACATTTCTACAACTGTTAGCTGCAAGACACTCACCTGAGCTTGACTACGACACACATGCTTGACCCGCGGGCCACCAGCCTCATTGGTGGTCTCTTCGCCATCCTCGGTTTCTGATTTCACCGAGGATTTTGCTTCTTGGGTGGTAACGACAATTATCTTCCTCCCAATCTTGCCGAGCTGAGGTATGTGCTTCCTCGTATCATCAGAGAGAGGTTGAACTGGTCCGGAACTCTTAAAGGCCGGGTTTGGAAGGGTGATGATTTCTTCGGTGATGTTCTCCGGGATACCCTTAAGAACGGGCTGCCCTCCACTCTTCAGAAAATACTTGATCCCTTTGGTTGTTCTCGTCCTTTTAGATTCCTCACCAGAAGCACACGAGTCTTCGGATGTCTTAACAAGAGCTTCACTGTCTGAATATTCACTAGCCTCGGATGATTGAGCCGAGGTGGAGATAACGACCGCCGGCGTTAGTCTCTCCGTCATGGGGAATTTACTAACTTTATCGGTTTCTGAAGACGTGGTGACCTGGTCTCTCTTGAGGACTGGTGGAAAGTAAAAGTCAAGGTCTACTTTCGTTTTGCCGGCTTTCTTGAAGTAAGCGAGCAACTCTATCCGAGACCTAAACGTCTGACTGTCGGGACTGTGCAAGAGAGCCACTTTACCCTCTCCCTTGTCATTCCATCTTATTTTTCTGGACCAACCGCTACCAAAACGACATGTCTGATACCTTGAAAGCTTTTTGGGCTTGGATTTGGGTTTGATTTCAGGTACTAATATAGCATCAGGCACCACTTCCCCCTCGGATGCATTAGGTGACGATACTTTGGAATCAATGGACATGTCAACCAATGCATCCGACTCCGCATCATCGACATCCTCCACCTGGCCCGGACAAAACAGTTTACCCTGAGCCTCGTTCACTGGTTTATTTGTGCTAGGTACGTGCATCAACACTCCTGGATTTGTATCTTGCGTAGTCGCCGTGACATCTTTAGCCGTCTGCTGCTGCACCGCCGCCACTTTGTCACTTACAACTACAGTCGACACATTTGCAACAATTTTATGCTTATGTCTATGCTTTTTACTTACAGGTTTGATTGCCTTCTTGGGTATTTTTAAAACTATTTTAGGATCTGTTTTTTTGTCACTCACTTCAACTTCTGGCTTTGTCAATACAGGTTCCTCCTCTGTTGTCTTTTTACGCTTTCTGCCCGGGGGCTTTTTCGTTACCTCAGCCTTTTCCACGACGGCATCGGGTTCTGCAACACCAAAATCTTTAAAGTCCTCGACAGGAGTTTCTGCTTTTAACTTGTCCTCGGTTACTGGTGACGGACTATCTATCGTTTTAGCTTTGCTCTTCGACCTACTTCTAGAGAAAGCCTTGGTAAACATTGTACTAGATGCTGATTTTCTTTGCTCTGATTCACTCTCTGTTGTGTCTGTGAAACTTGCATCGCCTTTCTTTGTCTTTCTACCAACTGACAGAGACCTGCTTCTCATGATCACCTTCGTCTTTTTGTGTTTTCGTTCCACACTTTTGCCTTCGGTTGTTACGTCAGTTGAGCTCGCCTGGCCTGCAGGTTCCTCCTCACTGTTGTCTGTGGCCTTCAACTTACTCATGGATTTACTTCTGGATGGCCCCTGATCTTTGTGGTTCTTTAATTTAAGTTGTTTGATGTGAGTCAACCTGGGCATTTCATTTTTGGCATCAGACTTTTTACTTTTGGGTTTAGGTATATCAGTCTCACTCTCTGACACATCTGGAGACTTATCATCAGAGCTGACTTCTGAACAAGGCTCTGAACTTGACACCGGTTCAGTGCTGGAGGAGCCTGGGGTGTCACTAGAGCTGGGTATTGAAGCGTCAGAATTACCGGTCACTACAGGAAAATACTTGTGGATATCATCAACTTTTCCAATGAGATGAAAGTAAGCACTGAGCTCTCTTCTCGATCGGAAAGTTCTGCCATCCGGGCTATACACGTAAGTATCAAAACGATCGCCGGCCGACCTCCACTTTATTCTACGGGTCCACCCTCCAGGCAACATCGTCATTACAACTTTCCCTCGTCCACTGCTGTTTGTCTGGCCAGATGGTCGAGACTTTACCTCAGTGCTTCGACCTACCGCTGGACTGTTATTACCAAAGAGAACACGTGCATCAGTGCTTATGCCTTGCTTTTTCAGAAACTCTTCCAGTTTTTGTACACTCTTGAATTTTTCTCCACTAGGACTAATAACGATCACTTCCGGCCCCGTTTTGCGTCGCCATCCACCGGGTAAATCCATGACTGATCCAAATGCCCCTCCCCCTCCAGGATCTAAAGGTAACCTCTTAGTGTGACTTGCCAATTCTGCGTCCTTCTCCGAGATGGCCGGTAAACCCCCAATGTTCATACATCGAGCTAAGCTAGTTGGTATTTGCTCCTTCAGCATGGGCGGTAAGCGTTTACGGAGACGATCGTGAAGAAGGTTAGGCATGGAACACGAGAGGAGTATTCTGGACATCCAACAAGCAGGGCAACGATCTTCTTCCACTAGGCCTTGTATCTGACATTCCCCTTTGCTCCCCTCACACTCAAAAATTTCTCTCGGACCATCACTGGAATTGCCAAGGAAGTCGCTGCAGACCCCACAAAACACGATACCAAACTTTCGCGAGTTTCCACCAGCTATATCACAGATGGTACACTTCCCCTCCACACTCCCTGAAAGTATGGTACAACACATCACAATACATTCATTAAAGACATAAGTAAAGGGGAATATAGTTCCTCAGTGAGCGCAGTTTTCCCAGAGCATTACAAAGCCACATGCCAGTAACGTCTGGGCCAGTTTACATGTAGACTGGTTCAATACCCCTGCGCGACTCATCATAAAAAAAAAAAAAAAACTACAAAGCTAATTTATACAGTACAGTATCATACATATTACACAGTATCATATATCATCCTGGGACCACCATAAGATTCTCCCCCTTCCCCGACCAGCTTATTTCCTGCAAAGATTAACCACCCCAACGACACGGGGGGGAATGAGGTTAAGTGCAGTTAGGTTAGTTTATCATTAGGTGGTTAATCTTTAGGTTCAATAGGGTGGTGGTAGTGGGGGGATAACTTCAGGCAGTCCTCATCTTGTATGGGGAAACAAAACACACGTATAACAGTAAAGTTTTAAAGACTCGTAAGACTCACCCTCATCACACAACGGAATAAGTCTCTGGAGGGATACTGGATTGCGAATTTTTTGGAGGGTCGTTTTGTTAAGGTTGAGGCGCGCCTTTCTGAGGATGTTGCGGGAGATGGCAGATGCTGAGAGGGCGGGAGAGGTACTGGTGGCGGGAGCTGGCATCAATTCATCACCCTCCATCTTCCCTCCCTGTGTGAAAATGACAATGTTAAAACTGTTATAGTTTTGATCCTGGTGAGAAAAAGGTTAACATTCTGCATCTCAGTTTAAGTGTGAGGTGCTCCAAGCAAGACCAAGTCAAGTGAACAAAACAGTTTAACATTTGTTTATTATACTATATTATTTCAATTCTGCTTAATTTTAACTTGTGTTTTCTGGCATCTCATTATTTTGACAATGATCTATTCTTCACCCAGTGTCTAATCTTTGCTGTAACTGTACTGTCACCAACTATTAACTTTCTCAATTACATATTTTAATACAGTAAACTAACAAAAGTGACCCAGAGCTGGTAGTGCCAACAAGGGCAGCTTGGTGTTGGCCAGGAATATCCTCCCACACTCATGGTTTCACCAACAATGGTTCTAGTCTATAATTATATACTATACTATCCCTATAAAACTCAGCTTTAAGACACTGTATGAGTAGTGAATTATTGTTTATGCTATTAATACAAGGGCTGGCAATACTGTATTAAGAAATTCAATATGCTTTATAATGACTTAAATTCCTAACCAAAAGTAGAAGTATAATTACAGTAATACTCAAAAGCCTGTTAGCAGCAAATTCAAGAAGCCTGTACCTGTACTGTGCAATGCAATAGTCAAAATTCATGTCTGATACAGCTCAAACCTTATTTTCTTTAACATAGAGCCATTACATAGGCTTCTTACTACTGTACCCCTAAGTTCTACCCAAATGCCCTCCACCAAGTCTGTTCAGTCAAAGCTTCTCCTCCCCTAACTTTACCTAAGTGCCCTCAACCAAGTGTAAACAAATAATGGCAGTAAAATAATATATGAAATGGTCTTTTAGAGAGGTACCCTGGAATTGAAACTCTAATGGGCATACAGACAGACATCAGATCTGACAGAACCCACACCTACACCCCCATACCAACTTTATCGTGGAGGATAACAATACACCCAGATGATCAATAAAAGTATAAGTGAATTTCAACTGAACAAATGAAACAAATTATACCCCTGTACATAGCCAAGAAGCAGCACACAAGACCTGTTTGTTTTATAACCCGACAAAGACACACTACACAGCGGACTCCAACTAGATCCACTTCCCCAATTAGTACACAGTATTTATCTCCCCTTATCACCTCCATGCCCTTAAAGGAATGGGCCTCAAGATAAACACACAATATACATATAAGACACTGTACAAAGATAATGGCCTCGAGTATCATATATTATCATGGTCATTAACCTGGGAAGGGGGGGGGGGATGAAGGGGGACCTGTAGAACCCAAAATAAGTGGCCACATACAATTAGAGTATTTTGTTTTACCATGAAATAAAATACTGGAATATATACTACTTATAAAAATGTACCAGAGAATAAATTATAAAATATTTTTGACCCTTCTAGTGCACAAATTCAATAAGTTTATTATATAATCGTCATTTAACATTACTTTACCATACAGAAACAACTTATACTGTACATAGAAGACTAACACATCATAATGCCTTATAAATACGACAATGCAGAACTGTCACTGAAAATTTGACAAACATTACAAAATTAAAAGCATGATGACTGCAACAACACCTAGTTCATTACAGAAAATAAATCTGTACCTACATAAATAGCACAGGAAAGCTAATTACATAAATTGCCTCACTAAACAACCCTACATAAGCTGCCTAGGTGAGTTCACACGTACACAAATATTTACATACACTGCCTTGTACATAGTAAATGAATCATATCACCTGAACATTAGGCACCTCATCTATTTTACCTCATGATTAGACACCTTAATGCTACCTGGGGGATTAAGTTAGCATCGGGATGGATAATCTTAAAGTAAAATAAGCTGGGGTGTCTTATCTTCACATGACTATCCAGCTCTCTTACCCCCCTGGCAGCTGTGTGTGTGAATGGCAATTCACTATTCAGTCTATTTATATGATACAGTGAACACCACTAAAGGTTATCAAAAAGCCATTACCTCCTATCAATAATCACTGGCTCACCCGAAGAATACTCCCCACAGGTTATGAAGGTAGCAACTTGTAGTGTTACGGTGGTTAACATGAAGATGAAATAAGCTCGGGGGATAATCTTCAGGTGATCATATTGATTTCCTGAGAACATCATAATATACAGAAGTTTAATACAGTATGTGGATGAACAATTAAATGATAGCTTCTCCAACACCCTGATCATTATCTTGTGCAAGACGGTCGCAGCAGCAGCATCATCGGTGGCCTCGAGATTAACATTACAACAAGAGAGACAAAAGTGTATATTTATCTGAATACTGTATTACATCTTTCCAGGACCCAATTAACTTTATTCTAATACCAACAAAAACTGGATCACAAGAACATTCAGCTCCCTTAACACTATCACACACAAATATTGTTAGGGTGCCTAATGATCATGTGAACTCAGCTGGGGTGTCTAAATATCACATGAGCCCAAAGAATTTAAATCACAATCCTATCAGATTCACCCACAGGACCAGTCGCCCTCCTCAGTCTGTTGCATATAAAAATAAATACAGTTAATGGTACACAACCTAAAACAGCTGCCACAAACAGACATATGAGTAATCCTTTTATTGTTTCATCACCTCAAAATATTTGTTTAAACTGTGATATTTTGTTTAGACTTTTGGGGACAATTGTATGTATGGTACAGTACAATCTAGGGTACAGGAGTTAAATGTATAAATTTAACAGTACAGTCTAGAGTACATAAGTTAAATGTATAAATGTTGCAGTACAGTCTAGGGTACAGGAGTTTATGTAGTGCATCAGTTACATCCAGGAAATAATTTAAAGAGAATGAATATGAAATTAGGGTTTGTCTTCAGGTTACAACACAATACATTTTATTTAAACTTACATATTTCACAACAAAATATTAACAGCTCTCCAACTTCACAATGCATATATCATGAACACTGTGACACATCTGCGATTCACTCAATTTGAATCACCTTACGATTAGACACCCAAACTTATTTCAACTAATGGATAAACACATTAACATTAACCTAACCTCCTCCAAGGTACACTATGGTGTTTAATCCTCAGGTGAAGGAAGTTGGGGTGTCTAGACTTATGGTTAATACAATACCTTGTCAAATTTGTTTTACAATAATACCTTAATATCTAATCACTACACTAAACAGGTTTTGTACATACTAACAAGTTTGTACAAAATTGTCTTATAGCTACAGCCTACAAATAACACTGTACAATATTGTACTCAGTTCCTGTAAAGAAAAAAGCATTTATTACAGTATGTAATATACGTACCTTTCCAGTTTGCTTTAGTCTGTCATCCCATGGAGAACGCAATAGCTTTTCTATTTTCTCTTTAACTCTGGACTCTTTAGGGTCACACCTCTGTGGAGAGTCAGGAAGTTCTGCCTCATCTTCCTGAAGAGGAGCTTCAAAGCGACGCAACAAACGCTTCGGAGGCCTCCCAACCTGTCCTTTACAGGGCCCCGTTATGGACTCCGTGTAACGGGAAATAGTTCGTCTCATACGATCACGCCCCACACCTTCCGTCCCAGATAAAGAGTTCTTGCCCTGTGCACGTGAGCGAGGTAGAGACAGGAACTGTGTGTGAGAACCACGACCTTTGCGAGTCAGCTTAACAAGTCTCTTACTTGGAACACTTATACTATCCTCGCCTGCTTCAGGACTCCCGTCGGCCATGAGTGAACTGCTAGTGGAACACATTTCCGTAATGTCTGCAAATAATCTTTTGTTTGGTTTGATAATTCTCGATGACCTCACACTCATTGTTGGCAGTATAAACCGTTTTGGACTTTTTTCTCCAACCACCGGGAGGGACGGCGCTTTCTTCTTCGCCTTTGCTAATAATTTCTTTGCTAAAGCAGTTTTAACTGTGGGTGGTCTACTTATTCTATGATTGGTCTGTTTTCTACTCAAATGGCTCATGGTGGCAACCACCATGGTCTTTGTTCCCTCTACACACTGATCACTTTCTATGGATGAGGATGAGGATGAGGGCGGAGCTTCACTCACTGTTTGGATATCACTCACAGGTTCCGCTTGCTCTGCCTCTTTGTCTGTTCTTCCTCCACTCACTGGTAAGTCTTTCTTTTTTTCTGCACTCACTCTAATTTCCTTCACTGCCATTTCCACAACACTCGTCCTCCTTCGAGTCACTAAACCCTCATTCTCCAGAACTGCACAAGCCTCCTCCACTTTTTGTGCCGCCCTCTTCCCTCCCCTACGCCTTGGCAGTTCTGGAGTATTTGTTTCTGTTGTTCTGACCTCCCTTGGCTCGGGGCAACTCGATAAAAAACCCTCAAAACCATCTTCATCCTGAAAAACCAAGAGTAAATACATTATTTTAAAATAAAACAAAGATTATGAGGGTTCACAACACGAGTGAGCAGAGATGAAAAAAATAAATAAAATCTAATTCAAGGTTTTTTTTTATGATTTATTTCAAACAAGTAACTAGTACGTATGTAAAGATATATTAAGACATTTAGATTCATTTTAAATTTTAACTGCAGCAATTACATATAGGTATCAGTTAACAATAAAAGCTAACATGTAATTATCCTAACCCTATACCAGGATACCTTGGTTGTATTTCATAATTCCATGCAATTTTATCCATACACAGTTACACCCTAGCTAACACAAGTAACACGAAACTTCCACTTACAATGGTTTCAAGATTAGCCCAACTCGGCTTATTTCACCAGATGATTAAACACCCTAATGCTACCAGAAGGGGTTAGGGTGGTTTATCTTTATGGGTGAATTAAGCTGGTGGGGCTCATCTTTAGGTGATCCTTAAAAACTTGGTTAAATATTTGTTTTAATGTAATAAATGTAAACCTGTATACTGTATTAAGCAAGATTAAATTATGGTTAAAAATTAGTACTGAAGAACACAAGACCACCCAAGCCAATAATTTAGTTAGTTCTTGTGGTCTGGTTACTACACACTGAGCACTAGCAGGGCATAATATCAATTTACCAAAGGAACAGAAGCAATTGTGCCATAGGCACCTGATAAGTTTTGGGGGATCTAGTTTATAGAATATTTGTTACTCGAATGTATTCGTAATTACTTTAATCAATTAAGAAAGACAAATCACACTGTTCTTGAAAGAGCAAGTAGAACAAGACCTCCATGACTTTGACAAATTAACACAATCACCACCGAGTTATTTTTGTTAGAGTAAAAAGTTCAGCAGCATTCATAAGTACATTACAGTTAAAATCTTACATAGTTCAGTGTTATTTTTGTTAAACCGACAAAGATATGGATGCCAAAGCCCACCTGCCATCTTAAGAGGTAAATTCATAGTAAACTTTTTTCACCGACTTAAACCTGGATGTCAGGTATATTATCCAGTACATTCAGAGGTAAATATCTAGACTGCAGCTTTATAATGAATCTTCTGTATTTTCTGTTGTTTTTTGTAGTGTTAAGAATGTAAATCTGGCAGAAAGTAAGGGATACCAATAATGATTGTAAATTTTTCCAAGAAGCAACAAGTACTTGGTAGGTTAGAAATGCATGACTTTCAAATATTTGATGATTTGTGTAATAAAACATCATCTGGATATCTAATTTTGGCAGCAATGAACAACTAAAGAACATGTGCTCCTATTTGGCCAGAACACACATAAGGCACACTGAGAACACAACCTACTTGCCACTTCATAACAAAATCATCAGGGATTTTTTTCTGATTCCTAACCTAACCTAACCTAAGCTATTTCCATTCAGTACAATATAATACCAGTACGTCTTAATGACTGCTGTAAGAGAAGAAATAATTATTAAATTCACTGTCATTAACTATAGACATTTAAATTTAAAGGTCAAACTTCGATGAACAAATTCCCCCAAATCATTAATTCAGTGATACCAGTGTTATAGTATAGCATTATTTTTACCCAACCAATTATTATTAAATTACAAATGCATTCAATATCTAGTTTTTTAATTAATATCTTTCGCCAATTTAAAAACTATATTACGCACTACCACACTAATACTGGGTATATTTTCCACTTATCTACACGAAATATATGTAGAAATTAATTAAATTCACTTGTATACTAAATAAAATTAAAAGCAGCTATTTCATATCAGATTTGCATAACAACAAAAGATAATTGATAAACTTTTTCCTACTTCCAACAATACTTTATTTAAGTTGAATAATAAACCTGAAGAATAAGCGTCATCACTATTCATTATAATAACAAAAATAGGAAATCTTCTATCCTGTAAATTCCAACTTTAAAAGCCAGTCACATTTGACCGCCACAAATACTGGCTTACAGGTGCATCAGCAACCTTAACTCGCGTGACAGACAAAATTACACCTTCAGGTTTCTTCTGGGAAATGATAATCAACATATTGGACATTTTTCGTGAGGGAAAACTAGCAAAACGAGCCCGGGATCTCGAGTGACAGTAATGTTGTTTAGCTCTGCGGCTTCATTCCTCTTCTAACGAGCTGTAAAATGGCTTCCCATGCCTACGCGTACGAGTCATGCAAGGACAGTGTTTGGAGGCTTCCAAGACACGGAAACCACAGAGGATAGTGAAAACCAACGGGATGGGGACTATATTGCATGCTATTGATTGCAAGCGCTGGGAGTTGGCGCCATGTTGAGCAAGGGTTGAGGCGGACTTGGTCCACTTGGTCGCTCACCTCATCTGAATCGCCGAATATTTGGGTGAACAGATCCAGGCCTCTTCGTATTCTTCGTGTGTATAGCTCCTCGGGTGTGTTAGCTGCATAACTTCCTCGAAATCGTACCCTCTTTCTTGTGTTTAACTTAAGAGCTTTGCCTGGGAACCTGAATTTCGCCATGGTCACATAAACTTACTGCAACGGAAACTGAGGTGCTTGTTCCCGCGTGATAAAAACTGCTTAAAGTTCCAGCAACACACATCATCTCTCGGAATTATCCCTTTTGAATTTAACTAAAGTAATGTAAAAATACATATTCTTTTAAAATTATAATTGAATAGTAAGAGCCTGTGGTATTATAAGGCAGTGATATAAATGTGAAGATAAATGTCGTGAGATATTTTTTAAAAGAGTGTGTTGGGAGACGGCGAGTAAGAGTGGCGCACAAGGCCGTTGCGCGCAGGAGCCCGCCAAACTGCGGCGACGAGGGGCGCGGGGGGTCGAGGGGGCCTCATGAGGGGCGCCAACATTAGGCTCCCCCACACCAACCCGTACGTACTTCCATGCATACACGATATAATATTTAACCTAAGATAAAAATAAATTAATATCATTATAATAACCGCGAGACGATAGTACCTGAAAGCACGTGCAATTGTTTGTAAACAATCGTCGTTTCAGAAAACGTTTCCAAAGAGAGTTCTCCGAAAAGAAAAACAATTTCCATTTCACATCAGCTGATGCAACCTTGCATCACTGTAGGTCAGAAAGACTGGATCTTCTTCAGGACTCAACATGTTAAAACACGAGGTCGACAATCAATACCCCCGTTGCAACAAATTACTCCTGTCTTGCAAGATCCGAAATACGGAAGACGAACTAATAACAAACGTTTCTAAAGTCGAAATGTAAACATATGAAATGAAGACGTTTGACAATATTTCGGCGAATTATCTCTTGCTCAAACCATGTGATTAATCGCTCATATTAAATAATTCAAACGAATTAGAATTCATTCTACTTATTAAATTTCTCCTTCAACTCGAGATTAATATTGATATGACTTTAATGTGGGTCCAATAAAAACGTTTCCGAACATTTACCGCTTTAATATAATTGGATTATTTTGAACGTTTACCGCTTTGATATAATCGGATTATTTTGAATGAATAATTTACAAAGCTTGTTTGAATTTTCAAACTATTTCAAACTATCTATATTTAAAATATGTTTTATGATCATTTTCGCGATTAAGGATGATCTTGTTTTTATAATGTTTGAGTCACGAACCTTGTTGAATGGACAGTATCTCAGATTTCACTATTGTTGAAGCCTAAAGCAGTGTAAACAAGCATTGTAATCAATTTCTTTCATTAAAATGACGCGAATCTAGCGTCTGACTGATTAATCGGGTAATACATAGACAAAAGATAGCATTGTATTTTTCTGTGGTGATAACGTTTAGACACTACAGTATTTAAAGAAAAACTTATAAAATGAGTTTTATCATATATATTCTAGGTTCAGTTCCTCAAAGGTATTTATATTGAATATTTCTAGAAATTGTTCGTAATTGATGAGGTAAGAATGCACCTGACTGGTTGATTTGAGCTAAGACAAAACTAACGTCTAAAGATATTATCGATATTCTTGAGACTGTTTAACCTGAATATTTTAACTCAGCACCAATCAAGATGCAATTGATATTAAAGCAAAGAATCTTATCGCATCTAGTAAAGGAAAATATTATCTTTTGTGCTTTTTTCTGTAAGTATTTTTTCTGATTAAGATTTAGTGAACCAGTTAGAAATATTCATATCGCCTAAAGTCAAATGTGAGTAATATTCGTCTTCAGATTCATTGAGGTATTCGCCGTATTCTATCTAGCTGGTGATTGTGTTGTGGTGGAGGAGCAACGGGTGGGTATGTAAGGTTGTGAAAAGTCGTAGTAGATGGTGAAGAGCTTGGGCACGACCCTGGGTGTGTGAGGTAACATTACTGGTAGAAATTACACACATCCGCTCGTAATTTACCGTAGTTCTGAAAAGTTCGGCATTTAGGCAAGAGTAGCCTACTGTATAGGTTTAGCGTATTTTGGAGTGTTTCTTCGAATTCACCGTAAATGAAAGATTGACGGAAATGGACTATTATGTTCATTCAACAATTCATACTTTCGTAACTAATATACTTCCTTTAAGGCTTAATTAAGAGCGTTACGGCCAAATAACACAAGGGCTCTACTGTATAGGGGTGAATGACATAACCGTTCAAGGTCGGTTAAGAATATAATCGATAGCCTCCTAGGGAGTCTGATTTTTTTAGACAATAACCTTTTGTAGCCCTTGACTCGGATTCTCAAAGATTCGTTGGCTGAATTTTCCTCGGAACTTGAATTATTTAAAATCACGAATTTACCAATGCCTTAACCTTCTTCTGTTCCAATTTCCTGTACAGTATTACATAGTGGCAAATAGTTCACATTACTGCGTGGATGGATATTCAATAACTAGTTTTGACTCCCATCTCTTGGTTGTTGAGAGAAATTATAGATGATCTGTGTACACGTTTTCAGTGTGTGTGTAATAATAAATAATAATAATAATTAACGGTTTATTGAAAGAGCTTGGCAGCCAGAAGGCTGAAAATATACAGTTACATATTTGGGGAATGGGTTACGAATTACAAATAATATACAAGTAACATAAGTGACACAAATAAGACATATAATAACTCGATGGGGAAAAGCTCAAACTACAGTTCATTTCAACATAGTGACAGTGTAAGGAGCAGTGTTTACTGGGAGTGAATACACTGATTTATTACAAGTTGTGTGTGTGTGTGTGAAAGAATATTCCAAAGAACATGTGACGGACGAGGGATTGACGCTGATGTTATAATATATTACTGCACTTCAGAAACTCAGGTCTTTAAACGCGTATGTTAGATCTGTAAATATGCTATGGTTCGGGTAGGTTAGCTGGGTTAGGTTAGATTATCTAGGTTAGGTTAGCTAGTTTAGGTTAGATTAGTGAGGTTAGATTAGATTAGCAAGGTTAGGTTAGGGAACTGCTGCCGATTGAGTTTATGTTTAGAAAGGGGATTAGGAAACAGTAATTTATGAATGTTATTATAATCTATATTACACTATTATTTTTTTAAAAGCATTATCACTATTTTTATTATTATTATTATTATTATTATTATTATTATTATTATTATTATTATTATTACGTGTGATAAATAGATGGGGGGTGGGGAGGGGGGATCATCAGGCATTTCCCCCCTCCGGACATTCCACAATGGGGGGGGGGAGGGGGTCAATAAAGTAAACACTGGCCTTGAATGACTGTACAGTATTTGCTTACTGATCTTTACCCAAATAAATATTAGATTTAAACATTAAGAGATGCTATTTGTAAAACCCTATACAAAATAACGTTAATGGAATCTCATGAAGATCAGCTATTGGAACCTTCGCTTATTTAACCAGAGGATTAAACGCCCTAATACGAACCTAACTTAATTTAACTTTGGAAGAGCCAGGTAGTCTTGCCCTCATATATCCAGCCTTTAAGATACGACTGGATAGGCAGTGGGAGGAGCAGGATGTAAACAATCTTAGAACATCAGTTATATTACTTTTTACTTTACTTTTATTTTTATTGTAATACTTTATTGCCCTCAACCCGCCCAAAACAAAGATGACTTACCAATCTCAATTTCTGGTAGTGCAGTCGGTCACGATCTCGGTTCCGTATTGTACGCAAGTATTGGCTCCAGAATATATCTGTACCTGCGCCAGTATTGGTCAAATGTGGTATTAAATGAGCTCAAGCTTGGTCCTACCACAACACTCTCTGGCAGATTTTCTCAAGAGTTCACAACTCTCACTCCAAAAAAAGTTTGCCCTGACCGTTTTCTGAACTTGTGGCGGGGCGGGAATCCACCATATAGTTCCAGGTATGAACACTCGACTGAGTACATTGCTTTCTGAGTTATTTATAGATTTCTGTTGTCACCCCTTGCCCGCCTATAGTATAAGCTGGGCAATTGCAGGCGTTCTAATCACTCTGGGTACCTGTGTCGTATTACTGGTACCTTTTACTTTTACTTTTATCCTCTTCGCCACTGATCGGCTTGTTATCCGCTTGGGCAATCGGTCACGTCTCTGATTACTTTTCATTTTCATTTATCTTCTTCGCCAATGATCGGCTCGTTAGCCACCCGGGTGATCGGTCACGTCTCTCACGCACTGTTGGCAAGTACTGGGCATGCACCGGCTCCTGAATGTACCTGAACCTGCTCCAGTGTTGGTCAAGTCTTGTCTTGAAAGAGCTCACACTCGGTGCCGTCACAACACTCTCTGGTAGATTGTTCCAAGAGTTCACAACTCTCACTCCGAAAAAGTTTGCCCTCACAGTTTTCTGGACTTGCGGCTTCTTCAACCTTGAGCTGTGACCCCTTGTGGGGCGAGCCCTCCTTTCGACGTCAATAATAATCAACTGACAGTCTTTTGCATATCTCGGGGACCAGACGGGATAACAGTACTCAAAACGGAAACATATCACTTTTGAAGAACGTCCATCTAGGTAACTTGATTCACCTCACAATGACCCGAGAGCTTCAGCTCGTCAACACACACACCCCAGCAGGTCCTTTCCACATTAATTTTGTCTCAGTATTATACCTTACCTGCATTGTCTATATTCATGCCGAACCAATTGTAAACCTGGATGCCGATTTTACTGAATAAATATGTCTATAACACTCATATCACAAATAAGTGTGAATTAATGAAACATGTGAAAAATAGTCAAAATATAATTACGTAAATATATAATATCACATTTCGGATTAAACAGCCACACATTCCCTTCAACATTACATCATCAAAAAGTTTGCAAGATTCAGATTATTGCCACACACACAGGATATCCACTGTTCTTTTTATTTATTCTCTTTCTTCTAGTAAATAATTAAAATATATTGATACCCCTTAAATTCAGAGTCAAGTAATTTAAAACACGACCCCATATTTCTACACTTCATTTTTTCTTCCTTGTTTTGGTCCGTTTAGGAATTTTTATAACGAGTTTAATGAGTATCTATCTATATATCTATCTATCTATATATCTATTTATCTATCTCGGAAACGCATGGAACAAAATAATATAATCATCAATGTAGTTAACTTCCTCATTCACTCTCTCGCTTCTTCCCGTCATCACGTAACATGTTCCTGGCACAAGTGTTCTGCCACCTTACTAGCTGACGAGGCTGTGTGTATGTTTCCTGGCTTCTGTTTGGTTTGTATGGGGTGTATTTGTAAGGGAGAGGTATTTATTTATAATGGTTTAAGGATGAAAATGTTAACTTAAAAGTTTTTGGAAATCGGGACATTTGTTTCCGGGTTAGTTGGCCCGATCAGTACTTCTGGGAACTGAGCACCAACACACTATTCTAGGAACCTCCCTCACTCTCACGACCTGCTGTGAGAGGAGGATGTAGGCTGTTGTGTTTTGACTGAAGGGAAAGACATTAGGATCACCTGAGGATTAGACACCCTAGCTTATTTCACCTGAAGATTATCCACTAATGCTAATCTAACCTAACTTAACCTAACCTTCCCTACCCCTAGATTCAGCATCCCAACTTATTTCACCTGAAGATTAACCACCCTAATGCGTACCTAAGATTCGACACCCCAGCTAATCCTCCTCAGGGAGCATTAGGGGGAGGGGTGTCTAATCTTCAGGTGAAATAAGCTAGGGGTGTCTAATCTTCAGGTGAAATAAGCTAGGGGTGTCTAATCTTCAGGTGAAATAAGCTAGGGGTGTCTAATCTTCAGGTGAAATAAGCTAGGGGTGTCTAATCTTCAGGTAATCGGACATTAGAGTATATTTTCTCAACAGGAAGGGGAAGATGTAATAGGAGGGAATAATGTTGGTTATAAAATACTTTAATGAATACTTAATACTGTACTTAGACAAAATACAGATAAAAAAACATGTAATTTGAATTTTTGTCAGGTATGCAAGGTGTGACTTCAAGGGGGTTACTAATTTAAAACTGCAATGGCGCAATCATCATCAATATATATTTTTAAGGATTTTATTGGACAAAGGTCAAACAACCCCAAATCATATATGTATACAGTACAGTATAGTCTTGATTTGTGCGGTCAATTGAACCCGTCGAGGTCCGCGTAAAATGAGAAACGCTTAAATGAAATAACAGAACATATGGGATTAATTGAAATAGAGACTGGGCGGACTCCCAAACTCCACTTTTTCCGACACAATATGTACCTTGTAGTAAAAATAACATCTTAATTTTATGATGGTATGCACACACACATAATATATAAATAAAAAACTACACTACAGTACAAATATAAAGGTGTTTAACACTTACGTTAGTAGAAGAGATGGGTCGGCACACGGGGATGGCGGCTGGTTCCGAGGCAGAGGGCAGATTAATGGCCCTCCGGTGAATCACTATCACTATTCACAGAGGTTTGCAGGGCCTCTCTGACAAACCCCTCAAAGTCCATATCCTCACTGTCACTATCACTGACTTGGGCTGGCTGTGGTTGTGGTGGGTTGCGGGCGAGGAAGTCCGTAATACTACATTGACGACTAGCATTGATGTTGTCGTCATACATCTGGACATACGGCTCCATAAATTTCGACAGAAGGTTATTAGACACTTCATACCGATGCTTGACTGTGTCTTTGTCAAGGGTGAGCTTGATTTTCTCCGCCAACTCGATGACTTCCTTCACATAACCATGGCTTGGTCCAGGTAGTTCAAGGTTTCTCGGGGGTGGTGGGGGTCCAGCGGAAGCCATTGTGAGGGGAATAGCGGGCACAAGAGAGAACTGTATACGCGGAGACTGAGAACAACGAGACTGGCCCGGCTATGTCAGCGACTTCTTCCCTCTGGTGGCAGGGCACGTCATGTTACATTAGACCAATCACAGCTAGCGGCGGAGGGAGGTAAGGATGCTGGCCCAATCACTGTCCGATACGTCATATGACGTCAGCGATAACGTAAGAGCGACCTAATGCGCACCCTCCCCGCGCCGCTTCCCGCGTAAATGATGGAAAGAACCGTGTAACTTAAAATTGTCATTCTGGCAAGGTGCCGTGTAAATGACCAAACTGGAAAACAAAATCCACGTAAATCGAGACTATACTATTTTGGATTATTTGGTCATTTGTATAGTGTACAGTCCCTTTCACTAGTGGACAATGTAGGATGAGAAAAGGGTGAATAAAGTAAGACAGGGGTATAGAGTAATAAAAACTGTTTAAGAGAATAGAAAATTATAAAATGAAAGGAGATACAGTAGTAAGGAAGGTACAGATTGGGTCCAGTTGGGCTTTCTGGAGATTATAATAATGAATGTCTACCATACACAGTTCATTACCTAATTCACACCCAAATTTGTCTTCACTTGTAATATAAACCATTATTTGTTTGTACAGGGTGGGTGAGAAGTTACCTTGTGAATGTGTCACTTATTTCTTGACCACCCTGTATATCAAGAATGTACTGTAATAATAATAATAATTGATGTTTAGTCAATTTGACCAAGGACAGCTGATATAGCCATGAGAGTCTTGTTTCCAGTAGCGTCCTTATGCCAACAGCATCTGGTGTTCATAGGGCCAGGCAGTCACCCATCTACTAACCACATCCAATGTTGCTTAACTTCACTGATTGAATAAAAAGTGGTGTTTGCAATGTGTGTACAGTATATATAATTAATGAAAGAATTAGCCATACAATAACAGTTGGTATGAAATGAGAGAATATATATTGCTATAAGTTTATTTTTTAGAAACAAAATACTAGTTAAAATTAATTTTCAATCAAACAAACTGACTTAGTTATGATCTTTGGTGCTTGTTTTACATAGATGTATAGATAAAAATTATATGTGTGTTATATAACCTCAAACAGGCGATTCTATAATTGTGCATGGTATTTTATGGTCCACATGTGAACTCATATCATAGTGCTGAGGGAACAATGTGATGGTACTGTGGGCCTCAGAAAAGACTCTCCTATAACCTCATGTTTACTTACTTCTCTATACCTTATTGTACTGTACTGGTCTCCTCAATCAATGTACAATTTGAGGAAAACTATGTACAGTAACCCCCAGTAGTGAGCTTACCTAGATCCTCATACAGACTATAGTTGTATTGTCACCTCAACTGATGTACAATTTCTGGTACAAATACTGAAGGTAATGTGGGTTTAAAATTATACGTACATGAACACCAAACAAGTTATTGATGAGATATGTTTCAGATCTAATCCATTTAACATCTAACAACAGAAACAGTAACCGTCTTAGCTTTAACTTAATAACAATAAAAAAATTTCTCATATGTACAGTAGATGCAAAGACTATACAATACTGTATTATAATTCTGTAATTACTAGTACAGTAGATGTTATCCTGCGTGGAAGGAAAATATTGGACACAGGGCACACATCCCCCATATCTTTTTTAAAAACTTTTTTATGTGCTAATATATGATGATATTTAAATTCCCAACAACTTGCTGTTAATATTACAGCATGAAAATATGTAAGGAATTATAATGGACATTTCAGTTCTTTCAGTTAAGATTATTGCTATCCTTAATGTGTTTTTAAATGCAGTACAATATAGGTAACATCACAGTACAGTTCCAAAAGCCTCACATATTGTCATGATCCAAGGGTGACAGGGAATGTCAAATCACTCCTTGGAATACATGGAACATTAAAAAATATATAATTATCCTCCTCTAAGCAATACGGGTAACAGCTGGACGGAATGGGTAAGATATCACTTATTAATAATACAGTAATAGCTGATCTTTTGTCTCGAAACACGACAAAGTCAAAGACTCGAGAATAAAAAATAACAGTACGACTTCTATCATTCATAAACCCTTAAGTTGTAATATTCCCTCTCCTCCTCTCCCTCTTCTTCCCCTCCCTCTCCATCTCCTCTTCTCCTTCCACCTTTCCCTCCCACAACCTAAATGGTTCCCTACAATAACATATATACTCCTATGTGTTATCTGGCATGTAAACAATAAAAACATACTGTACACTACCGTATATGCCATGCTAAGTGTTACCATATACGACCAGTGTTGGCCTCTCATAATACTGCAGAGTCAACGAGAATATATTCACTCTTTAGGTATTGATAAATTACTGTATATAAGCATATAACTAACAAGTGTACAGTACGGTACCTCAAGAAACATCCTGTACTGTAATGGAATAACAACACACGGGGCTCATGTCACTGTGTTTGGTCCAAGTTGTTTGTTGAGTTGGAATAAAAATCATACATTAACTGAAACATCATCAGTACACATTGGCATATTCTGGTACTAAAGTTACGTGTTTGTTTAGATGGGCGATAGCTGTCAACCGAGATCTTTGATTATGGGAGGCAACTCGAGGGATTTTGATAGGTAAATAGTAAACATGTACAGTACAGTATATCCATAAAAAAGTGTGTATTAAATGTCAATAAAACTCAATTGTGCAATAAAAAATCTTGAAAATATTTAACTTCGTATAAGACCAATATTATGAAATCATTTACGGTAAAACAAGGTAGCATGCGGTCCTTTTCTTCTTCTTCCCCTTAAGATAAAGCTTAAAGTGCTCAGTGGATGGATACATAAGCTATATTGTAATTTATTTGGAATGTGACATTTGTATGGCTGTCACACCAAGGTCACAAACATCACAGCCCATATTAGTGGTGAGTGGCACAGCATGCATAGGATACCATTGTCCCCCAAAAAAAAAATACACTTCTGTTTTCAATGGACACAGTATAATTTCCCTGTGTTTTTTCGGGTATATGACATTCCACTCATGAAGAAAGTACAGTATAATTAATTTAACTGTATTGTGTACATTTTCCTGTATTCCAAATGGTATACTGTATTCTGCTACAGTTTGATTAACACTTTCTGATAATATCTGGCCTAAGACATGACATAAAACCATCCCATAAATAACTGTATAAAAAGACTTCTTCCATTATAGTTCCAGTAAATCGGTAATGAACAATGAATGTTTAATCTTATGGAATATCGTC
The DNA here is from genome assembly GCF_018991925.1 of Homarus americanus. NCBI lineage: Eukaryota > Metazoa > Arthropoda > Malacostraca > Decapoda > Nephropidae > Homarus > Homarus americanus. Next base: position 5,152,756 of record NW_024733231.1, read on the forward strand.
ACACTACCCTTTCCTAAAATCAATGCCCTCCACACACCCATTTTAAATTCTTCTCGGCGTTAACACTCTCCTTTTCCTTAGCCGAGCGATGACGACACTGACAGGCGTAAGCACGAACGCCGCGCTGTGAGTCTAGACGGGCACGGAGACGACTGACATTGGGATAATTATCGCGAAGGAAGAGATAGTTCGTCTCCTTAGTCCAGGTAAACCCATCAATCATGACTACATACGAGTCACAGTCAACACACCGAAGTTTGTCACATGCCCTGAGGGGGGAAAAGAAGAGAACACTACATTGGTTATCTGACAAAACAGTAGCTGTACTGTATTTAATAAAAATATATAAAAAAAAGACAAATAAAATCATGTACCCAGAGGTGTGCTAGATAAATTATGGTAAATATGCAAAAAAAAAGAAAAGAAAAAGAAAAAGACTACTCATACCTAATAAGAGGCAAAGATTCTAAGGTAGTCGAGGGAATGGTTATTAAACATTATTTCACCACACAGGGAGAATCAAGGGTACTGTATGATCCTTCTAGAAATACCTATCCTTAACTCTTAACTTACAGACCCTGAAAATCAGTGTCTTCCTTAGCATCAGAAAAACCTGTAAAATAAGTCTAAGCGCTAGAGTATTTATCAACTAGAATAACAGCAAATGGAAGGACACACAGATAGACAAAAGAAATCGCACAGAATAACAACGTGATGAAAGGCCAGACAGACAGACGAACACAAAGGCAGACAAAGTAAATGCCATACACCACAGGAAATATTTGATGTAATGACAAGAATTCTGCTACATTAACCTGAAAGATTACGTTGTTCACATAATTACATAAGGGAGAATTTTAAACATGAACGATATGCAAGTCTCAGTATAAATAATGTACAGTATATACAGTACTTATTATACAGTATTTGTTACATGTGTAGGTTGTGTATAATGTATTAACTACCTATGTATTGATGCATGTTTTGTAGTATGTAGTGATGTACTGTATGTTATGTAATATGTATGATGCATGTGTAGTATGTATATGCTTTGAAGTATATGTACAATGTATGTTTTATAATATACACGATCTATGCTGTAAAATACATATGCCGGCTGGTGTACGGCGCACGATAATAACGTCAAAATTTCTTAACAAAGGCTCAAAATGCGTCGTTATTTTTCGCCCATCCTGTGCAGTACAACCCTGACCCTTCCAAGACAAAATTACCTGAGGCACCTCAACCAAGTTACCCACAACCCACCTGAGAATAGTCCCTGTTGATATGCCTTCAGGTAGAGTTGTTCCACTGAGGTAAGGTGTGCTGCACTTATTACTTCCCCCTCCTGGCTGTGAGGCGAGGGTGTTGGGAGAGTCAGTTGTGCTTAAGGGCCGAGGAGGGGGTTCAAACTCCTCCAGTAAGTCCTTAAGGTCGTCCGTCTTGGCGCTCTCACTGTGAAACGTCGATGAAATGAGATGATTGGCTGTTTTAAATTCCTCCTAAACATCCTAAGTACATGATTGGAATGTTTTAAAATCCTCCTGAACATCGTGTATTTTTCCAACTATCAGAATATAATGTATACTACAAGAGATTGAATTTACCTTCCATAAAGTGATCATAAACTGACAATCTCCAGATCCTTTACCAAAATACACTACCAATTGAACCATATCTACCGGGTACTGTACTGTGGTTATTTCTCAAATTCAAGATATAGGTTAACTTACCTTTTTACGTCTGTAGTTCTCAGTTTGGAATTTTCGAAACTTTCCTCCACTTCATCGAGCAAGTCATCAATATCATCTGCCATGTCTGCCTGTAAAAAATAATCGTCAGTTTCTTAGACCCTGGTAAGTAAAATCGTCAAATTTACAATATAATTTACACAATGAATTCATTATATTATATTATTTTAATCTAATCTTTATTATCTTGTGTTATCAGTGATGCATTACTCTCCTCAAAGATTCCTTCTGAGGGGTGCTGACATAGGAAGCTGCTCTCTCATTCAGTACACTGCATCTCCTCTGAACCAATCAAACCAAACTCAGCAAAAACATAAACTAAGATCATTAGGTTAGGTTAGGTTAGGTCAGGTTAGGTCAGGTCAGGTCATATAATATAAATGATTTACACCCTCAGCCCCACTAAGTTGTTAAGCAGGAATACTTCTTCACACACTGAGTGGTAGACCTGTGGAAGTCTACCGTTTCAAGCTGTGGAATCAAGAACAATACTGGGGCCTCAAAATAGTCCTAGACATGACATCAATGCCGACATCAAGAACAATGGAGGGATCCTACAGAGGCCACTGGCGCTCGTCCCTCGGCTTGGCCATCTCTAGTTTGGGTGGCCATTAGGTAAGTAAGGCAGGTGAATGTGATCCACTTTGTCTTTTGATTCATCTGTTTGTGGTTATTTGATGTATACAAGACCTATTAATTAATCTCAATCACATTCTCACAGGTCAGAGAGGCTGCCAATTATATATTGTTTTAACTAGCTCATGAAAGTGTCATATAACAACATAAATACCATAATAATGAGAGGTAAATAATCCTCGTCAACAGCAGGTAACTCCTGCAGGTGGGTCACGCCCCTTTAATTATAGATGAATACGGCATCGTCACACGTAATTAACTAACTACACAGTACCAACTTGTCAAATTCCTAAAATATCTGCCAAAACTCACTCAAAAATGCTCGGATAATACAAAAAAGACGTTAAATTACGATTTGTAGTTTATTGTTGTGAGAAATGCCACTCCGGAATGTGTAAACATTAGATCGGCCCAACTTAGAAAGTTGCCGAACTTAGGATTTGTAAACTGGGCCAGGTTTAAAACTCACTATATATACAGTATATATATATATATATATATATATATATATATATATATATATATATATATATATATATATATATATATATATATATATATATATATATATATATATATATATATATATATATATATATATATATATATATATATATATATATATATATATATATATATTATATATATATAATATATATATATATATATATATATATATATATATATATATATATATATATATATATATATATATATATATATATATATATATATATATGTGTGTGTGTATGTGCATATAATGTGCTTTAAACTCTTTAATCACCATAATAAAAGTAAGTTAAAGTAAGTTCATACACTAAGCAATCATAATTTATTGTTAAGGAAGATACATTATTCTTTTTCCTCCACAGACCTTCACCACTATCCTCATTAGAGCCTAATGACACCATGATAATTACTTTTGTCATCATCCAAATGACTTTCAATAATGTAATTACCCTAAGTTTAATGTAGGTATAATGCAGAGTGGCTGATTCAAAAACAAGCAGACTGTCAATATGTTCTGCTATGGTGTTCCTGTCTACAAAGCCCAAGAATATGAATTTCCTTTATCCTAGTTGTATCACACGACCTAGCAATATCCTTCTGCAGCATTTCTAAACCCCCCAACACACTTCGTCATGGTGTCTGGTCATTCTCTATCTTTCTGTATTCTTTATGCTCTTTACTGAACTCCAAATCCTCTTCTCACATCTGACCTGAGGATTCGAACCCATGACACTGGAAGGAGAGGCATACTTGTTGCTATATTGTACCAACACCACTGCATGAAAAAAGTATCCCTTAAAAATAGAACTTCACTGTAATAATTTAAAACCTAACTACTTCAATAACTTTTAAAATACATGATAATTATAAAAGACAAGTTGTAGGATAATTTTATTTAAGAATATCACAAAATAAATCTCTGTTATGTTAGGGGAGAAATGAGAACAGAGGCAACACATTAGTCACCTCACACAGTACGTACAGAATCTCTAGTAAACAATGACAACAAAACCTATTGTTCATCAAGTGTTGTTCATTTCCTAACAGATATTAATAAATACTTTAACATTACAGTAATAAAGAAAACAAATTATAATCAAACAAAAGCTTCAACATTAATAACATTCATAATATTGAAACTTTAATCTAATTATGTGTGATATTGTTTATGATGACAAAAACAAACAGTAAAGAGCCTTTTTAGGAACATATACTATAGTGAAACCTTGATATAATGGACTTCCCTCTCCATACATAGGTAGTTTGTTATATGGAGGTGTCATATCTAATGGACACACCAAACCTTGAAATTTACCTCCTTGCTGACATGACCATATGAGTAAACATTTTTAATTATTCTATTACAAGTTTAGAAGTATAATAATACTAATGCTGGTTATAATGGGCCTATAACTTTAGAGTATTATTATATTTTTATTAAAGACTGAGGTGGGTATTTATGTAATCTGGACACATTTGTAACATGAGTAAATCTATAAAAAAAAGGTACAGTCTTAATATACACGATGGGATAACTCTACTTTATCATACTAAAAAATACTAAACTATTTACAAAACCTCACATGGAGTTAAAAAATTTAAAAAAATTTAATCTTCAACACCAATTACATAAGATTATAAAATTTTGCTGTATATATAAAAGTTTACAAAATCGAGAACGGAAAACTCTACCATAGCTTCTTCACCTAAATTTCAGGGCCACCCAAAGCAAGAGGAACACCACGAAACAGAAGCAGAAAAGAAAAATTAGATGATAATTATGTGATCCTTTACCCATGATCACCAAACGCTTCATACTGCGCTCCAAGAAATTCCCCGATTTGTGAAAGTCATCGTCCTGAAAAAGGTAAAAAGTAAAATATTAAAATCTTATTGACATTTATATAAAACCTCTGCAGTACATTGAGACAGCTTTTATACTTAGTGGAATACATATATGCTTCCTCTATGTATTAGAATTCTGCAGCATATATCAGGTTTTAGTGAAGGGGAATAAGTTGTCGTATAAACCTTTGTGAATTTTGGACTGAGAAACACACAGAATACTAGTACTTATAAACATGTTTACTGCACCAGCTATAAAGGGATATTTAATTTCTTCTGTAACTGATATAGGAAAGAATTACAGTATAACATTTACAAACTCCAAAATACAGATTATATTTACCATGTCGTTTAACATACTGTTTTGATTCTTGACTTCATTTCCTATGTCGATCGTCAACTGAAAAAGAAAACAGTGTTTATAATCGCGGAATTAGTTAAACCACTCCTTAAACACAGACGCCAGAACAATATATTATTTCATGAACCATTAACAATATTGGATCACCTGACGAATCCCGACCCAATCTTAATACATTTCACTCAATTATTACAAAATATTCCCTAAAATTCCTTGAAATCTTGAGGTTGCAACTCACTGTACGGTAATAATCAAGTACCCATCAACACACGCACTACTAATCGTAATCAACACACGGTACGTTAATGCCACCTAGGTCATGTTCACATCAACCTTAGTTACCTTACCGACTTTAGGGCCTTGACCTTGTGCTTGAGCTGCGATGTCATCTCCTCATTTTCTTCAGAGAGGCGCTGAGATTCATTATTACCTCCATAGCTATTATAGGTATATGGGCCAGCATTAGCTGTGGAAAATGGAACAATAAATCATGTTACCTACACAGATCATCCTTGGTACTAATGGTCAGATAAAATATTCAATAGTGAGAGGTTAAGTAAGTAAATAAGAAAGTAAGTAAATAAATATATAAATAAGAAGGTAAATAAATAAGAAAGTAAATAAATATGTAAATAATAAAGTAAATAAATAATAAGTAAATTAGACACCAAAAATCGGCAAAAATTAATCATTGTTAGTAAGCAGTGGATATTTTGCCATGACCGGTTAAATTCCTATTAATGCTATTTTACCGTATGTGTGCCCTGATTGGCTAATCGTCCATTACCGCTGAACAACTCGAGAATGTGACTGACTCTGGCGGCATTTGGCACTTATTTTGCCAAGTCGATCACTGTGAAGTTATAAAAATACATAACCAATTGTTCTTATCATTATAAAAGAGGCGGCGACGTTCACTAGAACCTGACCTAACCTACCTAACCTTACCTAACTTCCTAGCCAGGGGGTGGACCCTCTGTCATGTTAAACAGAGAGTACTTAGCCAATAAGAGCACACTCACAGTAAAATAACGTTAGTAGGAACTTAGCCGGTCACGTCAAAATATCCACTACGTTAAATAATATGGTAAATTTGGAGTAGTGATATTAGGTTAGTCGATTTCTATCATTCTCATAATTCTGATTTTTTTTCTTCACGAGTATGCATTCTTTTTCGCTTATTCATACACCTAAATTGCATTCAGTACATTATATAAATAAAAAAAACACGTATCAAAGCTTCAATTCTTTCCTACTACAAACACATTATATTTCTTCTCTGTTACAACTATACACAACAGGGTACACTTATTACCAACCATTCTGTGCTCGTCTCATTTTCTCCGGTTATTCTTCACAAAATTCTAATTACAAGGTTGGTAATATAACGTTTCTGGCAGACAGTTGAGCCCCAGCTACTGACAGTCCTTCCTACACGTTGTTTACGTCTGACGGCTGAGTGGCTGACGTCATCACCCACTCGTTCATACGGCATTACAATTCTGTATTCAATTCATTTTGTCTTTATTTGACATTAAAGGTAGTTTTACTTCATCCAAATTTTAATATGAGCATTAATTACACATACAATTAGTTGAAAATCTTAAGTAATTACTATAAACGGCTTGTAAATAGGTTACTTAATACAACATATGGGTGCTTGATAATCTCTTCCTGAGAGTTAAGACTGGAACAAAATAATTTGACATGATCAATAAAACCATATTAACCCTAAAATATGTTGTACAGTACTAGTGAGAAACAATAATACAGAAGAAAGACATTGTCACATTGTGGACAACTTGTGCATCAATGAAAATACTCGCTTCTCTTGCACTATCGGTATAATATATGTTATAAGGGTAATATCCAAAATATAATTAAATCTGAATTTTATGTTCGTTTTATGTAATTAAAGTAAAGGGATTTTAATCGTTGTTATTTCAATTGTGAATGTGATTGTTGTTTAGACATTAACCGCCATGTGCAAACTGTGAACACACCAGGTAAGGATTTTCAATGTAAATTTTGTGTGTATTCCTCACTGATTGTTGGCAACCATCATATATGACTGAGGACAGTATTCTGAGTGTTTGATTATAAAGGAAACATCAGCACGAATAATAAACCAAGGCGTAAATGATTTTCTTTACGGGGAATAGCCAACCGGGGCACAGGTCAACGACCCACAATGGGGCCTAGGGGGCGAAAAAATAAGAATAGAAAGAAATTAAAAATAGAAAAGGAAAGGGTTATATTAATCTACACCACGAAGTTGCCGGAAAACCAGCTCAGGAGTGAAGTAGCTATGGCATCTGTATAGCATTCCCAACTTTCGGGAGGCAGCTTTAGCAATGTTGAGGATGCCCACGGCTTCCCTGACATAGAGGGAATGGTGAGGCCTAGCATATCTATTTTAGAATTTGGCTGAATGATAGCGTCCTGAAATGTGAATGGTGTGAGATCATCTAATTTGGAAAGTGTAATTGGTAAATACCAAGTTTTATAACTATTGAATTTAACCCAATTTCTACCTCACCATTCAGAGATGCTGCACGGTGTTGTATTGAGTCTTTAATAGGAGTTTTATTACATATATCATGTCCTTTATTTAATAACACCATTTAGTAGTATTAGAATAATGAAAAAGATCGTATTTTTATTATTATTAACAATATCATAATTATAAGCTGGTAATGGCTAAGAATAATACTTGTGGTTGTAGTCACTTAATATGGCGTCACAGGAAGCTTGGAAAGACGAGATTTAGACTATTTTATTTATTAGGAATTCCTCACATGTACAATAAAAATACATTATGGATATGAACTGGAGATACAAGTAAGCATTTATTATACAGTAGGTAATGTAATAGAGTTCCGAGGATAACACAAGAATCCAAAAGATGTATTTATATTGTGGTCTTCAAAGTTCAAATGGACTGTGACTAATTCGATAAAATATTGTACTGTTAGTTTTGTAGTGTCTGTATATGTAGAGTAAGTATAATTACTGTATGTATAGCACTTGTAGGTACTAAAATGGTCAATAAGGTAGATATTTGTTCATTGATATCATTATACAAGTTTACAGTGGGCTTAGTATGTACAGTATATAGATATACGTACTGCAGGTATACATGTCTCGGTAATAACTAGGACACTGTCTCTTACCAACCATTTTACTAAACTTTTTCTGTGGCGGGAATGTATTTATTCAACAAAAATATGGAAAAAAATTGTAAAATGGAAGTTAAAGAAAGTTGGGTATATATAATCACTTCACCTATAGGCAGTGCAGGTATACAATCAATGTTATGTACCTAGGATGCCCATAGAGCCCCTTTGCTTGGTGCTCATACAATGTTACTGGACTATTCCTGCTCACCATGGTACTCTGCCTTAACACAAGCTAATATACCAACTACAAATTATTCAAAACAAGATGGTGAGGTTCATTCTTAACATGAACACAAGAGATGACATTGGACACTAAATTGTATCAGGTAGTGAAGCAACTGAGGCTGAATCATGCTTATAGGATTTTCAACAGACTGCGACCAGAGTATCTAGCAACAAACTTTGTAAGGATTAGAGATATGAGCCAGTGTGGTATTCTCAGAGGGCCCCCATACTCAGAGCCCCTTGTATATAATGCACACAAGTCTAGATTATTTTGTCAACACGGTTAGCACCAGTAAAAACAAATAACGGAATTGAATGAAAATTTGTGTAGACTAATATCATGATCCTGAACATGAAAATGGAAATTGGGTGAAGTTAGATCAGGTTCTGTGCATTCTTGCTTCCATTTTCGTGTTCAGGGTCATGATATTAGTCTCTCCACAAACCTTATATTACTCTAAAACTCTCACTCTTCCTGTGGTTTCATTTACTCTGTACTTTTTCATTTTAGGTTTGAACTGTATGATGACAGTACTGGTTGCAACATGGTTAGGCAAATTGTTCTGATTCTTTATAGATGCAAAAATTAAAGTGTATTTTGCATAACACCAGGTCCCATAAAATTGTGTTTACTTCCTTCAGTGCCCTACTGGTAAGACACTCTGGACACATCCCATTGAAAATCCTCAAAACATGATTTATGATTAAGTTTCATCTGGACAAATGGTTATATGGTAACAAATGAAACACAGGGTCAGAGAGAGAACTTTATTGATGAAATGTCAAGGGTGAACTTCTCTTTGACCCTGTGTTTCCTTTGTTACCATATAACCAAACATGATAAGCCTTGACTGCTTCACTCTACCTGCCACACTTAACATGTCTAATGTCTGCAGGTCTTCAAGACCAATATGATTACTTCCATTCATATCTAGAATCAACCTAACTAACCATCATGTTTTGAATAATTTTTATTTTGGCTTTTAGTGTGTTGTTGTTAAGGCAGAATACCATGATGAAGATGAAAAGTCCAAGTGATACTGTATGAGTGCTAAGCAAAGGATCCTACAGACTTCGATCAAGAGACATTTTACACTTCAATAAAGAAATATCATGGCAGTATAGTACTCTACAGTAATTTACTAAATAATCTTCAGTAGAGTTAACGTAATGTATTTCACTAAGGTTACAGTTGAAATGCTTTATAATCACACAATACATTAAACTCGCTCTCTTGAAATTTTTAAGTTATCCAAATAATATTGTTTCAGTTAACGTGATGACTTGTTAGCTGTATCCTTTAGATCTTTACCTCACACTTAAAGGGCACCATCATCAATCTAGTGCCAAGAACCTGCAGTTTTTCACGTAGTACATCATGATCCACTGTGTCAAAGGCCTTATCTAACATTATCATCCCTGTATAATTTCAACCACCTGTATTGATGTTGAAGGGTGGATGGCAGGTGGTGGTCATCCATACAGGTAAATGCTGTTGTGGTGGGTGTGTGTGTGTGTGTGGTGCTGGAGGCCAGAGGGTTGCAGGTCTCAATGATGCCGTTGTAGTGGTCTTGTAAGCAGGTGTCAAGTTTCCCCCAGGATATAGGGTGTGGATGGGGGAAGGGTTAGGGGGTGGTGTGTATTAGGTGGTGGATGATGTTGCCGGATCTGGGTTATATCACACGGGATTTTTTTTTATTTATTATTATCAATACACTTTTCACACTGCCTGAGTTGCACATAATTTTGAGATTATAATTTTGTTCTATATTGTTGGTGTGTGTGTGTGTGTGTCCAGGCTAGGGGTTATTTGTAGATTTAAGATGATATAACAGCTGATGTTGGCAGTCATGGGTCACCAAGTATTGCTTTGGGGAGGGACTGACACTCACTTTATAACAACACTACTTAAATATATTCCACTAATCAATAATTTGTAACAGGTATATGACTGACCAATCGCCCATCCAATCAAAGAACTGCTCATTGGCAAAGAAGATAAGTACAGTGAAAACCTACAGTGCAATAAACTTGGATGCAGTCAGAGCAGGACACCTTCCACATTGGGATTTAAAGGTATTGAACATTTCCATTTGTTATGATTGTTATTATCAATGACTGACACAAGGAGCTACTGCACTAAGTATAAAAATTTAGTGACTTGGAAAATGGGATGCCTGATATACTGTAGTTTGGAATGGAATCTATGTTTGGTAATATACATTTTTCTTCACTATGGTGTCTGTAGTGTTCTTATAATAGTATATCTTGTTCACAATTCATGATTTGTAGATTTCACTGTCTTAATTGTTGCCAGCCTCTCTACACTAGGGTAAAATGTCCATATTATGATATAGAATTGTGTAATACAGTATTTAGGAAGTGGCTACTTAGCAGGGAATTCCTGGTCAGGCAAACTCAAGGCTAATTCGTTGGGAAATCAATTGTGATTACAATGAATAACTTATCTAAAGGTGTAAAGTTTGATACATGGCAGTGAAGAACAGGAAACCAATTCTTTCAATATACAGTGTACAGTATATATTTTTTCATAAGAGATATATACCTAACGTGCAATGCTACAACAGGACATGAATCAGCCAAGAATAATATCCCTAAGCCCAACAGCTCCATCACAATTGGTTTCACGGCAAAGTAATGTTTTAGGAACATTAAGGGAGAATGGCTGCATTTAGCCACTGAACAAGAGCATAAACATAGTGGCTGAGAGAATTTATGATAAGTGAAGGAAACGAAAGTTATAATAGGAAATTAAAGATGTCACTGGCTACAGTGGCCAGATCATGTATATTATAAATAAAGTTGTAGACCAACAAGTTCATTACTGGTGTTGTGTCGTAAACTAATGGCCGGGACAGTCACGTTTTATATTTTTTCCTGCCGAGATGGAAATAACGACATGTGCCCCAGGGGTACATGCCCATCCTCATAGACATGTCAAAATGTGCCATTGTGGCCCTGAAACCTAGATCTGTAGATACAGGGGCCGGACAGTATTATTCTACAGTCCACATAATTTAAACATCCAGTATAACTTACTGTCACACCAGTGTTTTCTGACCGCACCATGTGTGAGCTCATTTAAGACCAGACTTGATCAACAGTGACACAGGTAAAGATACAAAATACTTCCTGGAATCAGTACTAACCCACAGAAAGGTCTTACATTGTTTTTTTTAGAGACGTCCACAGAAGTCAGCTGCTTCATGGATGCAGGTATCTGTGCATTTGAAGTGGAAGAAGGTTCTAGACCTCTGGCTCAGCAGCCCATTCATAACTGCATACAATTATTTCTTGATAACTGCCACAATAGGCTACTTAACATCTGTAGTATTAAACTTTGCATGCCCTCACACCTGACATATTGTCTTTCACTTTTGGCTTATGAGGTGAAAACATAGATTTTGTTCAAATTTCATACAAAGGTATTCATTTATATGTTTGTTAAGGATCTGGGTTCAAAATCTAAAAATTCAAGCAACTAGTGTTAATTAATGAGCCTAAAATAATAAAATGCATTTCGAATATTTAAAACAGCATCTTTCCCCATAAAGTAAGCCCTTGATAGATAATAAATCTTAAATATTGGTAATTGCAAGGTTATAATAAAATACATTCAATTATAATTTTATTCATACCTGTACAATATGACAATTTACAGTGAGGTTAAAAAGAAGACTAAGTGAAGGTATATTCCCGATATTGAACCCTTTGTTGAGTTTGTCAGTGAAATCACACAATGATAATGGCACAATTAATTTGTATCAAGGATGATAATACATAAAAATATATGGCTTTTTTAAATAATGATCAAAATTAGGCCAAGAGAAATACAAGATCCAAAGAGGATAAAAACAAGATTGCCACAAGGAGGTTAGAGGAGCATTAAAGATGAAATTATCACACATGCTCACTCCGGAACATAATGAGTGTATTTGTTCTAGACATAACTTCAAGACTACCCAAAAATAAGGGCAGTTTTTCTGTAAGTCAAATAAAATGAGGGTAGTACCAGGATATGCATTTTAAGTAGAAGAAATTGCCAAGTGTGAATAATTGTTTAAATGAAAAATTAACATTTCTGTAAAGAGGCTGTGTGGAGACTGGCGACATACCAAATTAATATCTTCCGAGTAACCAACAATGAAGAGACCACTGTAAAGATGTAAAGAATATAGTCAGCATGATTTGAATTTCCATACTGACAAACTTTCATATCTTCATAAATGAGGCAACTGTCATTAACAAAACTGGAATACATGACTGCCTATCAGAAGAGTGCAGATCTGTAAGCATATCTTAAAGCCTGATCAGGTCTCTGGTACATGTGAGCAGGTAGCTCAGCAATCACTATTAAAGAGCCCAGTTGTCCAACACTGTACATTAGGTAGACTGAAAGCAATAGTAGTAAGTTTTGGCATGGTTCACTTTGAGCCTTTTCGGCACACTCTTGGTGTAATGATTAAGTAACAAGAACTAAAGATTTTGAACTGAAAACTACCTAAGACAGATTAATAAAAAAACCTGCTTAACTATTCTGAACACTGGCTCTTCCAAACACAGTAGAAATTCTGCTCACTTTGCTGAATACAAAGACACGCTAGGCCTAAACCAAAGACAGCAATTTTTTAAATATACAGAGCTATTAAAAAATATATGATTGGGTAAAAATAGCTATGTTGAAACTTGCAATTAAAAACCTTTAATAAAAAAAAACATGACTAATTAATTTAGTAAATCCACTTCAAAGTTCGCACTAAAAACTGCCAAAACTTCCAAGTATGTTATATCACAGGGACTTGGTCAACAATTTATAAACGGTGACCAGTATCATGTTAACATTTGTTACATGGGAAGATCACTATGCAATCAGGGTTCAATTCTGACCCAGGAATACAAGTTCTGAAGATCAATCATACAAGCATTATCACTCCAACTACCAGTGACACCCACATATTTGTACTTCCCTACTTCATCTACAATCATCCCAATGTAATAACCAATCACATAATAGAATTTAGCCCTGAAGTGATGCAGTAAAGAATTTGAACTTCTAAATTACTCAAGTGTGTTACTCAACATTTCAAGAATTAGAAGCTTTGGATGGAATAATAATGTAGGTATTTCTCTTGGATTAAAAGCAGGTTATAATATAAGGGGGAACCTTGTTAAAAGACTTGTTACAACCCACGTTATGAAACTTATCCCAACAGAAAGTAATCAAACATAATACAGTATAAGTAAAAGGCTGCAAGAAAAGATATTTCCAAAGGTGAAGCACATGTGTTATTTCAGCTAAGTTGAAATATTAAACCTGCCAATATGGTGATAACTGAATGGAATAATAATGTGCAAGATGCTGATGTTGTAAGATGCTGACATTAAGAATGAGGTCACCACCATAATGCACAGCCTACCATGCACCTCGATAAAATCACTATGGTGGGGACATATATGCACCAGTAGGAAAGTGACTAAGATGTGTTATAAATATTACTAAAAAATGAACAATGAAAAATAGTGAGTATAGATTCAAAGATCAGTGTTTTCAATGTGAAATCATCCGTTACTTTGAAACTATATACAGTACTGGTTTGCTTGTAAGGCTCATTTTCTATTTGAAATGAATAAAAATCTGTCCTGAAGTTCCCCACTTCAATCTGAGAAGAAATGCAACTAAAATAGCTGCAAATAACTCGGAACACCAGGGCTTCTCATAACCTGTGATGTTATATAACAAGCACAAGTATATTGGAAGTAAAAGATGGCTAATATAACCTCTATTATAATGTTGGGTCTTGTGGGTCCAACATGAATTCTGTGTTGACAGGGCAACATGCAAAGTGGCCAACATCTCTGTCTTTGTCATGTCGTAGCTGCTCCAGTGCTTCTTGGACTTTCTGTGATGCTTCATTTTCAGGATTCTGGCAATATTCTGTTAAAAAGAAATAAATTAACAATGTTATGGTCATACTATAAAGCGAAACATGTTGTTTCCTTTCATTACAAAATAAATGTCATCCTGAAAAGTTTTATTTGAGAACCCTAAATAATTCCCATATATTAAAACTATATCGGTTAGGAACCGAAAATTTTGTGTCAATGTAGCCTTATGTTACAGAAAGACGTAACATGATCCTGAAAGTTATCAGGTATCATGTGACCCGTCAGTGGCGTTTAACGGTTTTCACTCGGTCATCCCATGGCACTCACTGTGAAAGAACACGTTTCTCATTGAAACATTATATCAAGAATGCCTCCTTTTGGGAATGTCAAATTACATTTAAGTCACTTTGGTGGTTGTAAGAAACCTTTGAAATCAGTGATATGGAAACTGGTAAAGCAGTTCAGAGAGACAGGCTCCATGAAAGTTCAAAAACACATGTGCCAGTCAAGTGTTGTTTCACTGGCAAAGTGGGTGAAGTGCAAGAAAAATGGAAGCAAGTCCAAAAAAATCTCTCGAGACATTTAGAATAAGCTAACTGTTCATATTCCAGTGCAAGGAAGGCTGTTAAGACAATCAAACTTTATCCTTAAAAAATTCAAGCATTAATTAAAAAAATTAAATTAAAAGCAATAATCAGTGACAGTCAGCATTATTTCTCAAGAAATGCCACAGCAAAGAATAAACTTGTGCCTGCAACATGGTGGTGGACACTTTCAGAATTTATTATAGGTAATCAATTGTGTGGATCATGTCACGTCATTTTAACATTAGGCTCCATGTATTGAAAATAATAGGTTCCTAACTGCTATAGTTTTAGTGTATGGGAATTATTTTTTGTTCTTGTATAAAAATATCACACTTTATTATGAAATTTACTTAACCATAGACCTCTTGAAAACTGGAGAGGGTCCTACACTTGGAAATGCACCAAACATTCCCCCCATTACTATACTTTTTAAACTTGTCTTTTGACACAGATTGCATTGCTAATCACCCCCCCCCCACCACTCAGCCATACTGTATATCACGGAGAACATTTCTCTCGTAAGCAGAAAATACAGGAACATCCAAGTTCCTCCCACTAGCCTCATGGGCTTGCAGATGCCTTTTTAAGGGAGCAATTTCAGTCTGAATCGCTCTGCCCAATGTTTACCAAAATGGAAAAACCACTCCTGTTACCAATGCAATCTGTGTCGAAAGACTGCAAGGGGTGAGATTTCCAAGCATGGCCAGAAGTACCAGAGTCAACTTATGAATAAAAGTCGCTCTTTAAATTGCTTAATCACATCTAATGTTAATGCATTCCATTCTGTTTTGGAATTTTTACTGGAAGTTACACTTAAGACGCCTTTTCCCAGACAATGATGTACCATATAGGATTAGTGTAAAAGCATGAAATTGCAGCAGAGACTGTGCCACATTGTATGATTGGGCTTTTGAAAATATTTTATCGTTTCAATTACTTTAGTCCTTATCACAATAAATATTAGAATAAGGCATATAAAAAATATCATCCAATATAGTATATATGTTCAATTTGCTGCTTACCTAAACATGCAATGTGAGTGTTCAACATTTTGGCAACAGCAATGCGAACATTGGGCACCCTGTCACTCGCTAAAGTGAGCAGACCATGGAGAAAGAGGCGGCACCAGTCTGGGAGTGGCAGTGATCGCTCAGCAACAAGTTGGCCACATAGAAAGGCATATGACTGGCGGTGTGACCATGTTGGAGCTTGAGCAAACTTCTCTCTTAGCTGTTTGCTTAAGGTTTCTACATATTTTGGGTCACCCTCTGAACCTAGCTGTCTCACCAATTGGCACATCTGAAGAAAAAGTTAGAATTATTTATTTGTAAATACTGTGTAACAACTTATAAAAGAACAATGTATGGAAGTTCAAAAAATCTGAATACAGTATGATTAAGTAAAAGAATATTTGTGTGAATGATATACAGTTTATATTTTTTTAATAAATTTGCACAATAATATGCTTGGGAAGTGTCTTTCAAGAGACACCCTAAAGTACTTGCAGAAATTACATTAGTATTAAAAAGGCATAAACTGGCTGACAGCATATTACTTACTACAGTATAACAAGTGTGTCTGATGTGTACCACTTTGTCAGCCATAAGAGCTAATGCTATTGGTGCAATGAAGGATTGGCAGTCATGAGGAGAGAAGAGGTCAATTATATCCGCCAGCTGCGTGGCCAATTCCAGCCTGAAGCGCCAATTGTTTTCGTTGTCAGTGCGCAAGAACTCATCCATGCGTGGCAAGTAGTCTCGCCTATTTTGTGGTCGAAGAAGACGAAGAAAGTGAGCTAGATGTTTGAGTACACCAATGCGAACCTCATCGAGGTCCTTTATAAATCCATTGAATACAGGAACAAGGTCGCTCTGGGCTATCTCTTCTCCTAGGATTACTGCAAGCTCGTGTATACTGAAGGCTAACGTTCTTCGCACTTTCCACTGAAAAATTATAAGTTAACACCTATGATCATCTAGATAACTAAGCACTCACTAGTCGACTCCCTGATTAAAAAATATGAAAATGACAAAAAAAATCTGAATGCTCATATCCTAAGTATGTGGCAATTGTTCAAAGAAAATCACATGTACTCAGAGGATACATGACAAATTATATTTAGTAAAGCATTATTGCCTCAATCTTACCTGACTTAATACAAGAATCATAAGTATATACTTACATGCACATCACCTGCTAAAGTTTCGTAAGTGTCCTTTAAAACTGGCCAATTTTGTCTACCAAGAGTTAATGCCACAGCTGGTAATGAATAAGCACAATGGCGTGTAAGTTCATTGTCAACAGTTTCTGCCCTCATCGGGTCTGTCATGCTGATATAGTGCTCCAGTAATGTCTGAAAAGGGATACAGTATTATTATTTCCACAAGTGCAACAGTGTGAATTCCTAATTATGTTTCTTTATTCCTACCCTTCTTCATGCATATACATCCAAGACAATTCTAATAAATTTTCTGTACAGTACTCAGCTTTGAGATGAGAATTGTTGTAAATAAAGTTGGCAAACACTAGTATCTAAATACAATCTCCATTGTCAGTGTTTGAACCACAGAGGATGAGAAAGTACAGCCCTTATAGTCTACAAGCCAGTGCCAGGTTTCAGCACCCTTGGACAAATGATCAGGCGAGAAAAATGTCAATGATAGCAGTTGTGAGGGTGATGTATGGGGTTCATCACCAGGGTGGATGTAGTCTGAAAGTGGTGCAAGTCTATTACAGAACCATTTCCATATCACCGATTTCAAAGGTTTCATACGACCACCAAAGTGACATTTAAATACAATTTGACATTACTAAAGGATGTATTCTTGATGTAATATTCGACGAGAAACACGCGTTCTTTCAGTGTGCACCATGGCGTGACCGAGTGAAAAATGTTAAATGCCACCGACGGGTCACATGATACCTGATAACTCATTGGATCATGTTACGTCTTTCTGAAACATTATGCTACATTTACGCAAAATATTGGGTTCCTAATTGATAAAGTAATTAGTGTTTGGGAAATATTTAGGGTTCTCAAATGAAAAATCACCTCCATTAATTAATACTGAAAATTATTTAGTTAAAAATTAAAGTTCTTAAAATCCCACTCCCTCTATTTTCCTTATAATAGTTTGCAAAAATGTGGTGACAACTTTACCTTGGGTACAATATCCTGATTCAGATTAATATATTCTGTGGACCCTGTTGAATGTTCAGACATCGCTGAGGACATATGGTCACTACTTCCAGGAAGCATCACAGTGAATGGATCCATAATCCTTTGCGCTAATAATGATGGTTGTGAAGGTAAACTTGGTCTTCCACCAGGCATGTTCATGCTACAATCACTGGGTGACACAACATCCATCTCACGTTTCTTTATCTCTGTCACAGTGCCACCGGACATACTGACTTGAGCCTGAGTGAGCCGTGAAGCTAATATAGAAGGCTGGGGTTCATTTTTCAGCTGCATTGAGGTGACAGATGCAGCACAAACTTGGGCATATGTAGCTTGTTGTGGCTGTGGACTACTAACTTTTATAACATCTTTACTCTGAAAAGGCAAAATAAAACATTACAATTACTAAATTAAACTTAACTGACCCCAAAAATATCTGCAGTTTTACAAATCATGCAAACGTATTATACTGCAAAATCATATTAATATTGGAAATATGTATAAATTGCTTTAAGACCCTAACAATAATAATAATAATTAATAAAATGTACAGTAACATTGTCAAATTAAATGAGATTCAACTAAATATCCTGTGTTATGGAAGTTTTCTATCACTGGAGAGGAATGGTAACCTTGGGTGTGGGTAGAGTCCTTAATACTGTACAGTACCTGTCATCATTAAACAGAGTAGGTGGGACCAAGATGTGTAGGGGAATAGGAATTTGTAGGGGTTTTCAAAAATGATCATTTGATTTTGTCAACTGCATGTGAGACAAGAATGCAAGGTACTGCTCTTTAAATGTGACAAACAAACACACACACACACACACACAATTGTACTATAAATATATTTCTTGGTGAACTACAGTATAATTCATTATGTATCATGCATGTCACGTACTGTATGTGTGGAGGCCAACCTCATCACGTGCTAGTAGTGTGAAAGACTGAATTTAGCCAAAAAAAAAGTTGTAGGATGAAGGAACTAAAAATTGAATTTCAAAGGAAGCTGTGTGAAATACTGAATAGTGTGGCAGACGAATTTGGGCCGAGAAAAATAAAAAAATACTTATACAATCACCCGGTAAAGAAGCGCATGGGAGTGGAAGAGAAAGGGAGAGCATGGTGGACAATAACAGTGAGACATGGAAAACAAAGGAGTGTTAGACTTGAACTAAGAAGGTAAATAAGCTAGTTAAAACAAGTAAAATATGAGCAGAGGAGGATTTTGGCAAGATTATATGAAAACTTTCAAGAGAATAGTTCTCAGAGTTGTGGAAGGAGATGAAGAAATGCTAGAGAAAAGAGATGTGTTCTGGATAAGGAGGGAAAGATGCTGATGATAAATGTAAAGTTAGTAGATGGGAGAATACTTTAGAGATTTAATGGTCATGTAGGAAACAGGAAATAGGTATACTGTACTGATATAATAGTGGTTTCTACAAAGGAATGAATGATGTACATTGGAGAATACATTACACTAGAGGTAGGGAATGTAAAGAAATAATGTAGAGATGCCCAGCTTATTACACGTGATGACAAACCCAGTGATGTAGTCCGAGAATGAGACCGACACCATTCACAATTTTAGCATTTATGGATCATCACCAGAAGATCAACTACCAGGGAGCATTAGGTGGTTAAACTCATGGTGGGATATACTGAAAGGGCAGTGTTAAATATTGTGATGTTTACAATGATATATGACAAGGAAGGCAAGAGTAAGATGGAGAAACAGATAGGTTACATAGATGACTTAAGAGGTCTATAACCATTGTACTTGACAATATTTGCAGAGAAATTAGATAGGTACAGTACTACACATTGTATGTGTAATTTAAAGCACAGCTCAGTAGTTGTGTGTAATTCAACCCTTTAAGGAGTAATTTTGCACTTAATTTACTGAGCCAAGAGAAAGTCCTACCCCTCAATAGGTTAAGTATAGTAGTTATTGCATATGTAATTTTAAGTACAGTGGAATTATTTCATTCATGTGATTTATGAACCATTTGGGAATTAAAGAACTTACCTCACTATCCTTATGTGATTGTCTCTCCCCAGCAGAACTATCATACTTGCTGCTGTCCCTCGTAGACACTCCCTCTAATGAAGCTGCCAAGGCCTCTAACTCAGCCTGAATCATAAAAATTAAATTTGAAAAAAGAAATGAAATACTGTACGTATAATATAATTATCACTAACAAGCACACTACATATACAGTACTGTACCAAGTACCTTTACAACTGGGAAAAAATCCTGCTACTATAATGTACAATGAAGAATGGACCCCCTAGAGTGCTCTTAATTCACAATGTCAAAAGTTTAAAATGCCTCCTGTTCCAACATTTAAAATTGCACTCAGTATCAAGTGCCCATTGCTTGATCTAGCTTCACAATAATATCAGACAACTGTCAATCCCTGCCGCTCAGTGTGTGTCTGACCTTAATCATCATGGTGTTCACTGTCAGCTAACACTAATTATCTGGGCTATCAATCACAAGTGGTTAGCTCACTCAAATACCTGCATGCTTGGTAGGTCTTTGTAAAATTTTAAAGGCCTATAAGCTACCATGATAGTGATTATATGATACATTGCACAAGTGACTTTTAAAAATGTTTTGTGATATGTTTTAAGAGGGCCAATTTGATTCATACTGAACCTAACCTCAAAATTTTACTCTCTTTTTATGCAAGGCAAATCTGTTATTGTAACCACTGGTAATACAGTACAGTAAAAATATTTTGCAATTTAAAGAAACGTTAAAAGAACTTCTCAAAATATCGTTCAATTACAAAGATCACAGCTGTGTCTTATTATCATGTTCTTCTCTCATTCATCTTAATTATATGGAGTTATTAAACAAATTTCAAAATGTTAGTCTCAAAAACTTATAATGAAATGCAAAACCTCCTTCAAACATTTAAATGTTTGGAAAAAAATTAACAAATGTAAATCACAAAAAATGCAAAACCTTACTTACATAACTAAAGGAAGGTCACCTGTAAAATAGCACATGGTGATCAGCCCCAAGGTTCAACAACTACTGTGTGTTAACTCTGTAAATATCAATACAACATAAGTCTCTTCCATTCAGAAGGAACCATAAGTAATTTCCTCACCTCAATAGTGTTGATCGGTTCTTTTTCAGTTCTTTGCTTGTTGTGTGTGCTAGGTACAAAGGTGACACTTGGGTTTGCAGAATCTGTAGCCATAGTTAAATTCACCTGAGATTGATATGTGCCATCATTCTCCTGAACTTTTGCTTTGACACACACATTGGTTGTCTTCCCCATTATATCAATATCAACTTCAATTTTTGGAATAGGTAGTTCAACAGGCATAATGGGTGTACGCCAGTAATTGAAAGTGTTAAAGGCAGGATTGTTGTCTAAATGTACATGGAGGTGGCCTTCTGTGCCAGATACAGTCAGAGAGTTGCCCTGAGACTGTACCCCATCCATGGGGCTAGGTAATGTGTTGGGAGGTATGGCAGGTACTGGAGTATGTACAGTTTCAGTATGTGGGCTAGAGATAGCTTGTGAATCACTGGTGTGTTGAGAGGTCACAGTTGTCAGCTGTGAGGTGCTGCCTACAGTCTCTACCTTAGTTTGAGCTTCAGACTCAATACTGGAGAAGAGATAAGCTCGCGCTCTTCTCTCCTCGGCACTCTGGTCGTTATATACATCATGAGGGACTTGACTATCTGCCACACCACTGCACTCCTCTACCTCCATAGGTTCTGTCTTCAGTTGATCCCATCCTCTCCCTTCACATACACCTGCCTCATCACATTCATGAGCTTGTTGGCGATGCTGGTCATAATCATGAGAGATGTGGTCAGCAATTGCCCTGTCTTGCTCTTGTTGTAGCTGCTGGTAGTGGTACTCTTCATCCCTGTTACCATTGTCTCCTCTATCTGGCAACACTACTGTGTCTGCGTTCAACCTGAAAATGGTGGATACTTAGTATTTAACACTAACCTCAAAAATAAAGTGGACCTACATATTTTTACTTCATGTTTATAATCTAATACTGTATTGTATTGGGTAATTTCTTCTAGTTTAGACTGAGGGAAAATTTTCATCCTATATGGACAGTTTTTGATAGTTCAGTCATGGACTTCCATGATATACTGTATTATCAAAATTCCGAATTATACAATATTTGTATTATAGCTCCAGGTGCTGTACCAACTTAACCTGTGTGTGTGTGTTTGTGTATTGTACTAAAGTAGCCAGCAGCAACATGTGCCCACCTGGCAGTAACATCCACTCTTTCATTCATCACACCTGTGTTACTTCATGCACCCATCCGCGTGCTGCTACCATCATGTCTTGGTCATGTGGGCATTGCTGCATGTTTTTATAGAATTACTGGGCCGTGACCCCGCGCCTGAAATCAGCAGCTGCGGGCAACAGCTGCGAGGGCAGCTGGCGGGTCTGCCGCGGTCATCCTCTCCCCCCTCAACCCACCCTACACTACCCGAAAAATAAATAACTGTTTGGAATTACTCCCCCGGGGAAACTAAGTATGAATAATGAATGTATTAAAGCAGTATTAATAATGAATGTATTAACACAACAGTATACCTTGACAATATGCGAATGTGGTAATATGTAGGTGGTGTTAGTGATTACTAAGATGAGGGGGTTAAATGGCGAGGGGGGTTGTAAGGGGGCAAGCGGTGGAAAGGAGGGACGGTGGAGGTGGGTTAACACGTGCCCACACCCTCTCCTCCCCTTCTGCCCGCCCATTCCCACCCTGATTAACACCTCCCCTAAACTACTAACCTTCTTCACGTTCAACACGAAGTTTTAATCTCCAAAAATGGCTAAGTTTCCGGCATTAAAACGAAAGAAGAGAACGAGAGGGGAGTTGTTAATCAGACAGGGAGAGGTGGATTGTGGTATAAGGTCCACGTAAATAAGGGAGGCGAGTGTAGGGTGGGCAGCTTGGTGGTGGTGGGGGGGGGGGGCTGCTGTTGCTGCCAGCTGGGTTTCCTCACCTTCCACCATCGCCGTCCTCCACACTGTTCAAACAGGTATTCATGGTCCACAAGCCACGTCATAATATACTGTACTGCTGTTGTCTACTTGTCAACACTATACCTTCACCGTGACTTCTACATCACCGGGGAGAGAACTACGTCACATGTTCACTGACCTCGGAGTAACATGAAGGAATAAAATCACTTCTTTCTGTCAACACCTCGTGACTGCAGCAGTGTTGTTACGTCAAAACTTGGTAATAATAAGCTGGGCTATTTTAATTATTTATATTTCCATTTATGACAGAGGATAACCGTGAGGTTACACAAGGGAAGTTGCGAGTTCGACTTGCCGACGTACCATACATCTACCGCACTGCATGATCAATAATAATATGGAAATATTAAAGCGGCGCAGAGCTGCTACTACTGCCTGGCTACACGTGACGGCAACAACAGCCTGCCTGGGTGTATCGACGCGTCGTGGTGTAGTCTAATGTGTGCTTCACGCTGTAGCCAACACTTAATTTTGTTATCTATATTTCCGTTAATCTTTTATATCTGTAAACCAATTCACTAAACCTCTTTGAAAATGCGAGTCAATATAATATGAACAATAATTATATAATTCTGATTTAGTAAGTATGTATGTATGCCGAGTTTATGAATGAAATTTGCAAACGAAAAAAAAAGTTGCAATGGGTTTTGGTTGTATATAAAATATTCCAGAGTATTGTGTTATGTTGATAAAGGCAGCATCTTGTACGAGGCGGCAACACGGTCTAGCCTCGCCAGGGTGACGCCCGGGCCCCAAGTTCCCGACCACACCACCACCTACCACCTTCCCGCCCAACACCGCTGAAGGATGTCACGTCTCGGTGAATGTCAGGTTTCATTTTTATGCTCAGCCGCACCGTAAATAAATTCTCTACTTCATCCTTCTACCCCATCTAGGCCCCACTACTGTACCCGCTAATGCAGGGTGTGTGGTGTAAACGGGACTGCCCAGTATGGGCCAATAGGCCCGCTGCAGTTTCCTCCATTCTTATGTTCTTATGTTTTGTAACAGTATCCTAAATATACTACATTTAGTACCACAGATCTTTGTAATTCATAATAACGTCATGGTACAGGAGAATACACACGGACAATAACAGTTATACAGTACTTGGTCACAGATCAATTTATATACTGAGAGGATGAATATCCACACAATGCATTAACTGACGCATTTACGGACAATTGACATCCGCATTATATAATACAGTATACGTCTTTACTCTGATCCAAGTTGTGATATATTGACACAAAACTAAGCGGGTTGAAATTGAAACTGTATGTTCACCAATGATTCGTTTATCTATTTATTCTGGAGTACGGTAAATATCATTGGTAGAGATGAACTGGTGAGGTCCAACACAACAGCGGGTCTTGTGGGGCAGATCTCTTTAATCGTCATCTGTAGTAATGGACTTTAAACAATATATCTGAATGTTTCTCACTGCATTTGTATTAATGTACTTTATACAATATAAATGGATGCTTTCTAAGCTTTTTGATATAGAAATCATATTTTACGTGAAGGATGTTGGAGCAATTATTACTAAATACTGTACTGTACCGCCATCAAAGACTATTACACAATCTTAGAGATTTTTTAGCCTCAGATGATGTGTTTAGTCACTTGAGATGTTTAACGGTACATCCTGATATTGTCGAACCATTACAGCGACACGAACAACACCCCGCCTCAATATCCCAGCAGCTCCAATTACTTAAAGTAGTAATACCCTTTTAGGTTGGATTTTGTTCTTCTACTGTACAAGCTTATGGTGGGACGGGGTACGGCGACCACAGTAAGTGGAGACGGGGCGAGGGAGGGAGGTCGGCGTCAGACAGGAAACCTGCCCACCAGCAACTGCCTCAACAGTCTGCCACACGGGTCGCCACGCTACCACCCTGGCTGCCACCACCTTGAGGCTTGATGCTCAGGCTGACTTAAGAGGAGTCCCCTACCAGAGGATTTGCTCGCGATGGATGGTGATA
This sequence comes from Homarus americanus, assembly GCF_018991925.1. NCBI lineage: Eukaryota > Metazoa > Arthropoda > Malacostraca > Decapoda > Nephropidae > Homarus > Homarus americanus. The sequence goes on from NW_024733231.1 coordinate 5,177,974, forward strand.
CTGCCACGCCGGAAACGGGGGGGAGGACACTGGGGAGAAGGCGTGGGGAAGGGCGGAAGTAGTGCACAGCTACACAGTATTTGGTGGGTGGCGAGGACGCCTCCTCCCTCCCTGTCACACACACGACCTCACCACGCACACCTCAACACTAGTTCCCCCACCACACACACACATCCCTCCCCTATTTTCCGGGACACAGGCGGACACCCCCCCAAACCTCAAATTACTATCGGACTGTCCACACCCATACATACAACTCCACGGCCAGCGGCTCAAAACTCACGCATATACGCACTGACACGACGCCAAGACAACATTACAGGATTAAGTTATGAGGTACAGTAGTTGTGTTCCGTCACGTGGACTGGGACACACCTGGCCACGTCAACCCTACTTATGGAGGCTACCTGGTTCTCTATTGGCTTTAACAATGTTCACTACCTGGCTAACAAGCTGAAGGAGGCCAGGCTGCCATACCCTGTACCGCACACCTGGTTACCGTGTTACCCGACCCACTTCCAGCCTGCCACACTACTTACACCCTCCTGTAGTACACCCAGCCAGCCACACTACCTACAACCCCGCCTGCAGTACACTCAGACGGCTACACTACCTACACCCAACTTAACTACCACACACTGTCACCATTTTTCACACTACACATTTATGTAACCCTAAACGCCCCTCATAGGAAAACATGGGCTGTGCCTTACCCCGAAAACCCTACACACTTGTTTTATCACCCTAACCACTTCTCACCTCTCATACTACCCCTTAACCATCACCCTAATCATCTCTCACACTTGTTAAATTGGGTTATTGTCTATTAAAAACACAGAGCACAATGTTACTTTCCACACATAGACCCGTGTGTGTGTTTACCATACATGTAAGTTAGCTCCAACACACGCACACACACGAGCATGTAAAATCACAAAGACAAGTTCACACCACACACACGAATGCGAGGCGTGAATCTACACTACTAACCTAACGTATCTGTATAAAGAATGTAGAACGAAACAAAAAATAATCAGACAACGAATCCAATTTTCAATTGAGTAATCGTGTCCAAATCCGAAGCTATAATATAAACATTACACCCGTTCTTAAGATACCCTCACCAACAGCGGCGCGAGGCGAGAGAGGGAGGTGAAGACGGTTGGCTGCTTCTGGTGGAGGAACATTGCTCCTGCTGGGGTGTGTGGGAGGAGGCGAGGCAGGAGGGAGGGAGGTAAGAAATGCAGGATGAAGGAAGGGAAAGATTTAGGTCGGAGAGTGTGAGGAACAGAGGGGAGAGGGAGGGCGAGAGGAACAGAAGGGAGGGAGAGCGTGAGGAACAATGGAGAGGGCAAGAGAGGAACAGCAGGGAGAGGGAGGGAGTGTGGCCGATCATGGTTCCACTGGTTGCCTTCACTTCCTCTCAACAGCCACCCTCTGCTTTCCCTCTCACACGCTACACAACACTCACCCCCACTCACTCACTACCACACAACACTCACTCCCACTCACCTGAAGATTAGCACCCACACCCATGATGATTGAACACCTTAACTCTACCTCAGGTTAGGTTAGGCGAAACAGATGGCGTGAGACGGTAAGAGGTAGGGGGGGGGGCCCTGTGAGAGGTAGGAGGACGAGGAGGTTGTGGGAGGTAGGGGAAAGAGGAGGCTGTGAGAGGTAGGGGAAGAAGAGGAGTCAGCGTCGTTTTCTCTACAGCTATGGGCGGGCTAGGGTAATGGGGTGAGCCTCGAGTGCGTGGGTAAGCATTGGAGCCAGTAGGTTAGAGAGTCCAGGTGGTGGGGGAAGTCCAGGTGGTGGGGGGGTTAGTCCAGGTGGGGTTGTGGAGGGAGGGGGTCCAGGTGGGGTTGTGGAGGGAGGGGGTCCAGGTGAGTGCCACAGTTAGGCCTACCAGAGAGGATCAAGTGGGTAAAAATAGTTTGTAGTTAGACGTCCAGTTCCACCCATCCACGCCCACCCAGCTATACACAACCGCCAACACGAAAAATGAATAAATAAATAAACTTTTAAGCTCAGGCGACACCAGAAGAGTGATTGCATACACCGACCATGTTTACACACACACACACACACCATAGACTGTGTGTGTGTGTGTGTGTGTCAAAAGATGTCTATCAATCCATCATCATCACCAATTTTACTTTTGTTTTTATTAGTTCCCAGCATCTCTCTCCTAATTAAATTTATAGTGTTCACATGTGATGTATAGTGTTCACGTGTGATGTACAGTGTTCACATGTGATGTATAGTGATTACATGTGATCTATAGTGTTTACATGTGATCTATAGTGTTTACATGTGATCTATAGTGTTTACATGTGATCTAATAATAATAAACGGTTTATTAATAGAGTTGCAGCCGGTGGCTGAAAATATACACTCTATTGTGTTTACATGTGATCTATAGTGCTTCAAGTGATCTATAGTGTTTACATATGACATCTGATGCACCATATTCTTACACTATACACGTTTATGAATGAATTATTATTACTACATAGGGAGAGAGAGAGAGATAAAAGAGAAGATAAGAATGAGAAAATGATAAGATATAAAAGAAGAGAGAGAGAGAATAAAAGATGAGATAAGAAAGAGAGAAGAGACCACCAATGTACTTACTCCTGGCTGTAGATAGAGGGGTCCTGCGGGGTGCCGATGACCAAGACGCCGTCCTCGTTATAGTGAAGACCCGTAACGCTGGCGTCCGCGAAGGTGCTGATGAAGGGACCCAGGTTTTGGAAGGCTGCCACCCGCACCCACCTGTACCAAAAACAATAAAAAAAACATTAAGCTTTCCATCTCTTGCCCAATACACTTTACACCCTCAGTTAGGTTAGGTTTGATAAGGTAAGGTTAGGTTAGATAAAATTAGGTTATGTTTGATAAGTTTAGGTTCGGTAGATAAAGTAGGGTTAGGTTTGATTAGGTATATCTAGGTTTGGTTTGGTAAGGTAAGGTTTGATAGGTAAAGTAGGGTTAGATTAGGTAAGGTTAGCGTTAGTATGTTAAATCACCAACTGGAATAAACTGGTACTAGCTCTCTAAGTGACCCCGTGTTTTAATAATATATACGGTACAATTACAGAGCCGTGTAGGGGGCGTCAACTCACCTGCTCTGGTCAGTAAGTAGCGACACGAACACGGGAGAGAGTTTGTTTTTTCTGGTAGACAGCGAACAGGCACAGGAAACACCCATGAACACCTCAGCACAAGCCTTCCTCACGCCCCACACACCGTCCTCACACAAACTCATGAACCTTGACACCTGGGGGACAAAAACACATTGCTGTAACTATTAAAAAAATCACCAATAAACACATTCTGTAATAATCTATACATTAATTAAAAAAATTTCTAAACACACTCACGAACCTCGACACCTGGGGAAAAAACATTGCTGTAACCCTCAATACACACATATAAACACATTACTGTAGTCCTTAGTACATACAACATTCTGTAATAATCTAAACATTTTCCTAAACACTAGCCGACATGGTGTTATAGTCCAGAATGATGTTAATTCACACTAGAAATTGTATTTTTTTTTACCTTATAAGTAGGTGATGGTGGTTATGCCTGTGTGTGTGTGTATCTGTCTGTACACCCCAGATATGTGTGTGTGTGTGTGTGTGTGTAGGCGTCAGCGAGATACATGAATGAACCATTAGGCAGGGAATGGCACTAGTAGTACTGGAGTACGGTGGGGGGTGGCGCTATACCATGAATGAGTGCACCCTGGGAGGTAAACAAGGGATGGAGGGGGCCAGGGGGGTGAAGAGGGGCGTGTGCTAGCTAGTTGTAAACACGACCACGACGTCATTCACTATTACAGTACCTGGTTTACCTGATTAGATTATCCCCAGCTTATTTTACCTGATTACACCCCAGCTTATTTTACCTGATTAGACATCCCAGCTTATTTTACCTGATTACACCCTAGCTTATTTTACCTGATTAGACATCCCAGCTTATTTTACCTGATTAAGCACCCCAGCTTATTTTATCTGATTAGACATCGCAGCTTATTTTACCTGATTACACCCCAGCTTATTTCACCTGATTAGACATCCCAGCTTATTTTACCTGATTATACACCCCAGCTTATTTCAACTGATGGTTAGACACCCCAAGCTTATTTCACCTGACGATTAAACCTAACCTAACCATAAACTACCATGGAATCCTTACCACAATCACAAACTACCATTATCAGATAATCACCTCGTTCGCTGGGATAGTTCATGTGAGAGAGAGAGAGAGAGAAACCCGGGTGGTTGAAATACAGTGCAGTTTAGGCATTTGTTCAATGTATCAACCGCAAGATACTGCCCCACACTCGCTTGGGTCAACACAGATAAAGTGATGCAGTAAACCTGTGTCCCTTACCACCCCGCCACGACACCCCCCCCTCCCCCTCCCCTCTCACCATAGATGGAAGGAGCAGTAACACCAGTGTGCCCTTCTTACCCCCTTACCATAGATGGATAGATACAGATGGATGGATGGTCGAAGGATAGATGGTTGGACAGTCAGTACCCCTCCCCACCACCTTACTGTAGACATATAGATAGTTTCCAAAACGTGCCCATATTATAATAGAGACCTCGTGTGTGTGTGTGTGGGTAGGCGTTTATATTAGTATTAATAGCATAATTCATCTCGCTTCTCTATAGTGCGTGTTGGTAGTCAGGGGTAGTACTAGTAGTGGTGGTGAGGAATAGTAGTAATGAATAGTGATAGCGGCTTTAGATAGTAGTAGTTGTCCTTAAACGCTACATCTAAAACCAATACTTGAGTGACTTCAGCAAAGAGAGAGAGAGAGAGAGAGAGAGTGGCGAAAGGTACCGCATATCCTCTTTTTTCTCTTATTCCTCCTCCTCTTTTCTCTCTTCCTGTCTCCTCTTCTTTCCCCTTTCCTCTCTTCTTCCTCCTCCCTTCTCTCCCATCCCCCTTTCTTTTTTCCTCCTCTTTCCGTTCTTCCTCCACCTATTTCCCCTTCCCTCATAATTCCATTCCTCCTCTTCCCCCTCCAGCTCCCAGAGAGTGACCGATGACAGAGTGGTGCCAGCTGCCAAGACGGGGGCCGGGCAGGGCCTTCACCATGTGTGGCCTAACAATATGACTTCACCAATAAAATGGAGGAGGGAGGCGCGGCCACTCACCACCCTGGGGCGAGGTGATGGGGGGGATGGAAAGAGAGGGGTGATGCGGTGGGGGAAAGAGAGGGATAAAGGGTTCGTTGGGGGTGATGGTGAGAGGAAAAAGATAGGCAGGCAGGCAGGGAGGGAGGGAAGTTAGGATGGAAAAAGGGAGGCGGAGGGAAGATGTGAAACTGACATGGTAGGGAGGGCAGACAAGGCGTGGGGGTGAATACAGAAGGTGTGGGGTGAATACAGTAGGCGCGGGGTGAATGCAGAAGGCGTGGGGGTGAATACAGGTGTGGAGTGAATGCAGAAGGCGTGGGGTGAATGCAGAAGGCTTGGGGCGAATACAGAAGGCGTTGGGATGAATACAATAGACGCGGGGTGAATGTAAAAGGCTTGGGGTGAATGCAGGCGTGGGGCGAATACAGAAGGCGTGGGGGTGAAAACAGAAGGCATGGGGTGAAGAGACAGCGCGGGGAGGATAGTATGTTACAACAGGGTGTACAGACATAGACTGGCCTGCTTGTGACTCCCCCAATGTGTCTATACCTCTCCTGCAGCAGAGCAAGGGACTGGTGATGGTAGTGGGGGTGATGGCTGGAGAGAGTGGGCCCCAACCACACGGCGGGAGGTGAGTGAGAGGAGGAGGTCTACCCCAGCAGCAGCAGTGGTGAGGATGCGTATGATGGATCAATACACCCACTTCTCTGTACCGGCACATATACACATGCCACCGCTCCTCCCTTCCCCTCCTCTCTACCCTCCTTCACCTCACCCTCCTCTCTCATACTGTCACCTTCCTCTAGTTTTCTGTGTGTGTATGTATGTTGCCTCCCCACACTACTACTACTACTCCTCCTCCTTTACCTCCTTTTCTTCTCTCACAGCCCAACCACCCTCTCCCCACAACTTGACCCACCTCCCCAAAACCCAACCCACCTCCTGCACAGGCCAGCCCACCTCCTCACAACACCGCTCTTCAAGCTCGAGTAACGTCTTAACCCCTCGAGTATAATGTATTAACTCCTCGAGTATGACGTCTTAACCCCTAAAGTATGACGTCTTAACCCTCGAGTATGACGTCTTAACCCCTAGAGTATGACGTCTTAACCCTCGACTATGACGTCTTAACCCTCGAGTATGACGTTTTAACCCCTCGAGTATGACGTCTTAACCCCTCGAGTATGACGTCTTCCCGTTGACGTCTAACCCTCGAGTAGCGTCTTAACCCTCGAGTATGACGTCTTAACCCCTCGAGTATGACGTCTTAACCCCTCGAGTATGACGTCTTAACCCTCGAGAGTATTGTATTAACTCCTCGAGTATGACGTTTTAACCCCTCGAGTTTGACGTTTTAACCCCCGAGTATGACGTTTTAACCCTCGAATATAATGTTAAACCCCCGAATAACCTCGAGTATGACGTTTTAACCCCTCGAGTATGACGACTTAACCCCTTGAGTACAATATCATCGCTCTCACCAAACCAGACCTATCCTAACCCAACCTAGACCTATCCTAACCCAAACCAGACCTATCCTAACCCAACCTAGACCTATCCTAACCCAACCTAGACCTATCCTAACATCCTCAAATCCAACAAACACCAATCTTAATAGGCTCCAAATACCCCCTCCCTATTATAACAGGTCCCCCCAACGTTAATAGTTAAAATTGGCTGACCTATTAATAACGGGTCATCTCTCTCTCTCTCCAACAAAAATAATAACAACCACTACACCACCACCAATAACGACCATACCACCACCACCAACCACAACAATCTTGGTCGTTTACACACCTGAGTATAAACAGTTAATTAAGGCCTTTGTTTACTATGAGGGAGTACGTATGTAAACAAGGTTTCTTAATGAAGAGAAAATAGGATTTTTTTTTGTGTCTATGACCATTAGTGAGCGATGATTATTATTATTATTATTATTATTATTATAATTATTATTATTATTATTATTATTATTTTCGTTATTATTATTATTTTCGTTATTATTATTTTCGTTATTATTTTCGTTATTATTGTTTTCGTTATTATTATACTGTTGTTGTTGTTGTTAATGTAATTCTTAGGGCATACCGTGACTGTATCTTAATTAAAGTGTACAGTTTCGGTGTGTGTGTTTGTGTTTGTGTGTGTGTGTTATTAACTCCCTCTACACATACGATTAACGTTTTCTGTACGTACACACACACATTAACGCATTCTATATACATAAACACTATATTAACGCTTCTTTAAACACATACAAACTATTAACTCCTGTGCACACACTAACTTCGGTAAACACACATAATAAACTTTTACACACACACACACACACACACACACACACACACACACACACACACACACACACACACACACACACACACACACACACACACACACACACACACACACACACCTTTCCGACTCGTTAACAGATATCTTGGATCACTTGAAGATGACTAGACACCCCAGCTTCACTACCCTAACCTAACTAGTAGTTAACTTCCCTCCAGTGAACCTAACCTAACCGCTCTTCTCTCCCTCGTTTTTCTTCTTCTTTCTTCCTCCCTCATCTACTTTCTCTCCTTTTCCCTTTCTTATTCTCTTCTCTCCCTCTCATCTTCCTTTTCTCCTCTCCTCTCTTTCCTCATCACACTCTTCTCCCCATGACGGATGCCTCAAGTCAGACGCCCACGTTATCAAAGAGCGAGCGGGCAGACGTTCGACGGGCGAAAGCTTCCATGAGCGTGTCATTTTGGAGCGGAAGGGAACGCCAGGCGCTGTTGACTGCTCGTGATAGCGGTCGATGTTACAGGTAAGAGTTTGATTTTCCTGGTTGAAATTGAGTCTTATTTTGCCTTCATGGTGGCGATGGTTAAATAATAATAATAACTATCAACAACAACAATAATACGAAAATATTGCAAGACACAACGGTGGAGGGCGGGGGGACGTTGGAAGACACAGGGAGGGAAATATTGCAATACAGGAAAATATTGCCAAATACGCTTATTGGTTTATTAAAGTGAGTTGGCAACTTAAGTGGAAGGGCTGAAGGAGGAAGGGGGTGACGAGGTTTGGAGGGAGGGAGGTGACAGGGCCGGAGGGAGGAAGTGACGGCTTGGCGGGAGGGAGGGAGGTGACAGTAAGCCAGGGGTAGCCAAGGGAGGGCGCGGGCGTGGAGCTCACGTGTAGGCGGCAAAACAGGTGCAGGTTTAGCCGGACGCGGGCGTGTTGGGACGCGGGCGTGGTGTGGCGCAGGCGTGGTGGAGCGGGCGTGGTAAAGCAGTTTGCCAGGGGCGCGGGAGTTAGTGCTGAGAGCGAGGCTGCCTGAAGGCCTACAGTATATCATGTATGACAGACACCACTAACTGTGTCCTGCAGGGAGAGGGGGTGGTAGATTGCAGGAGGTTAGAGGGAGCAGCGGGAGGGAGGAGGGAGGGCGGTGCGAGGCTGGCAGAGAGGAGGCGCTGCCCCCGTTATGTGTACTAGCGTGTGTACGCTGCCACCCGCAGCGGCTGCGTGTGTATGCGTGTGTCAAGTGGTGGTGTGTGCGTGTGTTGCCTTAAAGGTGGCCGGCCAGGCCGAGGCGGCCTCCCTTTGATCCCACGCGCTCCCCATGCCTGCTGACTCTCCTCCTCCCTGCCTGCCTGCCTGCTGGCCTGTAGCCTGCCTCCGTCCATCCTGCAGCCCTGCCTCCTGGCCTGTAGCGTACCTCCCGCCTGCTGACCCTGCAGCCTGTCCAATGACCCTGTAGCCCTCCTCCCCACTCCCACCCTAGTACAGTAGCCCTCCTCCCTACCCCACCTCAGTACAGTGCCCCTCCTCCCCACCCCTACCCAAGTATAGTAGGCCCTCCTCCCACCCTACCTCAGTACAGTAGCCCCTCCTCCCTACCTTACCTCAGTAGAGTAGCCCCTCCCCACCCCACCCCAGTACAGTAGCCTCTCCTCCCTACCCTACCTCAGTACAGTAGCCCCTCCTCCCTACCCACCTCAGTACAGTAGCCCCTCCTCCCTACCCTACCCTCAGTACAGTAGCCGCCCTCCACCAGTACAGTAGCCCTCCTCCCACCCCACCCTCAGTACAGTAGCCCCTCCTCCCCCACCCCTACCTCAGTGCACAGTAGCCCTCCCCACCCCACCTCAGTACAGTAGCCCTCCACCCTACCCCACCTCAGTACAGTAGCCCTCCTCCCTACCCTACCTCAGTACAGTAGCCCCTCCTCCCTACCCCACCTCAGTACAGTAGCCCTCCCTCCCCACTCCCCACCTCAGTACAGTAGCCCTCCCTCCCCTACCTCAGTACAGTAGCCCCCCTCCCTACCCTACCTCAGTACAGTAGCCGCCCCCTCCACCAGTCACAGTAGCCCTCCCTCACTCCCACCTCAGTACAGTAGCCGCCCTCCACCCAGTACAGTAGCCCCTCCTCCCTACCCTACCTCAGTACAGTAGCCTCCCCACCCTACCCCTCAGTACAGCAGCCCTCCACCAGTACAGTAGCCCCACCCCACCCCAGCACAGTAGCCGCCCCTCCACCAGTACAGTAGCCCTCCCCTACCCCACCCCAGTACAGTAGCCCTCCCCACCCCTCTACCTCAGTACAGTAGCCCCTCCTCCCTACCCTACCTCAGTACAGTAGCCCCTCCTCCCCACCCTACCTCGTACAGTAGCCCCTCCCTCCCTACCCTACTCAGTACAGTAGCCCCTCCTCCCTACCCTACCTCAGTACAGTAGCCCCTCCTCCCTACCCTACCTCAGTACAGTAGCCCTCCTCCCTACCCTACCTCAGTACAGTAGCCCCTCCTCCCTACCCTACCTCAGTACAGTAGCCGCCCCTCCACCAGTACAGTAGGCCCCCCTCCAAACAAGTCCCCATTTACACTGTCAAAATTACCACATTACATAAGTACATAGCCTGTGGCCATACATGACCTCCAGCTGTAACCTTGACCTTAGAGAGAGAGAGAGAAAAGAGAGAGAGAGAGAGACTACTCACCAGGATGTCTTCAGTAGGATGGGTGCCCACTACGCTGCAGAAGTCACCGAAGTTAGAGGCACACACTTTGCGGACCTGGAAGAGCGCGTCGGAACACAGGCGGGTGAACCTCTCCAGGAAGAGTCGCTCAGTCATCTCTCTCCCGATCAGCGGCGCCATCTTGGACATGAGCTGTAGTACACATAAGAGATGAAATGACGCAATCAATGTCATGCCACACCTTGACCTGCGGAGGGATGCACACACACACACACACACACACACACACACACACACACACACACACACACACACTCTCTCTCTTAATTATACTTCAGAATCCATAAACACACAGTCACCAACATACACACACACTTTCCCCATCTGTACTTTGGTATCCATTAACTCTGGGTGGACTGGGAGACTGCCCTGGGATCGATCTAGTGAACATTAGGATGGGAGGCGAGTACCGTTACCACTCAGCCACCACACGTTTAACCTTCCCCTTGAGGATGATGACTTAACCCCCTTGAAGATGACTTAACACTTAAAGATGATGTCTTATCCGCCCTTAGAGAGGTAGTTAACACCATCCTCTCCAAAGAGCTAATTACAGGTGCACCAATGGTTCAACTCGACCAACGTGGTAATTAGTGTACAGTCGTTAACCCTCACAGCTGACATTTTACGCACACATATTACACAGTATACACAAGTAAACATACACATATATAATTATTCACATGCACACATACATTACATATACATACATATCCACAAGCTTACATACATCTACAGGTACACATAACTCTACTCATACACAGACATGGATATTCACATGCATACATAATTATACTGTACACATACATCCACTTACATACATGGTCAATTTAAAGGTTATTTTGACTAACATACATACACACACACACACACACACATCACCTCTCTACACTAACTTCTAAAAATACATTTCCCTATATTTTAAGACACCCCATTTATCAGTTCCTAATAATATGTCAATATAAGAATTAAATACCTGATATGTGAATTAAACTCCTAAATTGCCCATGTATGTATGTATGTATGGATGTATGTTAATCGAAATAAAACTGTCCTGTACACACACCACTTTTTTTTACATTAATATGACCAAATTCTGTTTAAAGGTATAAAACATTTCCTTATAATATATATTGTCTTTTGCACATCCTAAAACCCGCCCCTTATGTACTGTCAACATATAACGGAGATGTACTTAAACCAATTCTAAACCAACCAATCTTAAACCACTTCGTATCAGTCCCTGCTTTTGGTGTCCATAGTAACTGTCACAATGGGTGGAATGTGATTGGTTGATGAATTTGTCATTTAACCACCAGCAACCAATCAAATTCCCCCTTGCTGTTGGTTGGTGAGTCACTGAACCACCAGTAACCAATCAAATTCCTCCTTACTATTGGTTGGTAAGTCACTTTACCACCAGCAACCAATCAAATTCCTCCTTGCTGTTGGTTGGGGAGTCGCTGAACCACCAGCAACCAATCAAATTCCTCCTTGTTGTTGGTTGGTGAGTCACTGAACCACCAGCAACCAATCAAATTCCTCCTTGTTGTTGGTTGGTGAGTCACTGAACCACCAGCAACCAATCAAATTCCTCCTTGTTGTTGGTTGGTGAGTCACTGAACCACCAGCAACCAATCAAATTCCTCCTTGCTGTTGGTTGGTGAGTCACTGAACCACCAGTAACCAATCAAATTCCTCCTTACTATTGGTTGGTAAGTCACTTTACCACCAGCAACCAATCAAATTCCTCCTTGCTGTTGGTTGGAGTCGCTGAACCACCAGCAACCAATCAAATTCCTCCTGTTGTTGGTTGGTGAGTCACTGAACCACCAGCAACCAATCAAATTCCTCCTTGTTGGTTGTGAGTCACTGAACCACCAGCAACCAATCAAATTCCTCCTTGTTGTTGGTTGGTGAGTCACTGAACCACCAGCAACCAATCAAATTCCTCCTTGTTGTTGGTTGGTGAGTCACTGAACCACCAGCAACCAATCAAATTCCTCGATTAGTAAACAATTACTTAGAATGCCAGAGAAGTGAGTGGAGCTTAAGGGAATGGCACCATGGCACCTCAGACAAGAGGGCCAGTTGCTATGGGTGGGTTGTGCTCATTAAGCCACCCAGCTTATTACACCTAATAATTAAACACCTTAAAACTACACCTGGGGGTTAGGTTAGGTTGATGGTAAACAAACCCTTAACATTAACACCTGGAAAAATATTACATCACAAATAAATAAATACATCGATCTAACATAACATAATATCTCAGGTTGGAGGAACAAAGACCTACCACACTGACTCCCTTCAGGGGTGGTGACGGTGAGGAGGTGGTGGTGGTGGGAGGAGGTGGTGGTGGTGAGGTGGTGGTGGCAGGAGGAGGTGGTGGTGGTGGTGAGGAGGTGGTGGTGAGGTGGTGGTGGCGGTGGGAGGAGGTGGTGGTGGTGGAGAGGTGGTGATGGTGAGGTGGTGGGTGGTGGTGGTGATGAGGAGGAGGTGGTGATGGTGAGGTGGTGGTGGTGGTGATGGGAGGAGGTGGTGATGGTGAGGAGGTGGTGATGGTGAGGTGGTAGTGAGGGTGAGGTGGTGGTACGGTGAGGAGGTGGCGGTGGTGATTGGCAACGTGGCACCGCTCATCAAAGCTGGCTGTGATATGAACCCAATCCACACATCACATCCACTCTGACAAGGGCAACACGTGCACTCTTCTTCACCCCGATACAGTACGTGCACCTTCTTCACCCCGATACAGCACGTGCACTCTTCTTCACCCCGATACAGTACGTGCACTCTTCTTCACCCCGATACAGCACGTACTTTCTTCACCCCGATACAGCACGTGCACTCTTCACCCCGATACAGCACGTGCACTCTTCTTCACCCCTGATACAGCACGTGCACTCTTCACCCCCGATACAGTACGTGCACTCTTCTTCACCCCGATACAGCACGTGCACTCTTCTTCACCCCGATACACGTGCACTCTTCTTCACCCCGATACAAGAGTGCACTCTTTCTTCACCCCGATACAGCACGTGCACTCTTCTTCACCCCGATACAGCACGTGCACCTCTTCTTCACCCCGATACAGTACGCACTCTTCTTCACCCGATACAGCACGTGCACTCTTCACCCCGATACAGCACGTGCACTCTTCTTCACCCCGATACAGCACGTGCACTCTTCTTCACCCCGATACAGTACGTGCACTCTTCTTCACCCCGATACAGCACGCACTCTTCTTCACCCCGATACAGCACGTGCACTCTTCACCCCGATACAGCACGTGCACTCTTCACCCCGATACAGCACGTGCACTCTTCTTCACCCCGATACAGCACGTGCACTCTTCTTCACCCCGATACAGCACGTGCACTCTTTCTTCACCCCGATACAGCACGTGCACTCTTCTTCACCCCGATACAAGAGTGCACTTTCTTCACCCCGATACAGCACGTGCACTTTCTTCACCCCGATACAGCACGTACCTTCTTTCACCCCGATACAGTACGTGCACTCTTTTCACCCCGATACAGCACGTGCACTCTTCTTCACCCCGATACAGCACGTGCACTCTTCTTCACCCCGATACAGTACGTGCACTCTTCTTCACCCGATACAGCACGTGCACTTTCTTCACCCCCGATACAGCACGTGCACTCTTCTTCACCCCGATACAGCACGTGCACTACCCCGATACAGCGTGCACTCTTCTTCACCCCGATACAGCATGCACTCTTTCACCCCGATACAGCACGTGCACTCTTCTTCACCCCGATACACGCACTCTTCTTCACCCCGATACAAGAGTGCACAGCCTCGACAATCTCTTCGTCTTGTGCCGTTATCTTCTGTACAGCGTTTCACCTGAAGATTACTTCCCTAATTTCAACCAAAGACTACCTGGGAATTTGTCGCTTGATGTTAGGGTTAGGTTAGAGTTGGTTGGGTTAGTGTTGCGTTACGTTAGGTTTATGCTGTGTTAGGTTAGGTTTTGGTTAGGTAAGATAATGGGTGAATGGTTGTGGTGGTAGTGAATGGTTGTGGTGGTAGTGAATGGTTGTGGTGGTAGTGAATGGTTGTGGTGGTAGTGTAAGTGGTGGTCGTGGTAGTGTAAGTGAGTAGTCGTACTAAGTGGTGCTGGTGTAGTATTGGTGCCGGGAAAGTCGGGCTGGCAGTCAGCTGGTGTAGTATTAGTGCCAGGGAAGTCAGGCAGGCAGTCAGCTGGTGTAGCATTAGTGCCGGGGAAGTCAGGCAGGCAGTCAGCTGGTGTAGCATTAGTGCCGGGGAAGTCAGGCAGGCAGTCAGCTGGTGTAGTATTAGTGCCGGGGAAGTCAGGCAGGCAGTCAGCTGGTAGCATTAGAGGGAAGTCAGGCAGGCAGTCAGCTGGTGTAGCATTAGTGCCGGGGAAGTCAGGCAGGCAGTCAGCTGGTGTAGTATTAGTGCCGGGGAAGTCAGGCAGGCAGTCAGCTGGTGTAGTATTAGTGCCGGGGAAGTCAGGAGGCAGTCAGTTGGTGTAGCATTAGTGCCGGGAAAGTCCTGGCAGTCAGCTGGTGTAGTATTAGTGCCAGGGAAGTCAGGCAGGCAGTCAGCTGGTGTAGCATTAGTGCCGGGGAAGTCAGGCAGGCAGTCAGCTGGTGTAGCATTAGTGCCGGGGAAGTCAGGCAGGCAGTCAGCTGGTGTAGTATTAGTGCCGGGAAGTCAGGCAGGCAGTCAGCTGGTGTAGTATTAGTGCCGGGGAAGTCAGGCAGGCAGTCAGTTGGTGTAGCATTAGTGCCGGGAAAGTCGGGCTGGCAGTCAGCTGGTGTAGTATTAGTGCCAGGAAGTCAGGCAGGCAGTCAGCTGGTGTAGCATTAGTGCCGGGGAAGTCAGGCAGGCAGTCAGCTGGTGTAGCATTAGTGCCAGGGAAGTCAGGCAGGCAGTCAGCTGGTGTAGCATTAGTGCCGGGGAAGTCAGGCAGGCAGTCAGCTGGTGTAGCATTAGTGCCGGGGAAGTCAGGCAGGCAGTCAGTTGGTGTAGCATTAGTGCCGGGGAAGTCAGGCAGGCAGTCAGCTGGTGTAGCATTAGTGCCGGGGAGTCAGGCAGGCAGTCAGCTGGTGTAGCATTAGTGCCGGGGAGTCAGGCAGGCAGTCAGTTGGTGTAGCATTAGTTGCGGGGAAGTCAGGCAGGCAGTCAGTTGGTGTAGCATTAGTGCCGGGGAAGTCAGGCAGGCAGTCAGCTGGTGTAGCATTAGTGCCGGGTCCTCGCTCATCAAAGCTGGCTGTGATATGATGAACTACCACATAGAACAACCACTTTGTGAGACAGGACTCGCACAGGATCTTCAAACGATGGACCTTAGCCCTGCACACCTGGTCACACCCGACACTTGGTTACATCCTGGACACATCCCGGACACCTGGTCATACCCCATAGACCTGGTCACATATTGTCCTATCAAAGGTAATGGATTACCTGTACAAATACATTCACCTGATGATTAGACACCCAAATGCCAATCTACCTGCCCAGGTAAAGGGGGTGCCTAATCATCGGGTGAAATTAGCTGGGGTGTATAAAGCCTCGGGTGACCCCCAGCTAAAATATATTCAATACCACTATACACACGACCTTACCACCACCTGTAGGGACAGCAGCAGAAGTAGCAGCCAGCAGCAGAACTCGTCAAGTAGGCTGTGATATGGCCTATAACAGCACACCACAGCAAACTTAACGGGCCCGCCACCAGGATTCAAATCTCACCATAGTCACCATTAACACCATATCTCGTTATATGTTCACCAATTAACAGTTTTAGGCTGCATGACCCAGTGTCAAGGAACAGTCCGAGAAGACCGGACAACTACACTGGCTAACCATTACCCCGGAAGCCCGCAAATCCATTAACATCCAGGTCCCCAATTACTGCTGGGTAGGCAGAAGCAAATGGCGTAAAGAAACTTGCCCATAGTTTCACCCTGCCTTGGGAATCGAACCCGGGTCCGCTCGCTTGTGAGGCGAGCATCCTGACCATTACACCACAGGTCACCTGAGGGTGGTGAGTGAAGACAGGAGGTCATGCTGGTGTAGACAGTCGATGAAGAAGACAGTAATGCATGATGGTGACAGCTCGACAGTAGTTCATGTTGACGTAGACAGCAACTCATGACGGCGTAGACAGGTAGACGACAGGAGCTCATCAAAGGTGGCTGTGATACGCTGTCCATAACTCCGCGTCACACCCACTTTGACGGCTTCTGCTACGTCCCACTCACTCCCTCTCTTCTCGATGCAGTACACGCTAATCTCACCCCCACTCTTCTGACCTCATCACCTATTAATAAATCACTATTTAACACTATACGTACACTATTTTCTTCATACGAGTTCAATAATACTCATTCACTATTTATCAAGAGTAATAATAGTAAGAAATAGTTACAGGTTTAATGATACCTACAGTACTTAGAACAACAATAAATCTTAATATTACGATAAATGGTCCAATAATTTGACTAATACTATAACTAATAACAACACTGGCTTATAACCCCTATATAATAACCATAATACTAACATCAACAACACCTCCATAACAACAGATACCAAACACAAACACAACAATAACAACAAATAAAGAACCATGGGAAGAATAATAACAAGGACACAGTGGTAAGAATACGGCTCAAGAAGTAGTCATCATAACCACACTTACTTTATGATGACCAAATACCATTGAGAAAATTAAACCTTTGAAAAATTATATAAAAATGAATAAACAAAAATATGCAAATAGTAATGAAAATATTGAAGTTAATCTGAGGTTTTTGTTGTGAATGGTAGTGTGTAATATTGGGAGAGGGGGGGTAGGGAGGGAGAGAGATGGAAGGAGGGGAAAAGGGATAAGAATGGAGAGAGAGAGAGAGAGAGAGAGAGAGAGAGAATGATCAGTATTCTGGCCACGTGGTCAAGGGGAAAGCGGAGTGAACCACAGCGCAACTCCCAGATCAATACAACTGCCAGCCCCTCTCCCCTCATTCTTCCTCCCAGCCCTCATTCTCCCAGTCAGTGCCCTCATTCTTACCAGTCAGTGCCCTCATTCTTACCGGTCAGTGCCCTCATTCTTACCGGTCAGTGCCCTCATTCTTACCAGTCAGTGCCCCCATTCTACCAGTCAGTGCCCTCATTCTACCGGTCAGTGCCCTCATTCTACCGGTCAGTGCCCTCATTCTACCGGTCAGTGCCCTCATTCTTACCAGTCAGTGCCCTCATTCTACCATTCAGTGCCCTCATTCTTACCGGTCAGTGCCTCATTCTTACCGGTCAGTGCCTCATTCTTACCGGTCAGTGCCCTCATTCTACCACAGTCAGTGCCCTCATTCTTACCAGTCAGTGACCTCATTCTACCAGTCAGTGACCTCATTCTTACCATTCAGTGCCCTCATTCTTACCAGTCAGTGCCCTCATTCTTACCGGTCAGTGACGCATGACGTACTAATCCACATAACACACCTCCGTACAACTTCCCCTCAGAGTGAATACGTTAACACACACATTAACACATGATAAAGAAATTTTTATATTGGGTAAAGAATCAAGTGGTAAATGGTGGTGTGGTCGTTGGTGGTAGGTGTGGTGTGGTGGTGGTGTGGTCGTTGGTGGTAGGTGGTCGTGTGGTCGGTGGTAGGTGGTGTGGCTGGTGGTAGGTGTGTGTGGTGGTGGTCGTTGAGGTGTGGTCGTTGGTGGTAGGTGGTCGTTGGTGGTAGGTGGTCGTGGTCGTTGGTAGGTGTGGTCGTGTGGTCGTTGGTGGTAGGTGTGGTGGTGGTGGTGTGGTGTGGTGGTGGTGTGGTCGTTGGTGGTAGGTGTGGTGTGGTGGTGGTGTGGTCGTTGGTGGTAGGTGTGGTCGTTGGTGGTGGTGGTGGCAGAATAGTGGAAGGATATACAGTAGATGGGCAGCCAACCCAATACAGTACACACAATATTACATAACTACACGACAGCTCCAGGGGCACGTGGACAGCGGCGACGGTGTACCAGCAGTCACGGGGCATCGGGCACTGCTCATCAAAGCTGGCTGTGATAGTATAGCGGGCAGCGAGCTATGACAAACCAGTTTGATGCCAGTGCCCGGCGCATAGCTTCTCCAGTGGCCGGACAAGACCATCACCCGCAGGAAGTAGCTCAGTGCCGCGGCCTAAGGGGTCTTGTAGTGGTCTTGCTGGTGAAAAATTGGTGATCTGGAGTCCTTTTGGTGGTGAGGGAGGGGCTAGTGGTGGTGGAGGGGCTAGTGGTGGTGGAGGGCTGGTGGTGGTGGGGCTGGTAGTGGTGGTGGGGCTGTGGTGGTGGAGGGGTGGTGGTGGTGGGGTGGTGGTGGTGGAGGGGTGGTGGTGGGGCTGGTGGTGGGGCTGGTAGTGGTGGTGGAGGGGCTGGTGGTGGTGGAGGGGCTGGTGGTGGTGGAGGGGTGGTGGTGGTGGAGGGGCTGGTGGTGGTGGAGGGGCTGGTGGTGGTGGAGGGGCTGGTAGTGGAGGGGCTGGTAGTGAGGGGGTGGAGGGGCTGGTAGTGGAGGGTGGAGGGGCTGGTAGTGGAGAGGGTGGAGGGCTGGTAGTGGAGGGGGTGGAGGGCTGGTAGTGGAGGGGTGGAGGGCTGGTAGTGGAGGGGTGGAGGGGCTGGTAGTGGAGGGGTGGAGGGGCTGGTAGTGGAGGGGTGGAGGAATGGTAGTGGAGGGGCTGGCAGTGGAGGGGGTGGAGGGGCTGGCGGTGGAGGGGCTGGTGGAGGGGTGGGGGAGATGGTGGTGGAGGGGCTGGTAGTAGAGGGGTGGAAGGGGTGGTGGTGGTGGAGGGGCTGGTAGTAGGAGGGGTGAAGGGTGGTGGTGGTGAGGGCTGGGGTGGGGTGGTGGGAGGGCTGGGGGTGGTGGTGGTGGAGGGGCTGGGGTGGTGGTGGTGGAGAAGGAGCTGGTGGTGGTGATAATAGTAGGGGGGTTGCTATTAGCGGTAGTATCGCTGTTGCTGCTAGTGGAGGAGGTATACCTGATGGACACAGCAGCTGTAGTAGGCACCCTGTAGTAGTAGTGGCAGCAGACGGTGGCAAGAGACACCGTGAAAGACAAGGTAGTGAGATGTTGCCAAAGTCTCACATCTCACTACCCATGTCTTTCACAGCGGCCCCTACCTCACACAACAGTCTTCATTATCTTCCGCATGTTTACACCCAGTTGCTGGTAGGTCAGCTCACCCCTGTATCTAAAAACTTGTACCTAATCTCTTTCTCTCTCTCACACGAGATAAAACACTCATCCTATTCACCTTCCTAATAATGTTTACTAAATATCTGTAACAAACATCAAGGTACTCATTAATTAATCCCTATCTAATAATGTTTACTGGATAACAAACATCGAATTATCTCTACATTACAACAATGGCTACAAAATACTGTATTCGTCTTAATTACAGCAATAAGTAGTAACCAATCCATTATATCATTACACTTATGTATTTACCTTACAGTACAAAAAATACAGTGCATCTAACTTAAACCAACAAACCTGAAATACTACAAAATACAGAACCAAGAATAATACAACAAATACAAACCCAAAGAAGATTACAGATAAAATAATACAAAATACAAACCTGAAATCATAGAGCAGAACATAGTACAGTATACACACCAGAACAATAATACAGTACTACAAAAATGGTCATTACTTGCTGTATTCTGTGTTATGACCTTTCTGTATTTTCAACTGTAGTTTATTTTTTTCTGTAACTCTAAGTTCATAAGAAATACATACATTGTTCTGGACTGTAACCATTTTTTCTACAAGACAATGTCGAAATATAATAAAGGAACACATAATTTTATATGGTAACACATCCCAATTATTGAAGGCAGCACATCTCAGTTATATGTAGTAGTATATCCCAATTACTGAAGGCAGCACATCTCAGTTATATGTAGTAGTATATCCCAATTACTGAAGGCAGCACATCTCAGTTATATGTGGTTGTACATCCCAATTATTGAAGGCAGCACATCTCAATTATATATATGGTAATTCATCCCAATTTTTAAGGGCTAAGTATCACTCACGCAAACCCTTCCATCCCAAGGTGAGGTCAGGTTAGGTCAGGGTTATCCAATAATCAAATCAAACACACACACACACACACACACACACACACACACACACACACACACACACACACACACACACACTACAGTAAAGCAGCTAACTTACCGCCACAGCCTCCGTCTTGAAGTCATCCATGGCGTCGGTGTTGGTGAGCCGCAGTATAACGGGACACACCTGGTCATCCACATCCTCCCTACTCACTAACTCTTGTTCCAGCAGCACCAAGAGAGCTGCCTGGGACGTCTTTCGCACCTGGCAGGAATGACGAATGAGATGGGGGAATTAGGAGGGAAGGGGAAATAATATAAAGGTGGTTAATTTGTGCAAAAGAGGTGGTACATTAGTGTAGATAATGTGGGTTAATTAGCAGGGTAAATAATGTAAACAAAGGTGGTGAATTAGCAGGGTAAATAATGTAAACAACGGCGATTAATTAATAGGTAATGTAAATAAATTGAATAAAGATGTAAATATTGTATAGTAATAATAGATCGAATAAAGTTAGTTGTAAGTAAATTGAATGAAGTAAGTTGACTGTAAATAAATAAATTGATGTAAAGCTGTGTAAATAGATCCTAAATAAAGAACACATTGATACAAAAGCTACAAAACACAAAAAAATCAGGCGTTACAGCGGTGTTCAACTAGTGCCCCTCTCCTGTACACAACACTGACCCTACTGTACTGTATTATCACATCTACTGTATTCCACTGTATCAATGTCCAAAATCTATATAGTACCCCAGGGGCTAAATTACACCACGTTGGTTAGGTTAGGAAGTTAACAGTACCGTAATTTGATAGTTAACAGTACAGTAATTTGGTAGCTAACAGCACAATACAGTAATCTGATAATTAACAGTAGAGTAGTTAACAGTACAGTAATTTGATAGTTAACACCACAGTAACTCAAGTTAATTACTAAGCTCACCTGGTTGTTTGGGTCGGTGAGGTACTTAACCACCATGGGAACTAGGTTGTGACCACACCACCCAAATTGTCTGGGTACTCGTGGCACAAGACAGCTATCTGAGGCACTTGTTCCATTAACTCGGTCCGCACTGCCGCCTCTGTGTGGTCAAGGGGGAGAGAGAGAGGCAGGTTGTATTACTCTATGTATGTATGTATGTATGTATGTATGTATGTATGTATAGTATATCAGTATTCATGTATGTATATAAATTAATACATGTAATACTATAAATTATCGATATTGTATTAAATTAATAAATTATGCAACACAAAAATTACAGTACCACGTAAATCAACGTTGTATCGCTGTACTGTATTACATAACTAAATAAATTATGTAATATATAAATTCTTAACATTGTATTACATAACTTAATATATCCAGCATGACAGTATACAAATTATCAACACCATTGCATAACTATATAAATTATGTAACAGTACCATATATATAATAAACATTGAATTACATTAACTGAATAAATTATGCAATGCCTTATAAATCTTAACGCTAATACTGTAACTTAAAACATAAACCAGTAAAACAAACAAACAGACAAACACAAAAGCACTATATATTACCCCCATAAACCTAAACCCATACAGTACGATGTTATGGTTTTATCTGTAGTTTATCGTCTGGTGTTAGGTTTGGTTTAAGCTGTCATCCTTGACTTTATATTTATGGTGGAGTCAATAAAGGTTTGATAAACCTCCACGGCAATATTAAACCCTTGAGGATAATATTAAAACCAAGATATAAACCTCCAATGCATCAAATAAACGAATAATAAACCAAATAGGCGAATATTAAACCCAACAGACCAAATTTAAACCCAACAGACCAAATTTAAACCCATCAAACCCACAATAAACCCGCATTAAACCCACCAGGGCCACATTAAACCCACCAGACCCATATTAAACCCACCAGGCCATTAAACCTTCCAGGGCCACATTTAAGTCCAACCAATTTTTCCAATCACACCAAGAAGACACTATTGACACACTAACGACAGACAGACACACTACTCTCTCTCACACACACACACACCTCTCTCTCTCTCTCTCTTCTCTCTTCTCTCTCTCTCTCTCTCAAACACAAAATAAAGACAGACATAATCAATCGCGGGGGTCACAACACAGGCTCCCCAGACGCCAAACATGAATATAAATGTATCTAAAAACGACTAAATCAGGTCGTTTAACTCGACCAGAGAGAGAGAGAGAGAGATTGCTGACTGTTAACCACACACACACACACACACCAATAATAAAAATACTAGTGCAGGTAATAATAATAATAATAATAATAATAATAATAATAATAATAATAATAATAATAATAATAGTAGTAGTAGTAGTAATAAGAATAATAGCATTAATAGTAAGCAGCAGCAGCAGCAGCAAATAAATAAAAATAATAATAATAATCGTACTGGTAATAATAAAACCACGATTACTCGACCAACAACAACCCAAAATACAGTAAATTACAGGGACGAGAGTACAGCCAAACGTGTGTACTGTGTTGATAAATTATATGATAAAGTAAACATCACTTTGGCCACTATCTATAATTAGCGGATATAGAATATAACTCACTGCTATAGGACCTATAACTTACTATGACACCAGTACTCACGCCACACCAGTAGTACTGTCACACCAGTAGTACTCTCAGCCACACCACCAGAAATACTCTCACGCCACACCAGTAGTACTGTCACACCACCAGTAGTACTGTCACGCCACACTAATTACAACGAGCATTTGTGTGTCGAAATTTTGGGTGAAATTTAAGCTACGTAGTGTGTGTGGGGGGGGAACCTCGATGCATCAGCCATTGTTGACACTTGGATAGGATGTGGAGAGAGAGAGAGAGAGAGAGAGAGAGAGAGAGAGAGAGAGACTGTGTTGATGAAGACGAGAGAGGAGAAAGGGGTGTGGTTACAACCACCGCGAGATTCAGAAATTCAAAACGAAATATTGGGCGCGCTGCCTCAAGAGTCCAGTGTGTGTGTGTGTGTGTGTCCCTGAACAATGGCGCAGAGAGAGACACTGATCATCCAAACACGCGACCTTTTAACCCCTGAGTACGATGACTTAACCCCTTGCGCCATCGTACTCAAGGTTAAAACAACAATTATCACCTCCACTTCTTACTAAAGAATGTGACGTCACCATCTACCTCAACAGCCAATCAAATTTCACTCCCCACTTAGCAACCAATCAGCATCAAGGAATGGTATCGGTTGCTAATATAATGAGAAAAACTCACCAGAAGAGGATATTACATATAGGTAGAATACTTATAGTAGGAGGATGTACAGACAGGAAGCTTGATAGCGTGACTCGAGGGTGACCACGTATATTAACACAGGCTCAGTACAAGTGTTGTATATAAAACACAACAGCGTGTTACAGCTTTATTTTACTAGTTGCATACGAGGCATTAATGGGGGAATCCGTACACAGGGTATGATAGACTATGATATGTTCGTTTAACTTCACAGTGAATGGGCACTTCACTAAGTCGATCGTTGGAAGGTTCGGGATCACTGCACTTCTACCGCCTACACAGCCAGCACTTACTGTTATACGTTGAACTGACAGCACTCTGTCGATGGACCCGGCACCCTGTTGCCTTTAGTGACAGACTTCGATGAGCGGGACCAGGGACGTGGTTGCTGGCCCTCCTTGGTTATCAGACTCTCCCTGTGAGGAGCTCCAGTCCTATATATTGAGAGGCCGGAGGGTGACCTCTCCTACTAAGTGGGTGTGTCTTGACCGGGTTGTTGGGTCAGGTAACAGGGGTGCTGGCTGATTAGCGGGTCCTTGATCTCCCCTTGGGTCAGGTCCGGACAGGTGTTTGCCCAGGTGAGGTCATGTCGCAGGACAGTAGTGCTTGTAATTATTACCGCCCGTGTTCTGGCCAGGTGTGGTTTCCTTAACTCGGTTATATCGTAGGGTTACGCAAGTACTTAGGCCGGGGTCAGGTCTTGACCTGCGGTGTGTCAACCTGTGGTGTTAGGGCACCACGCGGTCTGTACTGTACTTGATGTTATGTGTGATGTAATTCTGGGCTGTAAGCTTTGGTCTGATATTCAATCATTACTCCTCCCGCCAAGACCAAAGCTTCCATCACAGAGAACTGATGGCGCACATAGACAGCAATATCAAGTGTAGTATCTAAGATAGTCCCTGGGGTGATTGATACAATCTCACCATCTGGCTTAGTTTGATCTGACAAGCTTAAAATGTGGGCGGCGCTTGATCGGCCAAAGCATCCAAAAATACGTACACATCTCACGAAAATAAGTCAACCCATTTCAGCCTATTACATTACCTATTAAAACCCATTTCAATACACTATTTTAATACAGATCTTTGCCCTATTTATTAACACCAATTATATTACACATTTGCCCTACAATTAACCCCTTGAGTATGATGATTTAACCCCTTGAGTATGATGACTTAACCCCTTGAGTATGATGACTTAACCCCTTGAGTATGATGACTTAACCCCTTGAGTATGATGACTTAACCCTTGAGTATGATGATTTAACCCCTTGAGTATGATGATTTAACCCCTTGAGTATGATGATTTAACCCTGAGGTGATGATTTAACCCCTGAGTATGATGACTTAACCCTGAGTATGATGATTTAACCCCTTGAGTATGATGACTTAACCCCTTGAGTATGATGACTTAACCCTTGAGTATGATGACTTAACCCCTGAGTATGATGATTTAACCCCTTGAGTATGATGATTTAACCCCTTGAGTATGATGATTTAACCCTTGAGTATGATGATTTAACCCCTTGAGTATGATGACTTAACCCCTTGAGTATGATGATTTAACCCTTGAGTATGATGATTTAACCCTTGAGTATGATGACTTAACCCTTGAGTATGATGACTTAACCCCTTGAGTATGATGACTTAACCCTTGAGTATGATGACTTAACCCCTTGAGTATGATGACTTAACCCCTTGAGTATGATGACTTAACCCCTTGAGTATGATGACTTAACCCCTTGAGTATGATGACTTAACCCCTTGAGTATGATGACTTAACCCCTTGAGTATGATGACTTATGGGGTTGTCATCGTACTCAAGGGATTAAACACACACACACACACACCTCTCGACCGTCACTCAAAATCACTTTATTGTTGTTCTGAGCCAATCAAAATCCAGCCAGTAGTCAATAAACACACGATTGGTCAACAATGGATATACAGACAGGCAGACAGACACCCTAACATAGAAGCATAAGCAATAGGTAAATAAAATAGTGAGAGAGAGAGAGAGAGAGAGAGAGAGAGAGACAACAGATAATAAAAAAGGACAAAATAAAATAATAAATAAAATTGGCAAAAATACAAAAACAAAATGACAAACAAATAAAAAGCACAAAAAAACGAAAAATAAAATACAAAAAACCAGAAAACACAACAAAATCAGAAAAAACTCTCATGGTTAAAGTGTAGTAATTACCATCCGTGTAGTTAATGACCTCCCCCCACTGTCGGTACGAGTCAAAGGTAGACGTACCATCATTAGCGGAGAGGGTAGTCATGATGTCCAAGACGGAGTGGACGTCTTCAGGTACTCCCACCACCGCCCGGAGTGTTTCCTGTATACTGCGAGCCACCATCTGTCTGTTGGGGGAGGGAGAGGATGAGTGGGTGTGTGGGTAAGGGAGAGGATGAGTGGGGGTGTGGGTAAGGGAGGGTGTGAGTGGGTGGGTGTGAGTAAGGAGGGTGAGGGGGTGGGTGTGTGGGTAAGGTAGAGGATGAGTGGGGTGGGTGTGTGGTAAGGAGAGGATGAGTGGGGGGTGTGAGTAAGGTTGGGGTGTGAGTAAGGGTGTGAGTGGGGTGGTGAGAGGTAGGGTGTGGTGGTGTAGGGAGGGTGGGGTGGTGAGGGAAGAGCTTGAGGAGATATAAACTAATGAATGAGCCAGGGACTCCACTACTAAACAACAGGATAACACAACAGGTTATTTTTGTCATCTTACCGTTACAATCGAGTTATTTCCTCCGTTTACTGATAACACAACTCATAAACGGCATGATGCATAAGAGTTCATGACAACATACAGGTAATAGAATCTTCATAATAATAATAATAATAATAATAATAATAACAATAATAATAATAATAATAATAATAATAATAACAATAATAATAAAAATAATAGCAACGATGATGATAACAATAACCTTACTACATTATACAGAAGTTCTCTAAACATTCTTGCTCATATATACACACCTGTACCAGTAATATATACACAAGTTACCAGTACAGGTCAGAAGAGCATTGCAAGCCGGCGGTGAAGAATCTTAGGAGGGAGAAGGAGAGAGAGAGTGTATATATGGAGGGGGCGAGAGAAGAAGGGAGTAAGGGGGTAGGAGGAGGAGGGTAAGAGAAAGAACATGATAGAGAGAGAGAATGTGGCCAGAATTCCCAGCAACACATACACGGGGGGGGGAGAGAGGGGGTTACAAAGGGTTAAATAAGGCGTAAATGAGATTCCAAGTACAGTAGTGGCTAATGTTTCTCTCCCCTTAGATATGACGCACTTTATCACCCCTCCTCCACCCTAGATATGACGCACTTTATCACCCCTTGATATGACGCACTTTATCACCCTCTCTTCAATAGTAGTAGTAGTAGTAGTAGTAGTAGTAGTGGTGGTGATTGGTGATGATAATGGTGGTAGTAGCAATAGTGGTGGTGGTGGTGGTAGTTGTAGTAATTGGTGATGATAATAGTGGTAGTAGTAATAGTGGTGGTAGTAGTAGCAGGGGTAAATAGAGATGATAATAGTGGTAGTAGAAGTAATGGTGGTGGTGGTGGTAGAGTGACAAGAGTGCCACCACCACCATGGTCAGAGCGTGGAGAGAACTGTATTGATCCAGCTATCTTCAGTGGATCAAGTTTCCATCCACCTGCATTACCAACCATACTTGTTACCACCACCATCAACCAAACTGTTACCACTATCAACCATAATTGTTACTACCACCACCACCAACCACAATTGTTACTATCAACCATACTTGTTACTACCACCACTACCACCATCCACCTACCACCATCAACCAAACCACTTTCACCACCAACTATACTGTTACTACCACCAGCAACCACAATTGTTACCACCATCATCATCAACCACTCCACTACCGACAATTATCTCCACCAACCACAATCTTATCACCAGCCAAAACAACCACCATCTCACCACCAAAACACCTAACCTAACCTTAAGAAATACAGATTTGAAAGTTGAAGGATAATACACCATTTTTATTTATCAAACTATTAGCTATAAAATGTGGGGAGAGAGAGAGAGAGAGAGAGAGAGAGAGAGAGAGAGAGAGAGTGTTAAGACGCTTAGGTGATAAGGAAGGAGGAGGAGGAGGTTAGGAGGAGTATGAGGAAGGAAGTACGAGGAGGAGGCGAAAGAGGAAAGAGGAGGAGGAAGCGAAGGAGGAAAGAGAAGGAGAGAGGAGGGAGTGGTGAGCAGCAATAAGTAAATGACAACAGTGATTTCAAGTTGACATCCCACTTAGCTTGAGATGTTTCACCACCCTCACCACCATCACTACCACCACTACCCTCACACCATCACTACCCTCACCACCACCACATCACCACCCCACCCCCACCACCACCACCATCACCACCATCACCACCCCACCCCCACCCACCACCACCATCACTCACCCCACCACCATCACTATCACTACTATCACCACCCCCCACCACCACACACCATCACCACCCCACCCCCACCCACCACCATCCTCACCACCACCACTATCACCACCATCACTACCCCCACCCTCACCACCACCACCATCACCACCCCTCACCCTCACCACCACCACCATCACTCACCCCACCCCTCACCACCATCACTATCACCACTATCACCACCCTCACCACCACCATTATCACCATCACTACCCCCCACCCTCACCACCACCACTACCCTCACCACCATCACCATCACCACTATCACTACCCTCACCACCACTACCCTCACCACCATCACTATCACCACTATCACTACCCTCACCACCACTACCCTCACCACCATCACTATCACCACTATCACTACCCTCACCACCATCACTATCACCACCACCACTATCCTCACCACCACCACTACCCCCTACCCTCACCACCACATCACTACCCCACCCTCACCTCACCCACCACCACCCCAAACCAAAACAAATCCATTAAAGGTAGAGTCTCGGTAGAACTAAGACGCCATTTTAACACCATAATATAACCTTAAACCAACCATCCAGGCAGGTACAGTACAGTTGCGCCATAATCTCTGGACACTGGTGAAGGGGAGGGGGGTAATAACTGTTGAGAATACCGTGGGGGTAGGGGGTAGGGAGGAGAGAGGGGAGGGAGAGGATGGGAAGGGAGGGGGAGGAGGATGGGGAGGAGGGAGGGGGAGGGAGGGTGGGGGAGGGAGGGAGGGAGTTAGGGATGGGGGAGGGAAGGGTGGGGGAGGGAGGGTGGGGGGAGGGAGGGGGGGGGAGGAGGGATGGGGTAGGGGGAGTGAGGGGAGGGGTAGAGAGAGATTACGGCACTGTGACGATCTGACGCGTGTAAAGTCAAAGGTCGAGGTATGTGGGAAGCTTCAGGGAGGAGGGGTGATGGAGACACGTGAGGGGTGGGTGGAGGGGGTAAGTGAGGGAAGGGAGAAGTGGTTAGTGAGGGGAGGGAAAAAAGGGTGAGGAGGGAGGGGGTGAGGTGAGAGGGGAAACGGAAGGAGAATCAGTGATGGACTATTAAGAGCTGTGGGGAGGGAGGGGGGCGGAGGGTGATGAGGAGGCAGAGGAAGGGGTGATAAGTGGGGGAGAGAAGGGGTGATGAGGAGGGAGAGGGGGGAAGGGGTGATGAGAGGGGAGGGAGAGAAGGGGGTGATAAGAGGGAGAGAGGGAGGAGGGCATCACCCCGCCGTACTACCGCCATCAGCTGACCTCAACAACAAAACTACACGTGGGCTTCACGCGGTGGGCTGCTGCTGCTTCCCTGGCTGCCCACCCACCAAGGCAGCATCAGGGTGGGCTGGGCCAACAAAACACGAGGAATACTGTGAGGGAGTGTGCCAAGGTATCCACAGTCTGCCTCGCTCTCTTATCTCGTGTTTAATGTTTGTAAGGACAAAAATATTATTAGTGTTCTATTAATAACCGCCTCAACAACTCTCACAGGCGGTGGGAAAAAATGGCGGGTGGATGGTGACATGGGTGGGGAGGGGGAGTTTTGGCGTCCCCAACAACAAGATGGTGACCAGCGTCTTTGCCATCCATCTTGTTTCCCGTTGGGTTTGGCTACTGGCGGAAATGGCGGCGTGAGTGTGGTCATGCACGGGGAGGGGCGCGGCGGGTGACGTCATGGTGGGGAGCGCCGGCCTACCCTGCTGCCCCAATGGCCGCGCGCCGCCGCTGGTGACGCAGGCACCCCCCGGGCCCGCCACACTCACTCTCCACCAATGGCGCCACCTTTACCCTATTACGTAATACCGGGGCGGAGTCTTCACGGCACTGGCCAATGAGGGTGTGGTGTGAGAGTGGAGGTGCAACATCATGCACTAACATGCACACCAGTCTCCACCTGGGGGTGAGGCAGGCCCGCCCCTCATGCACACACACCACCACCCGGCCTCCCTCCCTGCCACTGATACACCCTCCTTACAGCCCTCACCCGTCAACCCTCTCTCTGCCACACACACTCCAACACACATACACTGTACCACACACACACACACTATTACACACAACACACACTGTACCATACACACTGTACCACACACAACACACACTGTACTACACACAACACACACATACACACTGTACCACACACAACACACACTGTACCACACAACCACACACAACACACACACTGTACCACACAACCACACACAACACACACTGTACCACACACAACACACACTGTACCACACACACACACACTGTACCACACACAACACACACTGTACCACACACAACACACACTGTACCACACACAACCACACACACACACACTGTACCACACAACCACACACACACACACACTGTACCACACACAACACACACTGTACCACACACCACACACATACACTGTACCACCACACACATATACACACTGTACCACACACATACACATACACACACATACACACTGTACCACACACATACACTCCACACACAACACACACTGTACCACACAACCACACACATACACTGTACCACACACAACACACACTAATGCCACACAACCACACACACACACATACCTGCCACACAACACACATACACTGTACCACACAACCACACACATACACACTGTACCACACACACATACACACTAACACACCACACACACACATACACACACTGTACCACACAACCACACTCATACACGTACCACAAACCACACACATACACACTGTACCACACACAACACATAACACACAAACCACATACACACACTGTACCACACACCAGTTCACACACTGTACCACACACAACACACATACACTGTACCACAACCACACACATACACACTGTACCACACACCCAGTTCATACACACTGTACCACACACCAGTTCATACACACTGTACCACACACCAGTTCATACACACTGTACCACACACCAGTTCATACACACTGTACCACACACCAGTCATACACACTGTACCACACACCAGTTCATACACACTGTACCACACACCAGTTCATACACACGTACCACACCAGTTCATAAACACTGTACCACACACCAGTTCATACACACTGTACCACACACACCACACACATACACTGTACCACACAACCACACACATACACACTGTACCACACACCACACACACACACACACTACCACACACCACACACATACACTGTACCACACAACCACACACATACACTGTACCACACCACACACATACACACTGTACCACACACCAGTTCATACACACTGTACCACACACCAGTTCATACACACTGTACCACACACCAGTTCATACACACTGTACCACACACCAGTTCATACACACTGTACCACACACCAGTTCATACACACTGTACCACAACAGTTCATACACACTGTACCACACACAGTTCATACACACTGTACCACACACCAGTTCATACACACTGTACCACACACCAGTTCATACACACTGTACCACACACCACCATATACACACTGTACCACACACCAGTTCATACACACTGTACCACACACCCTGCTCATACACACTGTACCACACACCAGTTCATACACTGTACCACACACCAGTTCATACACACTGTACCACACACCAGTTCATAACACTGTACCACACACCAGTTCATACACACTGTACCACACACCAGTTCATACACACTGTACCACACACACCAGTTCATACACACTGTACCACACACCAGTTCATACACACTGTACCACACACCAGTTCCATACACACTGTACCACACACCAGTTCATACACACTTATCACACACCAGTTCATACACACTGTACCACACACCAGTTCATACACACTGTACCACACACCAGTTCATACACACTGTACCACACCAGTTCATACACACTGTACCACACACCAGTTCATACACACTGGCCCACACACCAGTTCATACACACTGTACCACACCAGTTCACACACTGTACCACACACCAGTTCATACACACTGTACCACACACCAGTTCATACAATAATTCGTACCACACAATCAGTTCATACACACTGTACCACACACCAGTTCATACACACTGTACCACACACCAGTTCATACACACTGTACCACACACCAGTTCATACACACTGCACCACACACCAGTTCATACACACTACCACACACCAGTTCATACACACTGTACCACACACCAGTTCATACACACTGTACCACACACACTCCCAACACACACACACTGAAGCGGCAACTCTCTGATATTGGATTAAAGGGAAGTAGCTTTTAGGAGAGAGAGAGAGAGAGAGAGAGAGAGAGAGAGAGAGAGAGAGAGAGAGAGAGAGAGAGAGAGAGAGAGAGAGAGAGACACATTATATGCATTGTTATCTATGACTCAATGGCCTGTATATATTCCCAGAGAAATTTGCCTTAATCATCATCATCATTATATAAGGTCAGCTTATGATGAATTACGAACGCACAATTACGCAGTAGCAACACCACATACGCCCGGATTCTTAAAAGCTTTGTATATACGCATTTTTCTCAGCTCTGGGGTGAAGTGATAACGCATTTGAAACTTGTCTCACTTAAGCTGCGACACAAAGATGGATTCTCAAAGGTTCCTACGTTAAATTTTCCTCCTAACTGAAGAGGAGAACGTATCTAACTGCTTCATTTAAGCTTACGACAAAAATATTTAATTCTGAAAAGCTTGTGTATGATTATGTAAGCTTATTAATCCTAACTAAAGCTGTGAGAACGCTTCCGACAGAATTATTTAAGCTACGATCAAATGCGCTGAGTCTGCCGCCACAAGTAAACATTTAGCGGATCACCCGAAGTTTCTCACCCCAGCTTATTTCACCTGAAGTTTCTCACCCCAGCTTATTTCACCTGAAGTTTCTCACCCCAGCTTATTTCACCTGAAGTTTCTC
Source organism: Homarus americanus (assembly GCF_018991925.1). Taxonomy (NCBI): domain Eukaryota; kingdom Metazoa; phylum Arthropoda; class Malacostraca; order Decapoda; family Nephropidae; genus Homarus; species Homarus americanus. The sequence goes on from NW_024733231.1 coordinate 5,210,960, forward strand.
ACCCCAGCTTATTTCACCTGAAGTTTCTCACCCCAGCTTATTTCACCTGAAGTTTCTCACCCCAGCTTATTTCACCTGAAGTTTCTCACCCCAGCTTATTTCACCTGAAGTTTCTCACACCCGGCTTATTTCACCTGAAGTTTAAACACCCTGAAACTATAAGAAGGATTAGATTAGGTTAGGTGGACGTTGGGTTAGGTTAGAGTTGGATTAGGCGAGGTGAGGTCTAGGATCAGGTTGGGTTAGCATTAGATTAGGTTAGGTTCAGGATGGCTTCGTCAGATTAGGTTAGCTAGGTAAGGTGAGGTCAGTTAGGGTAGGGTAAGGTTAGGGTAGGGTAGCGTTAGGGTAGGTTAGGGGTAGGGTTAGGGGTAGGGTTGGGTTAGGGGTAGGTAAGGTTAGGTTAGCGTTAGGGTGATTAATCTTCAGGTGGAATAAGCAAGGAGGGTTAATCTTCAGGCAATCCCAAAATGTCACCTTCCAGACATTTTCTCAAGACCGTCACTAATAAGCTCAACCACGTAATAACCTGACACCCATTAGCCATTTTTACCTCTAAGTGATGGGTACAGTCCTCTTCATTAGTGCGTTTACAGGGGCTCGTCATATATACATTCCACAGTCCCCTTCACTAGTGCGTTTACAGGGGCTCGTCATATATACATTCCACAGTCCCCTTCACTAGCGCGTTTACAGGGACTCGTCATATATACATTCCACAGTCCCCTTCACTAGTGCGTTTACAGGGGCTCGTCATATATACATTCCACAGTCCCCTTCACTAGTGCGTTTACAGGAGCTCGTCATATATACATTCCACAAAATCATTATAATTGAGATATTTGTTTTAAGGATGTTTAAATTTTAACTTATGTTATGTTTACTATTGTGAGTTTCCTTCCGTCGAATGTAAACAAACACAGCGATGCCACACTGCACAAACCCTGACGAGCCCTGTAAACGCACTAGTGAAGGGGTCTATACATGAACAGTTTCGGTGACAAGAATAAAACTTCGTGAAACTTGTAAACTAATTAACAAAACTGAGGAATATTTAGGCTTAGTTATCCCCAATAATAACACCACCAGGTAAAGGTAATAATGTTATATGACTAAATTACGTCTACTAATAATTATAATAAACAAACAAACATTTATAACACAAAACATTAAATCAACACAATATTGCATAATTTTTCAAAACAGTTCTTAACAAAACTCTACTACCTCTATTTATCTACAGTATATTCCTATATTTATCTAATCTATTTACCTATCACTTACACTTGTTCTACCCCCACACTGGTCACACACATGCACGCGGTCACACTAACTCTGTATATGTTATTTCTCTCTCTCGCGCACACACACTACAAAACACAGGTTAACTTACAACAACACAAGAGGTGGCCGGGTTGTGTTTGGTGGACGGTCGGGACCATGGTCAACATGTTATACTGTACTGCACGGTACACCAGGGAGACCAAACTCATCACCGCGGCGGTACAGCGAGTGGATGGTACACCTGATCACGTGGTTAGTGTCTGGGTAAAGCTGATTACGGCCGGCGGAGAACACGTGTACAAGGTGACCACCACAGATAAAGGCAACTAGCAGGAGTAAAGGTGGGCTCTACAGGTACATGTGTGGAGACGGTTGCTGGGCACGAGGGGTGCCATCGCGCGCCTGCCCACTGTGGATGTCTCAGGTAAAAGTGCCACGCAGTGTTGATGGCTGCGGAGGTGGTGCCCACGTGGGGCAGGGCAGGCTGGTGAGTCCCCCGAGGCCACGAGTGGTACCTGGGAGCGGCCACAACGCCACACCCACCACCACACACACTAGGGGCGGGCACGAGCGCCACGGGCAGGCAGGCTGGGTGTGGTGCCCCGCTAGAGCCGACCCACAAATTACCTGCCGTGCCTAGCCAATAGGAGAGCTGGGCGGGCGGCGGTGGCCCCACACCGGGGATCACCAGCCTCGTTACTCCAACGTTTCCGCCACAGGTAAAGCCTCGGGACTACCGCGCCCCGCAGAACCACGACGAAAATGTGCTGCAAAAATTGGCGGCTGATCGTTAAAACAGAGGCGGGCGAGGGCACGTGCGGGGGGCCAGCGCCCCCCCTCCCTATACCTGTAGTATATTACCTGTACACCACCACCCTGTCGCACACACGTAGTCTGTCTCTCACACTCACACTTCTCACTGTCGAGCACACAGCCCGCACACGTAGTCACACACACGTAAACCCCAATAAAAGACACAACTGGGGAGGTGGCTGTCCGCAACGACTCCCCATCAAACACTTGACTACCACTTTCCGCTACCTGTCTGTTGCGCTCGCTCGCGCGCACGCGCACACACACACACACACACACACACACACACAAACCCAAACCCTAGAAAAAGTGCAAAAGAAGGCATGCAAGATTATTATCTTCCCTTCCTACTCCACATATCAAGAAGCGCTCAACACACTGAATCTCTCGGCTCTCACTGACCATCACCAAGACCTCATCTGAAAATTTGGTGAGAAGCTTCTGCACCATCCTCGACACCGGCTCCTACTACCACCTGAGATCCCTCATCCAAGAATTGCTATTTGACACCACAACCAGCCGACACGAGCACGTACTGATCGCTATAAGAACAACCAGTCCCAACCATTGTAAAAATTATCAACAACTCGTCATCAACCAGAGTGTTCACTCCCAACCAATCTTACCTTTTACACTGTCACTGAGTTGAAATGCCCTGTAGTTTGACCTCCCCACCTAGTTATTCTATATCATATTTATTTCACTTAGGTTAATTGTATATTATTTGCCAGCCAAGAGACCCATTCCCCAATTATGTAACTATATTTTCAGCCTTCTGGCGGCCATGCTTCTTCAATAAACCGTTTATTATTATTATTACACACACGTATCATATAAATTCATACATCTACAATGATAGACACAGACTTATACCGTACACACATTATCATGAATACTATTTTAGCGCCGCAACTTGTATGTATGTATGCATGCATGCATACATACATACATACTGTACATACTGTACATACACACACACGTACATAGTCACAAACACATACTTTAGGCTGTTCCATAAACCATTATTAATGACGTTACAATTATTATAATTACTATTTTCATTCATTATTATTTATCATTATTACCATAAGAAGTATAATTATTATTACTATTATTATCATTACTATTATCGGTATTACTGTTAGTATTATTATAGTTAACATAATCTAACGTAACCTGACCTAGTAAAAACTAACTTAACCAAACCTAATTCAACCTAACCAGATCTAACAAACTTATTTCACTTAACCTAATCTAACCTAACAAACTAACTTCACTTAACCAAACCTAACCTTATTTAACTTCACCTAACCTGATATAACAAATTACCCTAACCTGACCTGACCTGACCTGACACTCAGACACAGAATATTAACCAGTATTTTCTTTTACCGTTACTGAAGACAACAATAAAAAACAAACACTATTAATCTCCCTCCCGCCTTACCTGACCTGACGGAGTTATGTTTCTTCCGTGAGGGAGTATTCTCAGGTTTGTGACCAACCAGCAAGGACTGAACGAGCTTATTACCAATTCCTCAACTGGTGATTGTAGTATATATGGCAGTGAAATTTTTATCGAATGAAAAACTATAAGAATTATTATTATTATCAATCATTAATACATCGTCACTCAAGAACAATACAGCGTCACTCAAGAACACTACAGCGTCACTCAAAACAATACATCGTCACCAAGAACAATACAGCGTCACTCACAAGAACAATACAGCGTCACTCAAGAACAATACAGCGTCACTCAAGAACACTACAGCGTCACCAAGAACAATACAGCGTCACTCAAGAACAATACAGCGTCACTCAAAACATACAGGGTCACTCAAGAACAATACAGCGTCACTCAAAAACAATACAGCGTCACTCAAAACATACAGGGTCACCAAGAACAATACAGCGTCACTCAAAACATACAGGGTCACTCAAGAACAATACAGCGTCACCAAGAACAATACAGCGTCACCAAGAACATACAGGGTCACCAAAACATACAGGGTCACTCCAAGAACAATACAGCGTCACCAAGAACAATACAGGTCACTCAAGAACAATACAGCGTCACCAAGAACAATACAGCGTCACTCAAAACAATACAGCGTCACTCAAGAACAATACAGCGTCACTCAAGAACAATACAGCGTCACTCAAAACACAGGGTCACCTAAGAACAATACAGCGTCACTCAAGAACAATACAGCGTCACTCAAGAACATACAGGGTCACCTAAAAACATACAGGGTCACCAAGAACAATACAGCGTCACTAAGAACAATACAGTCACTCAAGAACAATACAGCGTCACTCAAAACATACAGGGTCACTCAAGAACAATACAGCGTCACCAAGAACAATACAGCGTCACTCAAAAACATAGGTCACTCAAGAACAATAGTCACCAAGAACAATACAGCGTCACTCAAGAACAATACAGCGTCACTCAAGAACAATACAGCGTCACCAAAACAATACAGGTCACTCAAAACAATACAGCGTCACTCAAAACAATACAGCGTCACTCAAAACAATACAGCGTCACTCAAGAACAATACAGCGTCACTCAAGAACAATACAGCGTCACCAAAACAATACAGCGTCACTCAAAAACAATACAAGGCCTACCAAAACAATACAGCGTCACCAAGAACAATACAGCGTCACCAAGAACAATACATCACCAAGAACAATACATCACTCAAGAACAATACATCGTCACCAAAACAATACAGTCACTCAAACAATACAGTCACTCAAAACAATACAGGGTCACTCAAAAACAATACAGCGTCACTCAAGACAATACAGCGTCACTCAAAAACAATACAGCGTCACTCAAGAACAATACAGCGTCACTCAAGAACAATACAGCGTCACTCAAGAACAATACAGCGTCACTCAAGAACAATACAGGTCACTCAAGAACAATACAGGTCACTCAAGAACAATACAGCGTCACTCAAGAACAATACAGGTCACTCCAAGAACAATACAGCGTCACTCAAGAACAATACAGCGTCACTCAGAAACAACTTACAGAATACAATCAATTAAAATCAGAAATGTCTTATTTTTCTGACTGCGGTACATCGGATCACCTGAAGATTAAACACCCCAGCTTATTTCACCTGATTTACACTCCCAGCTTATTTTCTCCGATGACTGAACTTTCACCTTAACCGCGCAGGTGAAATAATCTGGGAGTGTGAATCAGGTGAGCTTTGTAAATCATGTGAAATAAGCTGGGGTGTAAACCAGGTGAAATAAAGCCGGGTGTGAATCTAGTGAAATAAGCTTTGTAAATCAGGTAAAAAGAACTGGGGTTTGTAAATCAGGTGAAATAACATAAGCTGGGGTGCCTAATCTTCAGGTGTATCAATGTTGCTGTGGAATACCGGACACTTAATTTTCTAAAGGTACTTCAGCTTAATGAGCCCCCCCCCCTCCTCCTCGTGTTTACATTTGGCTGGGCTGGTTTATCTAAGGTGTATTAAGTGAAACTGGTCACACACACACACACCCACACCCACACACACACACCCACACACACACCCACACACACACCCACACTCACTTATGGCTGATCTAAAAACATTCAACTATTGATAATTAAGAAGAATATAGACGGCCATTGTTTGTATGACCTTACTACGATGAGTTTACCGTAGTAGTAGTAGTAGTAGTAGTAGTTTACCTGTATCATGGTGGTAGTGTTATATACTTGTGTGGTAACAGCAGTATACCTGTAGTGGATAGTGGTAGTGTGGTAGTGGTGGGTGGGTAGTGGTGGTTGACGGGGGGCGTGGCTATAGCGTTGTGGGCGGGGACACTTAGGTGGAGGGCAGGGGCGGGTGTGAGAGGTGCCGCCCATAGGTTATTTTGGGTAGTGGTGGGCGCATGAAGGGGGTGCATCTTCTCGCTCATTGGTGCCAGACCTGAACACCTTAACCAGTTACCACACTAAGAATAGCTACGACACGCTGTTACTGGATCCCCCTCCAACACCCAGTCTCCCTCCTCCAACCCCTCCAACACTCCTCCTCCACCTCTCCCAGTCTCCTCCACCCCTCCAACACCCAGTCTCCCTCTCCTCCCCTCCACCCCTCCAACACCCAGTCTCCCTCCTCCACCCTCCAACACCCAGTCTCCCCCTCCACCCCAGTCTCCCTCCTCCACCTCTCCAACCCCTACTCCACCCCAGCACCCAGTCTCCTCCTCCACCTCCAACAACCCCTCTCCACCCTCCAACACCCAGTCTCCTCCTCCACCTCTCCAACACCCTAACTCCACCCTCCAACACCCAGTCTCCCCTCCACCTCTCCAACACCCTAACTCCACCCCTCCAACACCCAGTCTCCTCCACCTCTCCAAGACCCTAAATCCACCCTCCAACACCCAGCTCCCTCCTCCACCTCTCAACACCCTCCCCACCCTCCAACACCCAGTCTTCTCCACCTCTCCAAGACCCTAACCACCTCCAACACCCAGTCTCCTGACCCTAACTCCACCCCTCCAACACCCAGTTCCCTCCTCCACCTCTCCAAGACCCAGTCTCCTCCACCTCTCCACCACCCTAAATCCACCCCTCCAACACCCAGTCTCCCTCCTCCACCTCTCCAAGACCCTAACTCCACCCTCCAACACCCAGTCTCCTCCTCCACCTCTCCACCCTCTCCACCTCTAAATCCACCTCCAACACCCAGTCTCCCTCCTCCACCCCTCCAACACCCAGTCTCCTCCAACCTCCCCTCCCAGTCTCCCCTCCCTCCACTCTAATAATATCTCCAAAGTTCCTTCACCACACCAACAACTCTCTCGCCCCATCACCACCAACACTGTATACGTCTCACCACAACACTCCCCTCTCTCCAACAATATCTCCTCACTAATCCCTAAAACCTATATTCTCCTTTCACCCTCACCCCTCCAACACCATTTTCCTCTCCTCCTCACTCCTTCTCACCCCTGCAGTCCCCCTGTCCTAGAACCTCAGCCAATCACAGGCCAGTTCTCACCACAGCCAAAAATGGGGATGAAGGAGAGGAGGGAGGGAGAAGGAGGGAGGGACGGAGGGAGAGAAGGAAGGAGAGAGGGAGGAGGGAGGGAGGGAGGGAGGGAGGGGAGGGGAGGAGGAGGGAGGGGGAGGGAGGGAGGGAGGAGGGGAAGGAGGAGGAAGAGAAGAGGAGGGAGAGGAGGAGGGTGAGGGGAGAAAGAGGGAGGAGGGAGGGAGGGGAGGGAGGAGAATGAGGAGGAGGGGGAAAGGACATACAGGGTTTCGTGTGGGGGATAAATAAGCAGTAGGTGGTACAATTACAATAGTTAAACATCATAACAACTACTCGGTACAAATTGCCCAAATCTTGCCCCAATCACTACTCACACCCACAGGGAGTGAGTGAGCGAGTGCGTGTGAGTGAGTGAGTGTGAGTGAGTGAGTGAGTGAGAGTGAGTGAGTGCGTGTGAGTGAGTGAGTGAGTGAGTGAGGTGTGAGTGTGTGTGTGTGTTATGAGGGGGGGCTGCCTCTACTCCCCTACCACACACCCTATTCGACATCCCTCGGGTCAGCAGGAAAGATGGGGGAGAGGAGGGAGGGAGGGGGGGGGGGGAGAGGGGGGAGGGAGGGGAGAGGGAGGAAGGTGAGAGGGAGGGAGAGGAGGAAGGTGAGGAGAGGAGAGGGGTGGGGGAGAGGGAGGGGAGAGGAGGAAGGAAGGGAGGAGAGAGGAGGGAGGAGGCGAGGTGAGGTGAGGGTGAAGTGAGGTGAGGAGGTGAGGGAGCAGTGGCGCCCCACCAGCCTCACTATAAACTGTTTACGTTCAACACCACCACACGTGCCGCACCTGGTCCTCTCTACCACCACACCACCCTCTACCACTACCAACCACCACCCTCTACCACCACCACCTCTACCCTACCACCACCACCACCACACCACCTCACCCTACCACCACACCACCCACCACCACCACCCCTACCACCACCCCCCAACCACCACCACCTCTACCACCACCACCCTCTACCAACCACCACCACCCTACCACTACCAACCATACCACCACCACCACCACCCTCTACCACCACCACCAACCACCACCACCACCACCACCCACTACCACACCCCTACCCACCACACCACCTCTACCACTACCAACCACTACCTCTACCACCACACCACCCTCTACCACTACCAACCACCACCAACCACTACCACCACCACACCACCCTCTACCACACCACACCACCTCTACCAACCACCACCACCACCACCACCCACCACTACCACTCACTACCACCACACCACCACTCTACCCACCACACCACCCTACCAACCACCACCCTCTACCACCACCACCACCACCACCACTACCACCACCTCTACCACCACACCACCACCACCTACCACACCACCACACCACTACCACCACCACACCTGCTACCACCACACACCACTACCAACCACTCTCTACCACCACACCACCCTCTACCACTACCCAACCACCCACCACCACTACCCTCTACCACCACACCACCCTCTACCACTACCAACCACCATCACCACCCTCTACCACTACCAACCACTACCACCACCACTAGGTCAAATTAAACTAGAACAGGTTAGGTCAGGTCAGCACTGGAATAGGTTAGATTTCGAGTTATGCCAATTTAGGTCAGGTCAGGTTTGGCGAGTTAAACAAGTGATTGGGGCCGAACGAACGAACGAGAGAGAGATAATTAAAAGGCAGGAGAAAATGAATAGGGTAGAAATAATTAAAAAACATAGGTAGGGAAGAAGAAGAAGGGGGAGGGGGGGGGGGAGAGGTGGAGGAGGCAGAGGAGAGGTGGAGGGGAGCGACCAGCCTACCCACTCCGCCCGCAACTCGACCACGGCCTGAGCCTAAATTTGTCACTGGCCGCCATATTGTCACCTGACCACGCCCGATGGTGGCATCATGGCCGCCCCCCTCACACAACATGGCCGCCACTCATGCCTAACACGCACAACATGGCTGCCAACCTATGCATGACTGACAGACAGGCACACACCTGTAGTACCTAAGAATACGAAGACAGATTACAGGTACAAAATTATTACCTGCAAAAAAAACACAAAAAACTTAGAAAATACTTACCAAAAATATGATACATGAAGATTTAACAATGTGTGAGTGTGTGATTACAAACTGAACAAATCGAATTGTTCTTATACTTAAACTATGAATTCATGGTTTACCGTAACATACTCGCCTACCGTCACATACTCAGTACCGTCACACAGTTTCCGAGGGCTCAAGAGTGCAATTCCCTCTCTCTCAACCTGTTCCTCTAATACGCTTCAACTCTTTAGTGCCGTGGTAATAATTTTCGACCGTCACTTTTAAAATTTTACCGTCAAACTGAAATTCTTATCCGTCACGCTTTAAAAATTACCGTCAAACTGAAATTTTCGTCCGTCACGCTTTAAAAATTTTACCGTCAAACTAAAATTCTTGTCCGTCACGCTTTAAAAATTTTACCGTCAAACTGAAATTTTCGACCGTCGCGCATTAAATTTTTAGCGTCACGGTAAAATCCAACGAAGGAATTTTTACCACTACGGTTAGACGGTAAAGCGATATTTTTTTAAGCGTCATAGTTAGTGAATTAATTTTCCATCACGGCTTGATATTAATATATTCTGAGTGTGTGTGTGTGTGTGTGTGTGTGTGTGTGTGTGTGTGTATGTATGTATGTATGTATGTATGTATGTGTGTGTGTATGTATGTATGTGTGTTTGTGTGTGTGTATGAACTTTCTTTTAGACATTTACAGTACTACATCAAGAGAGATTCCGTACTATTTAGTTATTTACACAGGTGTTCATCAGGTACCACTAATTACCCTGTGCAGGTGTGGAGTGTAATAAATCTGTGTGTAATTATGCAACCATTTTTACATACACCTGACTGCATACCGCCACACACACACACAAACTTACACAAACCAAGCTAATAACTCCTCCCACACCCACCCACACACACATACACATATCAACACGTACACATCAAACCATACAGACACAAGCGTACACACACACACACAGATAGGCACAAACCAACACACACCGGGCTAAAGTCTCAGTCTCTCTCTCTCTCTCTCTCTCTCTCTCTCTCTCTCTCTCATCGTGTAAAAGGGTGTCAGATTCCGTGATATCAATGGAAGACTTCCCACACCACACACTATATTGTCGGTGGTGTGAGGGGGTGGGAGGTGAGGGGGTGGGAGATCTCAGGTGTCGCCAAGTTAAGGGTGTGAGGGGGGGTGAGGATAGTGGTAGGAGGGGAGGTGAGGATGGTGGTAGGAAGGGGGAGGTGTGAGGATGGTGGGTAGGAGGGGAGGTGTGAGGATGGTAGGAGGGGGAGGTGTGAGGATGGTGGTAGGAGGGGGGGGGTGAGGATGGTGGTAGGAGGGGGAAGGTGTGAGGATGGGTGGTAGGAGGGGGGGAGGTGAGGATGGTGGTAGGAGGGGGGGAGGTGTGAGGATGGTGGTAGGTGTGAGGAGGTGTGAGGATGGTGGTAGGAGGGGGGAAGTGTGAGGATGGTGGTAGGAGTGAAGATGGTGGTAGGAGTGAAGATGGTGGTAGGGAGGTGTGTGGATGGTGGGTAAGGTGGTGGTTGTGCTAGTGGTTGTGGTCGTAGCGTTAGTAGTGGAAGTAGAGGAGGAAGAGGAGGGATCACCTGGATATTACACACACACACACACACACACACACACACACACACCAAATATTTCTTCTCTCGTTTATACATTCACCAAATACCCCCAAAAAATTAATATTAAATAATTAACTTACAATAATTAAAAATAACCCTAACCTAACCTAACCATAACCTCGATTCTTAAAAAAAATATTAACACCATTTTTTCTAAACATTTTGTCAATTACCCCAAAAATTAATACAAAAAATAAATCAATTAAAATTATATATTGATTACTGTGACGTCACTACCATACAGAATCGAGTAAATCTTTTTGTTTCATTTTTTTTCTCACTTGGACGAATTTTTTCCACCAATAAAATAAATTCATTAAAACCGGATACAGAGCGATAATTTCTTTGTTATGATTTTATTAACCGTAACGAAGCCGTCACTAGTGTTGTTACGTAACGTTGTCTGACCGGCAGTATTGTTACATGTTTTTTGGGGTCACGCTGTTTACATCTTTAGAATGACGTCACGATTAGCCATTTTCGTCATGTGAAAGACTCGACGTTGTGTGAGAGTTAGTGTGCGACCTTATTTGGGACACATATACATACATACATACATACATACATACATACATACATACATACGCATAAAATGTGAACCGAGAAGTGTACACCGCGTAGATTTTCACCTGCCCGTGTGTGTGTGTGTAGTGTACATCTACTTACCAACACGGGAACAAGGCCTTCAACCATTACGACACGTACCTGCAAGGAGAATGGTTCAATCAACACGGTGGTCAAATTAACACCAGAAAAAATATATATTAACACGGGAAATACAAAAAATGGTTCAATTAACACGAGATATGAACAATAAGGTCAATTTAACACGGGGAATACAACGAAAATTAAATTAACACGGGAAATACAATAAGTCAAATTAACACGGGAATACAATAGCAGGGAAGTTAACACGGGAAATACAAAAATCGGCTCAAATTAACGCGGGAAATAAGTCGAATACAACAGCCCACCAATAATAAATCATACACTATTGTTAAGAAACAGGTCAAATTAATACGGGGAATACAACAAACTCAATACAACACATACACACGGACCAAATGTATACATAAAGTTACACGTAATACAGTCATACAGCGTTAAAAAATATACATTATACATATACATCGTCATAGTCACTACCCTCTGTGTGGTTAATTCATATGTATATCTGTATGGTTAGCACATGTATACGATGGTGTTGGTAGAGCAGTGTTATAGTGCCAGTAGTGTCATTAGAGCAGTGTCAGTGCCAGTAGTGCCATGTCATAGTGCCAGCAGTGCCGTGTTATAGTACCAGCAGTGCCATGTCATAGTGCCAGCAGTGCCGTGTTATAGTACCAGCAGTGCCATGTCATAGTGCCAGTTCCGTGAGTCAGAGTGACAAGAGAGCCATAACAGGAGCCACGTGTGTGCAACTCCCCTCCCAGCCTCTACATAATTGATCAACACAGACGAGATGAGGCGACCACCCACCACCACTACTACCACCACCACTACCACCATCCACCACTACTACTACCACCAGTACCACCATCCACCACTACTACTACCACCCACTACTACCACCAGTACTACCATTACTACTACCACCATCCACCACTACTACCACCCACCACCACTACCACCATCCACCACTACTACCACCCACCACCACTACTACCACCACCCACTACTACTACCACCACCCATTAGTACTACCACCCTATCACCATTACTACTATTACCACCACTATTACCACACACCACTACCACCCACAACCACCATTACTAGCATACGACGCCGCCACCATCACCTCCACTACCACCACTACCGGCACCACTCATGACACACCCTACCCAGCAAGCACGCACGCACGCACGCGCACACACACACACACTTCTCGCATATAAATAAAACCATACACCTCATCCATCTCCCATAAACAAACAAACAAACAAACAAACACATAGATCCCATCCCTCCCTCACTGTTACACACACACACACGCAGGCAAAACCACACGACCACACCACACGTACACGCACACACTTTTATCTCTCTCTCTCTCTCTCTCTCTCTCTCTCTCTCTCTCTCTCTCTCACACACACACACACACACACACACACACACAAAACAATCAACCAGCAACACACTCCTGTCAACACAAATTATCCCTCCAAGCGAGATTAAGTTTCAAATTTATTCCGCTGACTGAACAAAAAAAGGCAAAAAAAGAAATGTTAATAAAATGAAAAATAAGAAAAAGGGAAAAAAGAAATGGAAATAAAATGAAAAATAGGAAAAAGGAAAAAAAAGGCAAAAAAAGAAATGGAAATAAAATGAAAAATAAGAAAAAGGGAAAAAAGAAATGGAAATAAAATGAAAAATAGGAAAAAGGGAAAAAAAAGGCAGAAAGAAAAATCATCACCCAGTCCAGTGAGATCCCAACCAACCAACCGCCGCCACAAAATTGCATCCGGTGTGCGACAAAGACCTTAAACTGTGACCGACATAAATAATCTGTGTTGAGAGAGAGGCACCACCCCCCCCCTGCCCCCAAGACTCGTTACTGTGGTGGTAGACAAGTGTGTGGTGTGTATGACAGGTGTGTGTGTGCGTGTGTGACAGGTATGTGCGTGTGACAGGTATGTGCGTGGCAGGTATGTGCGTGTGTGTGACAGGTATGTGCGTGTGTGTGACAGGTATGTGCGTGTGACAGGTATGTGCGTGTGACAGGTGTGTGCGCGTGTGACAGGTGTGTGAGAATCGGAAACCAGTCAGGACAGGAATAAACACAAACATTGAGATCACCTGAGGATTAGACACCCCCTCTACACCTGATGTTTTAACACTACACTGGGGTTAGGTTTGGGGGTTTAATCTACCAGGTTTAATTAACGTTGTCGTAAGAATGAGGTTTTTTGGTGGGGTGGGGGTGGACTGGTTGTGGTGGGTGGGGGTGGATAGACTGGTTGTGGGTGGGTGGGTGGATGGGTAGACTGGTTGTGTGGGTGGGTGGGTAGACTGGTTGTGGGTGGGGAGGAGGATAGACTGGTTGTGGGTGGGTGGGGGGTGGATAGACTGGTTGTGGGGTGGGTGGGGGGTGGATAGACTGGGTGGGGTGGGGGTGATAGACTGGTTGTGGGTGGGGTGATAGACTGGTTGTGGGTGGGGGTGGATAGACTGGTTGTGGGTGGGGGATGATAGACTGGTTGTGGGTGGGGTGGATAGACTGGGGGTGGGGGGTGGATAGACTGGTTGTGGTTGCGCTGTCATTCGTGCGTAAGTGTGTGTGCGTGTGTAAACTGCTCATAATTCCGACAGCGCATTATAGTGTGATCCGCTAAAACTCCCTCACGCGGAAAACACAGTCGGCAGGTCAGTCAGTTAAGTCAAGTCAGGTCAGCCAAAGTTGGGCGACACACAAACGCAACTAAAAACACATACTGTACACAAAAACGTTGCAGATGGCACACACGTTGGTGCTTGAGAAACGTTGTCGGGGCCGTAGTTAGCAAAACGTTACATATCAAACGTTTGCTGTTGAAGAAAACGTTTAGCTCCAACACGTCAGGGGGTGACTCTCTCATTAACTGACTCTTAACTCTTGGGTGGTATAGTGAGAAAAACACACTACACCAGTTGAGAGAGAGAGAGAGAGAGAGAGAGAGAGAGAGAGAGATTGAAAATAAATTACAAGTAAAATTCATATATTACACAACAGGATGATAATAATACCTAAAATACAGGTTGTGTGTGTGTGTGTGTGTGTGACAGAATTTCAGGTGAAATAATCTGACGGGGACTAATCTACAGGTACTGTACGTCGCCTAGTTTACGAATCTAATGACTTTGTATTAATTGAAGAAAAAATTAATAAAATAAATAATTTATTCTACGTTACTTTAAGACCATCAAGAATATATGACCTTTAATCATTTTTTTATAAACTCGGTGGGTCTTTTCCGCTATGATGGTGGGCGCACACACACACACACACACACACACACACACACACACACACACATACACACACACACACCTGTCTGTCTGTCTCACATGTCTGTCTGCCTGTCGCTCTCTCCACATACACACTGCAGGCATTCAAATAACTCATAGAGCTACAGGTAGGAGTCAGACAGGCACTGAGGCAGGTACAAAGACAGACAGTGACAGGTAGAGGACAAGACAGTGACAGGTAGGTAGACAGAGAGGGGCAGGTAGGTAGACAGTGACAGGTAGACACCATAAAGGAGATCCCTGCCACTCAACACGATGCTGGACTAGGTTGTCTCTTTAAGTATCGACGGTTTATACAGGTGAGCCGCCCCCCAGGTAAACCACACCTGGCTTTAATCTGCTTCCCTGGGTAACATTCACCCACCCCTCTCTTGACACACGCACACCAGTCCTCTCTGCCGCTGTGTTGTGGTGCTGTTCCTCATCCTGGTAACACTCACACACAGCTCGTGAACTGCTAAACACACACACACACACACACACACAAACACACACACACGCACACGCACACACGCACGCACACACGCACGCACACGCACGCACGCACACACACACACTCAACTCCCCAACACCACAAAACAAAACCTCTCGCAGTATTAACCTAAGAGAGTCACTTCACACGCGGCAGCCATAAACAAAACAACTTCGGGACATAAAACAGCGGCGGTGTGACCAGTAACATCGCCTGGCGTTCGCTTCCTCCCAGTGATTGGCCACGTTTACGGACCGTTCGACGCTCGCTTTCTGCCCGTGTTGGCGCTCTTTTTCCCGAATAAGAGAGAGTGTTGTGTGTGTGTGTGTGTGTGTGTGTGTACGAGTCTCGCTCTCAATCCCCTCACGCACAAACACACAATAATACACTGCTGTCACTCAGAATCGATTACGATTATCATCCAGCTATGATAAAATAATACAAGTTATTAAAGATTTCACCTTCATTGGTGTTTTGAGGTGACTAAAGAGGCCGATACGGCACCGGCAGGGTAGTTCACAGATGTTGCACGTGTGGCGGGCTACATCTAGTGTGGGAAGGGAGGCGGCAGCGTCTTTCCGGCGTTGGTGATTGTCTGCCTTGGTATACGGAGTGAGTAATCGTCTACCAGGTGAGGGGGTCGATTTGGCACCTTTTCAGGTTTGTCTTAAGACTATCCTTATACCTTTTCAGTTGCCCGCCAGCGTTATGGTTACTATTTGTTAGGTGACTGTAAAGTAGCGGCTTTGGCAGTCTACTGTCGTCCATGCGGGTAACATGGCCAGTCCAACGTAGTTGTTCATCGTCTTTGGTAGCCTCGATGCTCCCGCAGTCGGTGTCAGCGTAAATACTGGCGTTTGTTCTCTTGTCTTCCCAGCGAACTCGGAGGATGAAACGTAGGTTTACGTTGGTGAAAGTTTTCAAGTGTCTTGAGGTGCCTCCTGTATGTGACCCATGTCTCGCTGCCATATAGCAAGGTGGGGAGGACCACTGATCGATATACTTACAACTTTGTAGATAATATCAGCCCTCCCCCCCTACAGCTGAAGACACGGATAAGGAGTCTGCCAAAGGCTTGAGGTGCACATTGAATCTCTTCATCGATGTCCGCTGTGGTGCCCCCCCCCCCCACAACATACGCCATGGTGTGACAAGCCGCAGTAAACTTAGACGAGACCGCCGGCCGCAAATTGTAGACCAGAAAATAGACGGACAACACTACCAGTTCGTTCCCCTCCTGAGACACACCCCAGCAACACCCATCTCCTCCGGCAGGCAGGTACACTTTCCTTTTACCCACTACAACTCACACTTAACTACGACTACTACATGTTCCTTATTAATACTACAGCATTATTTACACTGAACTAAGACAAAGAGAAGTACGATTTCACTCTATAACCAGGTCAAATTTCCATATTACAACCTGCTAATCAAGGCCATTTAAAATACCGTCACACACAACTACGCGGAAAATACACTCTTCTGTCGCCCATCCACGCACGGTGTTCCAGGAAATGTCAATACAACTACTCACGCATGGTGTGTGGTGGTGAGCTCGTCTCGGACACACACACACACACCTCACAACCACGTGTAGCTACATCATGACTCATATGGCTGACAGACAGACATAGACAAGCATCCTGTCCTGGTCTACTTCCGTCCGCTCGGAAGCTGTAAACGCGATAACCGGGACAACTAAGTGGTGGACTTTTTATGTAAGATGGATAACAGGATTCACTAGTGTGACTCTCTCTTTCTCTCTCTCTCTCTCTCTACTATCTTACTTTCCACTCTCTATCTACTGCCTTTCCCTCTCTCTCTATCTACTGCCTCTCCCTCTCTCTCTCTCTACTGTCTCTCTTCTATCTTTCTCTCTCTCTCTCTTTCATTCAATAGTCAGTATTTCCTGTCATTATTGTTCACAACTGCGACCTTTTGAACTTTGATGTCCACGGGTCCACGGACAAACCCTCCACCCTGTTGGTGAGTGTTGGTGGTGTTAGTGGTGGTGATGTTGGAGGTAGTGGTGGTGATGGAGGTGGAGGTAAGTGTTGGTGGTTGTGGTAGTACTGGTGGAGGTGCAGGTATACAGCAACAAGAGCTACAACAACAACAACAACACACACACACACACGGTATTATTAATGGTTGTAGCCACATCTCATTGCCTACACGGTATTGTTATTGATGCCGGTGATAGCCTGTTTAACGCTAACTGACAGCTTTGTTGGTAGAGGGGAGGGGAGGACCGGGAGAGGGAGGGGACAAGACACAAGTTACTGACAGGTAACTAGTTACAACCCGATGCATGCATGCACACGCACGCACGCACACACACACACACACACACGCACACACACACACACACCTGGATTGTCTATGTATACACGTTGTTTGCATACCTGTATGGACTCTAGGTTCAGTTCTCACGGATACGCCAAAGACAGTTAAGCCCACCAATCAAATCCCAGAATGACAACCAGGGATAATAATCATTGGCTGGGAGAGAACTGGACGCTTCCTGCTTGATCACGGACTCGTCGCTCCTAACCAATGACTATCTCCCAGGTAACCATCCGGGGGATCTGATTGGCGGTAGATACTTGAGAGGAATGTGACATCAGACCTCTCGAAATATCAACAAGACTTTAAAACGTAACAGACGATACAGTTAAGCGGAGATGATGATAAAGATGATGAAGACGATGATGATAATGAAGATGATGATGATAATGAAGACGATGATGATAATGAAGATGACTTATTGCGTCCCACTTCCCCATTCTTCGTACATGACGCAACAATTACAATGAAGTGTACAGTGCCCTCCCCACCATACTTTGTAATGTACTACTGCTAAAAGTATGTAAAGTGACACTACTAACTTTTGTAGATGGTAATAATCTAAAAACTTTGTTGCAGACAGTATAAAAAGTTTGTGGGTATTATGAGGTACATACATACATACATACATACACGTAACTGTAATTCGATTGGATGAAGACGACGATAAATTAAAGTAGTAGTAGTAAAAAACACCAACGAAAAATATAATAATAATAATAATAATAATAACAAAAATAACAACAACAACGTCGGAGGAGGAGGAGGAGGGAGGAAGATAAAGGAAGAAACAAGAAGGAAGGAGTTAACCACAGGTGCACATGGACTAATTACCACATCAACAGGTGTCCGAAATAAGGTCATATGCTCGGGCAGTGAGACCTCAGGTGTGTCACAGGTGAGCTGGCCACCACCTGTTGCCACCTGCCTCCACACAGGTGACGTCAGATGAGTGTATAGTATTCATAATTCACCTGTGTATGTATAACGAGCTCTCAAGATATACATGATGTTTATAAAGTCCCTTGATGTTTGTGTTTATAAAGTCCCTTGATGATTTTGTTTATAAAGTTCCTTGATGTTTGTGTTTATAAAGTCCCTTGATGATTTTATTTATAAAGTCCCTTGATGTTTGTGTTTATAAAGTCCCTTGATGATTTTGTTTATAAAGTTCCTTGATGTTTGTGTTTATAAAGTCCCTTGATATTTGTGTTTATAAAGTCCCTTGATGATTTTGTTTATAAAGTTCCTTGATGTATGTGTTTATAAAGGCCCTTGATGTTTGTGTTTATAAAGTCCCTTGATGTTTGTGTTTATAAAGTCCCTTGATGTTTGTGTTTATAAAGTTCCCTATTGCTCATATAACCATCTAACCTGTGTTTGAAGGTATTCATCGTATTCGAGTTAATAATGATATTTGGTAACTTGTTCCATTCATCCACGACTCTTTCCAAACCAATGTTAACCTATTTTGCGCCTAAATCTAAATTTGTCTAATTTAAAACCATTGCTACGAGTTCGCTCCTGGTTGGATAGTTTGAGTACCATTGTTATATCACGGATGTTTCGCCCTGACTTCCATTTATACACCTCTCATATCGCCCCTCACTCTGCGTCTCTCGAGGGAGTGCAAATTAAGATGCTTTAACCTGTCTCTGTACTCAAGGTTCCTAATGCCCGGGACTAGTCTTGTCATTCACCTCTGAATTCTCTCTCGGGATTCTATATCCATTCTGTAATACGGTGACCAGAATTGAACCACGTAATCCAAGTGAGGTCACAAGATATAGTTTTAGGATGACCTCTCTAGTCTTGTACCCAACACTCCCTTGTGTGAGCCCCTGCCCTAAACCATTCACTTCCGGCACCAGACATTAATAATTCTCCCCTTCAAACCACGGTGGTCTGGTGGTCCTGCCTGAGACGCCATGTTGAACAGCCCCGAGACCCGGATGTTGACACCATGTCCAACTCGGTGTTTACCCAACGCTTGCCAAACTAACGGTCAAAATCGCACTGACACACACACACACACACACCATCAACAGTCAAATTTCCCCGCGACACCTGAAACAAAATTCTCTCTCTCAAGCAGGTACATAGGCAAGGAGGATGCCATTCACCATATATGACAATGTTTGGCCTCCATGTGGCAAACACTCGCTCGTGATTGGCTCCCCAGCAGTCACGTGATTCTATACATGCCACCTCATTGGCTCCCCGCAGTCATGTGATTTTATACATCCCACATGATTGGCTGTCCATGTAAACACCACCAAAATGGCTACTGGGCGGAGGGATGCGGATTCCCCTTTTTTTCACAAGAAGGACATTAGTGTGTGTGTGCGACACTAACCTAATCCCTCCCCCCAAAAGTTGTGTTAAGTGGTTAATCTTCAAGTAATAACTCGGGATGTCTATTCTTCAGGTGATCCGCATAGAAACGCACACAAATACATACGTACAATATATATACACACGTGTGTGTGTCTGTGTGTGTGTGTGTGTGTGCAAAATGAAAGAACCCTGGTGTTGAGTCCTATTTAAGTCCGAGATTGAGTCCTGTTTGAGTCCCAAAGTCCCGGAAGGTGTGAACTAAACATAGCGGTTGGGTCCTCAGGTGAAATCCAATATGGCGTCACGTGATACCTACCAGGTGAAAACAATAACAATAACCTTGGATCACCTGAAGATTAGGCACCCTAACATATCCTCACCTGAAGACACTAGCACAGTGGCCTCCATTTTTCTCCCCGCCCCACAAATAATGTTGAAAAATAAAATGCTTGAGTCAAGCTCAAACACAATATATGGTTCAGAGACAATACACTCCACTGTTTTCGTGATGATATCCCAGGCCAGACTGAGATCATTCGTTCCTATCACCACTTGACACACGGACACGTACTGAACAAGTCAGTTCAGCAGCTCGGTCCAGCGCCTGTCTGGACCTGTGAAATCTTGAATAATCCGTAAAAAAATAAAAAAAATTAGCACCAGAGTTTGTAAATATTAAAATTGTATTGTCGTTATTATTAAACAAAATGACAAAAAAAGAATAAAAATTCTCTTCTGCCAAGTCAAAATAGGTAATACAAGTTTTGTTTAATTCAGATTCCCAACATTATTTGGAAACGTACAATTTACAACAGCTCGCCGTGGCTCCCAGGTTGAGAACCACTGCTCTAGCATATCCTCACCTGAAGATTAGACACCCTAACGCTATTTGAGGTTAGATTAGGTTAGGGTGTCTAATCTTCAGGTGACCCATTATTCAGTACTGTACCCTTAACTGTATTCTTCGTCATCATCGCCACCGCAACACACATACACACACACTTGCCCCTTCGTGATTAACAAGTAAAACCATTGACGTCACTACTTAACTGCGTCACTAAACTACGTCACTGCTCGCCACGTCACTGGTCAACTACGTCACTGCTCGCCACGTCACTGGTCAACTACGTCACTGCTCGCCACGTCACTGGTCAACTACGTCACTGCTCGCCACGTCACTGGTCAACTACGTCACTGCTCGCCACGTCACTGGTCAACTACGCCACGTCACTGGTCAACTCGCCACTCTCACGTGGTCAACTACGTCACTGCTCAACTACGTCACTGCTCGCCACGGCACTGGTCAACTACGTCACTGCTCGCCACGTCACTGGTCAACTACGTCACTGGTCAACTACGTCACTGCTCGCCACGTCACTGGTCAACTACGTCACTGCTCGCCACGTCACTGCTCGCCACGTCACAGATACGGATCAATGTATAGTATTTTACAACAGTCAACATATCGCATTTACAATCATTTACAAATATTACTTACACTTCGATTTACATTTTTTACGAACATTTACGAGACCAGACAGGACGCAACACAGACCAATTTACGATGGAGTTGTAAACACTGACTCTTGTGGGAGGAAAAACTGAATTGAACACTAATTACCCTGTCATTAAATCTTGATCTTTCTTCCTACACCCACACACTCTCTTCCCCCTACGCCCACACTCCTTTTATCCCTCACGCCCACATTCCCTTCATCCCTCACGCCCACACTCCCTTCATCCCTCACGCCCACACTCCCTTCATCCCTCACGCCCACACCCTCAACCCTCACGCCCACACTACCTTCATCCCTCCACGCCCACACTCCCTTCCACTACACCCACACTCTTCCCAAATAACCCACCCTCCCCACAACCACCCACCCACACCAGTTGGATGAGTAACGTGGGTGAATGGGAGCAAATGCCCACGAGTCATCCCACAGGAACTCCCAGTGTGACGAGTCATCTGGTAGTTGACTGTGTGGTGAGTCAGTGGGTACGGTACTGAGTCAGGCTGTGTGATGAGTCAGTGGGTACGGTACTGAGTCAGGCTGTGTGGTGAGTCAGTGAGTACGATACTGAGTCAGGCTGTGTGTGTGAGTCAGTGAGTCAGTGCTGGTACTGAGTCAGGCTGTGTGGTGAGTCAGTGGGTACTGAGTCAGGCTGTGTGGTGAGTCAGTGGGTACGGTACTGAGTCAGGCTGTGTGATGAGTCAGTGGGTACGGTACTGAGTCAGGCTGTGTGGTGAGTCAGTGAGTACGATACTGAGTCAGGCTGTGTGGTGAGTCAGTGAGTACGGTACTGCGTCAGGCTGTGTGTGAGTCAGTGGGTACGGTACTGAGTCAGGCTGTGTGGTGAGTCATGTGATTAGAGGAGGTAGAGGAGGAAACTACTATGACTACATCTAGTGACCTGGACTTGACCTGGTTCACACGCCGCCGTCTGGTGACTCTCCTACACAAGTCAGATCACAGTCATTTCCCCTGGTGGTGGTAAGTTAATGAGGCAGTGTCCTGGATGATGGCAGCCACACCTGTTACCTCACACTACATACATACATTACATACATACGTACACACATTACATACATACACACAGATATACACAAAATATATATGTTGTACTCTAAAACAAACAAACAAACACACACTCATTGTACAGTCATGTTAATTTAAAGCTTCAAGCACCGCAAAAAAGCTTCCAGTTCATCAAGCTTACAAGAAATTATGTGACGTCTTGTGTGGCTGTGTTTTGGTTAGGTTAGTGGTAGGTTACGTTATATTTTGTAACTTTAGGTTTGGTTAGGTTAGGTCGGGTTAGGTTAGGTTGGGTCGGGTTGGGTTAGGTTGGGTCGGGTTGGGTTGGGTTAGGTTGAGGAGTTCCCTAGTAACACCTAGCTGACTCACCCTCCCTCTCTCTCTCTATTGATTGATGGCCACCAAGTACAGGCATATACTAGCACAGAAAAGCAGGCATACACTAGGACAGGTAGACAGCAGGTACAGGCAGGCATACAGCAGCAATAGGTAGGCATCCATAGGGACGGGGGACAGACAGAGATATACAGGGACGCAGGAAACAGACAGACAGACAGACACACACGTTGTATACCCCAGCAGCTCGGGCCAGCAACTAAGCCGATCAACCTGGCTGTTGCTACCTGCACCACACACACCTGTACAGCACCGAGACCTATTTACAACTGATTTTTACCTGCGTTAGGTAGCCCAATGCCCGCCTTTCATGACTAACAGACCGACAGACAGACCGACATTGTCTTACTGCAATGTGTGTGGTTAGGTTAGGTTAGGACGTAAATTGTGTTGAGATAATATGACACAACGGACGATGGATTTTGACAACCCTACCGAGACAACAAGAGTCGTAGTGTTTCATTGTGTTATTGATCGATCAGTAGAGAGTTGTTTGAGAGACTGTACCTCATAACGCAGAGGCTTTGGCGGTACATAAATAATAATTACAAACACAGATAATACAAAAGGCTGAGGGTTTAATCTGGTCATGCGATTACCCGCTTCTGTTTATTTCACCAGATGATTAAGCAACCTAACGCTGACTGGGAGTTAGGTTAGGTTAATCATCAGGTGAATTAAGCTACGGCGTTAATCTTCAGGTGACATGAATATTTGGAGGCAAAACAATACAATAAATGCAGTGTGTTTAACCCAACCTCCACACAACATAACATTAGCGTGTCTGACAAAGCCAAAAATAGCCACACAGCCACAGCCACAACACACACACACACACACACAAAGTCGCACGCAAACCTACGACACACACACAAACCAGAAAATAAGCACACACAAATTCACAACAAAAACACACACGGAAAACCACCACGACAAACACACACACATTCACACACAACATACACACACAACATACACACACAACATACCCACACACATACCCACACAACATACCCACCCACATACCCACAACATACCCACACTGCCCCTTCAACAAATTTCTTGGGTACCCCCGAGTTACACAGTCTCCCTCACACCGTTTTCTATGGTGGCCCCCTCCAACTATAAGGATATTTTTACCTCCCAACCACCATTTTCTACCAATGCCCCCCCTTCTCATAGTCCAATTCCCCCATTTTCTCATCTATTATATCTTACTGATTATTGTCTCCCTAATGTTCTCAATCTCCTGTGAGAGAGAGAGAGAGAGAGAGAGAGAGAGAGTAGGTTGATGTCATTAATAGTGAAGAAAGAACAAGAACAACTAAAGCCTTATGAACTACAGTAATAATAATAATAGATAACTTACACTATGGTTGGTGTACATCTTCAATGCTAAAGAGGCATATAGAGCATTGAGTGTGTGTGTTTTACAGAGGAACACACCACCACTTCCACCACACTTAACAAGCAAGAGGCATATCAGTAGAGGCTGAGTGTGTGTGTTTCATAGAGGAAATACACCACCACCCAGCACCCCCACCACAATTCCCTCACAACACACCAACCTACAGTCCTCCAATTCCCTACCACCCCTCATAACACACCAACCCACAGTCCCTCCATACACCCACTACCACCTCTCATAAATAACATACCAACCTACAGTCCTCCACCCCACTACCACCCCATAAATACACCAACCGGCAGTCCTCCACCCCACCACCCCTCATAACACACCAACCTACAGTCCCTCCACCGCACTACCACCCTCAATACACCAACCTAAGCAGTCCTCCTACACCCACCACACCATAACACACACCAACCTACAGTCCCCCACACCACCACCAATTTTCATAACACAATCAACCTACAGTCCCACCACCACCCTCTATGAACACACCAATTCCACAGTCCCACCCACCACCACCCTTACAACACACCAACCTACAGTCCCTCTACACCCACTGCTACCACCCCTGATAAATACACCAACCTACAGTCCTCCCACCCCCACTACCACCCTCATAACACACCAACCTACAGTCCTCCAATTCTACTACCACCCATAAATACACCACCTAAGAATCCCACCCACCCTCATAACACACCAACCTAAGCAGTCCCTCCATACCTGTACCACACCTTACAACACACCAACCTACAGTCCCCACCCCACTACCACCCTCATACACACCAACCAGCAGTCCTCCGACACCCACCACCACCACAACACACCAACCTACAGTCCCCACACCCACCACCACCCCATAACACACCAACCTACAGTCCCTCCACACCCACTACCACCCTCATAACACACCAACCCACACCCCACCACCACCCTCATAACACACAATTAACCTACAGTCCTCTACACCTACTACCACCCTTACACACCAACCCACAGTCCCCACACCCACCACTTCACCCTCATAAATACACCAACCGGCAGTCCCACCACCTCACTACCACCCTCATAACACACCAACCTAAGCAGTCCTCCACACCCACCAACACCCTCATAATACACCAACCTACAGTCCCCACACCCACTACCACCTCCTCATAAACACACCAACCTACAGTCCCACCCCACCACACACCCCTGATAATACACCAACCTACAGTCCCACTCCCCACTACCACCCCTCATAACACACCAACCCACAGTCCTCCCACACCCACTACCACCCTCATAACATGAATTAACCACAGTCCTCCACACCTACCACCACCCCACACACACCAATCCCAGTCCCACTCCCCACTACCACCCTCACAAATACACCAACCCACAGTCCCCCACACCCACTTCAGCCACCTCATAACACACCAACTTCTGGCAGTCCCACACCCACTACCACCCTCATAACATACCACAACTGCAGCAGTCCCACACCTACTCACCACCTCCCTGAAGAATACACCAACCTACAGTCCCCATAACCTACTACCACCCTCATATTGACACCAATCCCAGTCCCAATTTCTACCACCACCCTCATAATACACCAACCTACAGTCCTCCATAATCTACCACCACCCTCATAAATACACCAACCTACAGTCCCCCACACCTACTACCACCCCACACATACCCAACCTACAGTCCTCCACACCCACACACCTCACAGCCACACCAACCTATAGTCCTCCCACTCCCCACTACCACCTCATAAAATACCCAACTCACAGTCCCACCCCCACTTACCACCCCTCACAACATTAAATTCAACCCACAGTCCTCCACACCCACTACCACCCCTCATAAACACACCAACCCACAGTCCCTCCACACCCACTACCACCCTCACAACACACCAACCCATAGTCCACCCCACTACCATTCTCACAACACACCAACTCCACAGTCTCCACACCCACCACTGGCCTCACAACACACCAACCCATACAGTCCTCCACCCCCACCACTACCCCCTCACAACACACCAACTCATAGTCCTCCACCCCACTACCACTCCTCATAACACACCACCCATAGTCCTCCACCCCACTACTCACTCCCTCATAACACACTAACTCATAGTCCTCCACACCCACTAACAATACTAGCCCCTCATAACACACCACAATTCCATAGTCCTCCACTTCACTACACACCTCACAACATACACCAACTCCACAGTCCTCCACACCCACCACTCACTCCTCACAAATAACACCAATTTACAGTCTTCCACTTACTCACTTCACCCCCTCACAACACACCAACCCAGTCCTCCATACCCACTCACCACTCCCTCATAACACACCAACTCCATAGTCCTCTCCACCCCCCACTACCACCCTCACAACACACTTCAATCCCACAGTCCCTCCACCCCCACTACCACCCTCACAACATTACACCAACCCATAGTCCCACACCCACTACCACCTCACAACACACTAACCCATAGTCCACACCCCACTACCACTCTCACAACACACCACCCACAGTCCTCCACACCCACTAACACCTCACAACACACCAACCCATAGTTCTCCACCCCATCACCACCTCACAACACACCATCCCATAGTCCTCCACTCCCTCACTACCACTCCTCACAACACACCAACTCATGTGTCCTTCTCCCAAGCACCCATCAATACTCCACCCCGCCACACTCCGCCTACGTGATTCTGTTAGGTTTGGGTGTGGGTGGGTGGGTGGGTGTGGGTGGGTGGGTGAGTAGTGGGTGGGAGGAGGGTGAAGAGGGTGCTGTCCCGTGACCGCCTCCTGCCCCTCTGTGTCCCAGTTGGGTGCCAAAGACTGAGTTATGGAGAGTTGGCGAGCACACACACTTTATATCTGTGGTGGCAATAATGGTGGTGGGGTCCTAGTGGCAGGTAGGTGGTGATGGCAGAGTAGGTAGTGGTGATGGCAGTGGTAGTGGTGATGGCAGTAGGTAGTAGTGGTGGCAGGGAGTGGTGATGGCAGGTAGGTAGTGGTGATGTGAGTAGTGGTGGTGATGGCGGTAGGTAGTGGTGATGGCAGGTAGGTAGTGGTGATGTGTGGTGATGTAGGTGGTGATGGCAGGTAGGTAGTGGTGATGGCAGGTAGGTGAGTGGTGATGGCAGGTAGGTAGTGGTGATGGCAGGTAGGTAGTAGTGGTGGTGGCGAGGTGGTAGTGGTGGTGGCAGGTAGGTAGTAGTGGTGGCAGGTAGGTAGTGGTGATGTGAGTAGGTGTAGTGGTGATGGTAGGTGATGGTGATGGCGCAGGTAGGTGGTGATGGCGGTAGGTGGTGGTGATGGCAGGTAGGTAGTGGTGATGGCAGGTAGGTAGTGGTGATGGCGGTGGTGTAGTGGTGGTGGCAGGTGGAGTAGTGGTGGTGTGGCGGGTGGAGTGGGTGTGGCGCGGGTGGGTAGTGGTGTGTGGAGTGGTGGTAGTGGTGGTGGCAGGTGGGTAGTAGTGATGGCAGGTGGGTAGTGGTGATGGCAGGTAGGTAGTGGTGATGGCAGGTAGGTGGTGGTGGTGATGGCAGGTAGGTAGTGGTGATGGCAGGTAGGTAGTGGTGATGTAGTAGGTAGTGGTGATGGCAGTGGGTAGTGGTGATGGCAGGTGGGTAGTAGTGATGGCAGGTGGGTAGTGTGATGGCAGGTGGTAGTAGTGGTGGCGGGTGGGTAGTAGTGGTGGCAGGTAGGTAGTGGTGATGGGGTAGGTAGTGGTGATGGCAGGTAGTGTGAGTGATGGCAGGTGGGTGGTAGTGATGGCAGGTGGGTGGTGAGTGAGTGGCGGGTGGGTGGAGTGGTGGCAGGTAGTGAGTGGTGATGGCAGGTGGGTAGTGGTGATGGCAGGTAGTGTTGGTGATGGCAGAGGTAGTAGTGATGGCAGGTAGGTAGTGGTGGTGGCAGGTGGTGGTGGTGATGGCAGGTAGGTAGTGGTGATGGCAGGTAGGTGTAGTGGTGGCAGGTGAGTGGTGGTGTGATGGCAGGTAGGGTAGTGGTGATGGCAGGTAGGTGGTGGTGATGGCAGGTAGGTAGTGGTGATGGCAGGTAGGTAATGGTGATGCGGGTGGTGGTAGTGATGGCAGGTGGGTGGTAGTGATGGCAGGTGGTGGTAGTGGTGGTGGCAGGTGAGAGGTAGTGGTGGTGGCGAGGTGAGTTGTGGTGATGGGAGGTAGGTGGTAGTGATGGCAGGTAGGTAGTGGTGATGGTGGCGTTAATAGTGGTGGGTGGTGTGGCAGTCATGACGCCCCTCCCACCCAAAGGGCTTCCTGGTACTCGCAATTCCTCGCCCATAGCGGTGAAGGGTGACCCATGGTTTAATCCACACCCACACACTATACTACGGCTTCCTAACGTAGTCACCACCACCTCTCCCTACACCACACCATCTCTTCCCTATACCACACCATCCCTCCTTCTACCACACCATCTCTCCCTACACCACACCATTCCTCCCTACACCACACCATCTCTCCCCACCACACCATTCCTCCTTCTACCACACCATCTCTCCCTCTACCACACACTCAGCCCCTCCCTCCCCATCAGCTTCCTGGAGATGGTCCCTGAGTGCTTCTGGTGTACGGTACCTGCCACTGCTGCCACTACTACTGCGTTGTGAGGTCCTGCCCGTAAGTAACCCCTGCAGGTGTTGTCATCTACGCGTCACACACACACCCACCTACAGCTGAACCAAACATTTCCCCACCCACCTACAGCTGAACCAAACATTTCCCCACCCACCTACAGCTGAACCAAACATTTCCCACACCCACCTACAGCTGAACCAAACATTTCACACACCCACCTACAGCTGAACCAAACATTTCCACACCCACCTACAGCTGAACCAAACATTTCCCACCCACCTACAGCTGAACCAAACATTTCCCACACCCACCTACAGCTGAGCCAAACATTTCCCCACACCCACCTACAGCTGAGCCAAATATTTCCCACACTCACCTACAGCTGAGCCAAACATTTCCACCACCCACCTACAACTGAACCAAACATTTCCCACACCCACCTACAGCTGAGCCAAACATTTCCACACCCACCACAGCTGAACCAAACATTTCCCATACCCACCTACAACTGACAAACATTTCCCACACCCACCTACAGCTGAGCCAAACATTTCCACACCCACCTACAGCTGAACCAAACATTCCCACACCCACCTACAGCTGAACCAAACATTTCCCCACACCCACCTACAACTGAACCAAACATTTTCCCACACCCACCTACAGCCGAGCCAAACGTTTCCCACACACCCACTACAATCAACCACGGGTCACTACTTATAACTCCGAGATAACTACGTGTCCATGTTTACTATTTGGATAATAGAGTAATTGATGCTGTTTTCATTAACCACGTGTTATTCTGGTTAATTTACCCTTTATTTTCTACGTGTTTAGAGAACGTGTCTTGTTAAGTGAACGTATCTAGTTAAGGTAGAGTCCCTCAGTGAACGTATCTAGTTAAGGTAGAGTCCCTCAGTGAACGTATCAAGTTAAGGTTGAGTCTCTCAGTGAACGTATCAAGTTGAGGTCGAGTCCCTCAGTGAACGTATCTAGTTAAGGTCGAGTCCCTCAGTGAACGTATCAAGTTAAGGTTGAGTCTCTCAGTGAACGTATCAAGTTGAGGTCGAGTCCCTCAGTGAACGTATCAAGTTAAGGTTGAGTCCCTCAGTGAACGTATCTAGTTAAGGTCGAGTCCCTCAGTGAACGTATCAAGTTAAGGTCGAGTCCCTCAGTGAACGTATCTAGTTAAGGTCGAGTCCCTCAGTGAACGTATCTAGTTAAGGTCGAGTCCCTGAGTGAACGTATCTACTGTAGTTGAGGTCGAGTCTCCCAGTAAACCAATGACGTCATAACGAAACACTGAGCAAACCAAACCTGAAAGTGTTGACAATTTAGCGAAAAATTGTAGCCAAATGTAGCGATTTCTGTTTTTTTCCTTAGTTTAGCGACTTTATACCGTTCCTATAAGCGGCTTATGCGTTACGAACGCTAAGTATAATTCTGCACATAGTTTTATGATGATTTAGATAGCATTCGTTTACCTAAGACTCCAGCACAGCACCAAGATTCTTAAGTCTCCGGCACATCACTAAGTCTCCGGCACAGTACAGTACAGCACATGGTCCAGGTGTCAGCTCACTAACCCTAAGTATTCAGCTGTCATAAACTCACCTCCGGGGTCTGGACACACCTGTCACCCATCAATGTGGCTTACCTGCAAGAGAGAGAACATAAGTTAGTTAATGAGTTCAATTATTTCACCTGTTGATAATTAATGCTGACCTACTTAAACTAACCCCAGCTTGTCTCGTGTTGATGTACGAGGCACACACACACACACACACACACACACACACACACACACACACACACACACACACACACACACACAGGAATAAATAAATAGCCCCTTTACCCCAAGAGATAAATAGATAGGGGGTAGAAATAACAATAACATCACGACCATTGTTTAAGAAGTTAGCTGGGAAAGTTAAGGTGTGTGTGTGTGACCAGTCAGACAGGTCCTACCACTTACTGACAACGCTACCTGGCAAACTGATCTGTTATACTCACCCTTACGCCCTAACTTAGTTCCCTACACCCTATCCTAGCTCTCTACACCATAACCTCGCTACCTACACCCTACCCTGCCTAACTACACTCCTCCTCCTGGACACACACGCCTCCACCTCAGAACAGGCCAATGGTTCCCTCAGTCTTAAAATCAATTCAAGAATCAATTGTATGGTGGAGGGAGGGAGGGGCGCGTCGCTCACACGAGGCATCTAGTCCCTTCCCCTCCTCGTCCCTCAGTTCCCTCCAATGGCGTCTCCTTGTTGTGAGAAGAGAAGAGATGCATCCCTGTGATTGGCTGGAACGCGTGACGTAATGTATCTAAATGCACCAAAACGCATCAACAACCTAACCTAACCCAACCTACCTTTAACCCATCAACTTACCCGAACCTAAAGCCGAATCAAATTTACTCTAGGTTAGGTTTGGTTAGATTAAGTGAGGTTGGATTAGATTGAGTTAGATTAAGTGAGGTTGGATTAGATTAAGTAAGGTTAGATTAGGTGAGGTTAGGTTAATCATCTTTACTACTCAGGATCTCTCTATAAACGTGACGTCACACACTTCACCCTATCAAGGCCTGAGCGCTCATTAGCCGCACGTGGGCCTGGCTCAAGGGTCTTCCAATCACCTGAAGATTAGCACCCCTTACTTTACCTGAAGATTAGCATGCTTACCTGAAGATTAGCACCCCTTACTTTACCTGAAGATTAGCACCCCTTACTTTACCAGAAGATTCAACATCCTAACGCTATCAGAAGGGTTTAGATTAAGTTAGCGATAAGCTGGTGGTGCTAATCTTCAGGTAATAGCTGGTGGTGCTAATCTTCAAGTAAAATAAGCTGGTGGTGCTAATCTTCAGGTAAAATAAGCTGGTGGTGCTAATCTTCAGGTAGAATAAGCTGGTGCTGCTAATCTTCAAGTAAAATAAGCTGGTGGTGCTAATCTTCAGGTAGAATAAGCTGGTGGTGCTAATCTTCAGGTAGAATAAGCTGGTGGTACTAATCTTCATGTGATCCCTATTATTTATCTTACGTTTGGCAATTATGTGATCTTACGACATTTACAATTACGAGGAAAAATGATAACATACCCAACCAAAACTAACCAAACCCTAACCTAACCATAACATACCCAACCAAAACTAACCAAACCATAACCTAACCTAACCTAACAACCTAACCTAACCTAACCTAACCAAACCCTAACCTAACCATAACATACCCAACCAAAACTAACCAAACCATAACCTAACCATAACATACCCAACCAAAACTAACCAAACCTAACCAATTTAAATACGTGAGGGTAAATTTAGCAGAGTAGTCATGGAAGGCAGGGAGGTATGGTTGACTCAACGGTCGGTAGGGAGACAGGGTGATCTACACACTGTGACAGGGTTCAAACATGGTGGTTGGGTGGACAGGGTAACAGAGGGTGAAACAGGCAGGGAACGAAGGAGGTGGCAGGGAATGAAGGAGGGAGGAATGGGTGGCAGGTAGGAGTGACGGAGGGAGGGAGGAATGGGTGGCAGGGAGGAGTGACGGAGGGAGGGAGGGATGGAGGGATGGGAGGCAGGAGGAGTGACGGAAGGAGGGAATGGGTGGCAGGGAGGTGACGGAGGGAGGGAGGAATGGGTGGCAGGGAGTGACGGAGGGAGGAAGGAATGGGTGGCAGGGGAGGAGGAGAGTGACGGAGGGAGGGAGGGATGGAGGATGGGAGGCAGGGAGGAGTGACGGAAGGAGGGAGGAATGGGTGGCAGGGAGAGTGACGGAGGGAGGGAGGAATGGGTGGCAGGGAGGATGACGGAGGGAGGAGGGAGGATGGCAGGGGAAGAGTGACGGAAGGGGAAGGAGGGAGGATGGGTGGCAGGCAGGTCTTGTGGCACTTGTGATAGTGGGTCTAGTTCATGTTGTGTAGCTCCCCCCATATCGATCTTGCGCGGTCACTGCTCCCCTACCCTCCTTCTCCTTACCCCCACCACCAAACTTTCCCCTCATCACTGTCCTACCACCACCACAGTCACCACCACATTCCTACCTCCAATTCTTCTCCCTAAACTTTGGCCAAAACGTATCGAATCACGATAGAGTCGCAGTGTATTTTTGACGCCATTTTCCCCCCGTAAGATCTCCGAGTTTCGTAGGGTAGGGTAGGAGAATTTATCATAAGAACCCCCCCCCTACCAAATGAGGCAATTAAAATACGTTCGCCAATCACCTTTGAGAATCGGAGGTCCTTAAGTTAACAGCGAGTTTGTCTCTCAAGTGGGCCAGTTAAGTAGGTGCTTACGTCACTCACCGTTTTGGAGAACTTATTATTTATTTTTTACGTGAGAAATAAGAATCCATTTTTTTTAGTATTCAGGGTTAAACTAAAATTATACGAGATATAGTGTGGTTATCTGGATGGAACTTAACCTAACCAAACCAAACTTAATTTGACCTGACCCAACCTAACCCAAGATAACGTAAGGAAGTCCAACCTAACCTAACGAAACCCAACAGAGCCCAGTCCAACCAAGGGGCCTATGGGAAGGGAACGGGCCACCATCTACCTCCCCTCCCAGCATGGCAACAAACCTTCCACGCCGACCACGTTTCCCCTCATTTACTTCCCTCTCTCTACCCCTTCCCCCAATTGACCCTCCCTCCCTCCTCCCCCCCCTCCTTCCCTTGGCTCTTCTCCCCTCTCCGTCCCTCCCTCCCTTCCTTCTCTCCCTCTTCTCCTTGGCCTTCCTCCTCCTGTCCCACCCGTGTTGTACTGCTTCCCTCCCTTATCATATTTACGTCCCTCCTTCCTCTCCCTCCCTCCTCCTCCCTTGGCTCTGGCTCCCTCCTCACTCACCACCCAAAAGGGACCCTCCCTCTCTGGCCGCCATTACCTTTCAGCTTGGGCCTAACTCCTCCTTCCCCCTCTCCCTCCCTCCACGTGGCAACAACTACTGTACTCCTCTTCCTCCTCCGGCAATTCTTTCCGCTCCTTTTGATGTTCTATTCTTCCTTCTCCTTTTCTTCTTGTGTTTCCTTCCTCCCACTCCTTGTATTTCCCCTTCTTTCTTCCTGTTTGCTTCCTCCTCCTCCTCCTCCTACCATTACTGTTCTTCATCGTCTTCCTCCTCCTCCTCCTACCATTACTGTTCTTCATCGTCTTCTTCTTCCTCCTCCTCCTCCTCCTCTTCCGGCTATTTTTATACATCTTCCATTTCCTTTAGCGGTTCCTCCCCTCTTCCTCCTCCTCCTATTGTTATTCAGTGTGTGTGTGTGTGTGTGTGTGTGTGTGTGTGTGTGTGTGTGTGTGTGTGTGTGTGTGTGTGTGTGTGTGTGTGTGTGTGTGTCTGTGTGTGTGTGTGTGTGTGTGTGTGTTACCTTGCGTCCAGATAATTACTAATAATAACTACGCGAGTGTCTTATTTCACTTAAGATATTTCAGAATAACACACAAGTACACACACATTACAGGTACACACAAAAGTCACACACACATTACAGGTACACACACATTACGGGTACACATTAAAGGTACACACACTCATCTGGCAACAATACTAGATGACACTAATTGTAGTAATAATATTAACAATGAAAACTGCAATAACAATAATAAAGAAAATAACAATAACATCACAAACAATAACAAAAACACTCCCCTATACAAACAACCACCAACCACAGCATTAATTACAGTATTTAAACCATTACAGAGTAGCACCAACACCCATAGCATGTCTCTGTAACCACACTGTACTCCATCAACTTCTGTACTTGACAATAATCTACTTTATTCCTCCACTTATAACAACAACTTATACTTGTAAATTATAACTACAAAGTGTGCTACAACACCCACCCCCCACTGCTATGTAATTACTGTGAGCTGCTGCTGTTATGTGGAATCAAGGACGGGTACAGTAGAATCAAGGACGGGTACAGTAGAATCAAGGACGGGTACAGTAGAATCAAGGACGGGTACAGTAGAATCAAGGACGGGTACAGTAGAATCAAGGGCGGGTACAGTAGCATCAAGGACGGGTACAGTAGAATCAAGGACGGGTACAGTAGAATCAAGGACGGGTACAGATACTAATACAAGAACAGTCAGGTGTCCACACATACATACATAAATTTACAGATTACCCAGGAGGGGGCTAGTTTATTGGGCCTATACATCCTGTGCAAGGTGAAGCGCAGAAGCGTTTACAGCGCCCATCTGGGAAGCATGCGTAGTTCATGCTTGCCTTATGACCCATGAGTTAAGGTCAAACGAGGTCACTTAACGTTCTGGGGGTATTTGTACTTGTTTTCGTGTCCTTATACTGTACGTGAAGGAACATTCTTATTTGTACGTGAAGGAAGGAACATTCTTATCTGTACGTGAAGGAAGGAACAAGAAACATTCTTATCTGTACGTGAAGGAAGGAACATTCTTGCGCGAATGAAGGAACGAGGAAGGAACATTCTTACTGTACGTGAAGGAACACACATTCTTATTAACATTCACCATAACTACACATAAAATTGAGCCTCCATCTTCCCCACAATAATTATGTAAAAAACCACTAAAACAACATTCTTATCATCGTCATCATCACCATTAATACTATTATTATTATTATGTTGTTCTCGTCCACATTATCATATTTTTATTAATAAGCTGTGACAC
This sequence comes from Homarus americanus, assembly GCF_018991925.1. Lineage (NCBI taxonomy): Eukaryota > Metazoa > Arthropoda > Malacostraca > Decapoda > Nephropidae > Homarus > Homarus americanus. The sequence continues at coordinate 5,246,642 of NW_024733231.1, forward strand.
GTGAAATAAGCTGTGACGTGTGAAATAAGCTAGAATGTGTGAAATAAGCTGTGACGTGTGAAATAAGCTGAGACGTGTGAAATAAGCTGGGATGTGTGAAATAAGCTGGGGTGAATGAAATAAGCTGAGTGAATCAAATAAGCTTGGGCTGAATCAATTAAGCCGGGGGTGAATCAAAGAAGCTGGAGTAAATGAAATTATCTGGGGTGAATCAAATAAGCGGAGTAGATCAGATAAGCCGGGGGTAAACCAAAATAAGCTGGGATAAGTGTGAAATAAGCTTAAGGTGCAATACAAAATAAACGACCTTGAACTCTTACGAAGCTTAAAAAAAAACTTTATTCATGTTTGCTTGACCTTCAGAAAACTGGAGAGGCACACCACAATCAATATCGGGTTTGGCTATTTATCCACGGAGGAAGGGTAGGGGAGATAGGTGAGGGTGGGGATGGTGGTGGGGGAGATGGGTGGTGGGGGAGATAGGTGAGTGGGGAGATAGGTGAGGTGGGGAGATAGGTGAGTAGGGGAGATAGGTGAGGTAGGGGAGATGGGTGAGGTAGGGGAGATAGGTGAGGTAGGGGAGATAGGTGAGGTGGGGAGATAGGTGAGGTAGGGGAGATAGGTGGTGGGGAGGAAGGTGAGTAGGGAGATAGGTGAGGTAGGGGAGATAGGTGAGGTAGGGGAGATAGGTGAGGTGGGGAGATAGGTGAGGTAGGGAGATAGGTGGTGGGGAGATAGGTGAGGTAGGGGAGATAGGTGGTAGGGGAGATGGGTGAGGTAGGGGAGATAGGTGAGGTAGGGGAGATAGGTGGTGGGGGAATGGGTGAGGTAGGGGCGATGAGTGGTGGGGAGATAGGTGAGGTAGGGGAGATAGGTGGGGAGGGGAGGAGATAGGTGAGGTAGGGGAGATAGGTGGTAGAGGGGAGATAGGTGAGGTAGGGGAGATGGGTGAGGTAGGGGATGGGTGAGGTGGGGAGATAGGTGAGGTAGGGGCGATGGGTGAGGTAGGGGAGATAGGTGGTAGGGGAGATAGGTGAGGTAGGGGAGATAGGTGAGGTGGGGAGATAGGTGGTGGGAGATAGGTGAGGTAGGAGATAGGTGAGGTAGGGGAGATAGGTGAGGTAGGGGAGATAGGTGAGGTAGGGGAGATAGGTGAGGTAGGGGGAGATAGGTGAGGTAGGGAGATAGGTGGGGTGAGGGGAGATAGGTGAGGTAGGGAGATAGGTGAGGTAGGGAGATGGGTGAGGTGGGGAGATGGGTGAGGTAGGGGAGATAGGTGGTGAGGGAGATAGGTGAGGTAGGGGAGATAGGTGAGGTGGGGAGATGGGTGAGGTAGGGGAGATAGGTGAGGTGGGGGAGATAGGTGAGGTAGGGGAGATAGGTGGTGGGGAATAGGTGAGGTAGGGAGATAGGTGAGGTAGGGGAGATAGGTGAGGTAGGAGATAGGTGAGGTAGGGAGATAGGTGAGGTAGGGGAGATAGGTGAGGGTAGGGGAGATGGGTGAGGTGGGGAGATAGGTGAGGTAGGGGAGATGGGTGAGGTAGGGGAGATGGGTGAGGTAGGGGAGATAGGTGAGGGAGGGGAGATAGGTGAGGTGGGGAGATAGGTGGTGGGGAGATAGGTGAGGTGGGGGAATGGGTGAGGTAGGGGAGATGGGTGAGGTAGGGGAGATAGGTGAGGTAGGGGAGATAGGTGAGGTAGGGGCGATAGGTGAGGTAGGGAGATAGGTGAGGTAGGGGAGATAGGTGAGGTAGGGGAGATAGGTGAGGTGGGGGGAGATGGTGAGTGGGGAGATAGGTGAGGTAGGGGAGATGGGTGAGGTAGGGGAGATAGGTGAGGTAGGGGGCGGAGATAGGTGAGGTAGGGGAGATAGGTGGTGGGGAGATAGGTGAGGTAGGGGAGATGGGGAGGTAGGGGAGATGGGTGAGGTAGGGGAGATGGGTGAGGTAGGGGAGATAGGGTGAGGTAGGGGAGATAGGTGAGGTAGGGGAGATAGGTGGGAGTAGGGGAGATGGGTGAGGGTAGGGGAGATAGGTGAGGTAGGGGAGATAGGTGAGGTGGGGAGATAGGTGAGGTAGGGGAGATAGGTGAGGTGGGGAGATGGGTGAGGTAGGGGGAGATGGGTGAGGTAGGGGAATGGGTGAGGTAGGGGAGGGTGGGAGGATAAGGAGGTAGGGAAGATAGGATAAGGCAGATAGAAAGGGGATAGGATAGGGGTAGGGGAGGAGGTAGGCAGAGGTGTTGGACGAAGGTAACCTGAAGCAAACATCACATAAGGGGGCGGGGTGTGTACATCCCCCCCCGGCCTGAGTAGAACTGGGCGGGAGGGAGGGGGGGAGGGGGTAAAGATTAGACACCGTAGGTTGTTTCACCTTATGAGTAATGACCCTAATGCTAACACAACCTACTATCTAACCTAGCGTAGCGTAACCTAACCTAACCTATCCTAGCGTAGCGTAACCTAACCTAACCTATCCTAGCGTAGCGTAACCTAACCTATCCTAGCGTAACCTAACCTAACCTATCCTAGCGTAATCTAACCTAACCTATCCTAGCGTAACCTAACCTATCCTAGCGTAACCTAACCTAACCTATCCTAGCGTAATCTAACCTAACCTATCCTAGCGTAACATAACATAATCTAGCTCAACCTAACCTAATCTAACCTTACCTAACCTAATCTAACCTTACCGAACCTAACGCTAACCTAACCTAACCACCCATACGCCACAATAGAGGTCAAACGTGTCTAGAGGGGCGTAAACAAGGTTATAATACAGTACACATACTTTTTAACCCCGTATTACATAGTGGCGAGCAGTGTTACGTTATCATCAAATAATTGACATACCCGATTCTCGAAAACAAATAGCGTACATTAGTGTTATTATTACGTACATATATACATACATAAATACTGTACACATACCCTGTACATATATACTTACTTACATATGCATACATACTCATAGTCAATACATTATAGCCACTTAAATAGTCGCCTCACCTGAAGAATTTACACAACCCAATTTACTTGACTTGATTAGTAAATACCTTACCTAACCTAACCTAACCCAACCTAACCTAACCTAACCCAACCTAACCCGAACCCAACCTTAACCTAACCCGACCCAACCTTAACCTAACCCGACCCAACCTTAACCTAACCCGACCCAACCTTACCCAACTTAACCTAACCCCTCCCAGGTAGCGCTAGGGTGTTTAATCATCAGGTGAAATAAACTGATGTATCGATAAACTCCTCAGGTGGTGTAAAATATTCCTTTAAAACATAATAAAACACCAAGAATGATTTAAAGCGACGCCTCTTAAAACACCCACTTAGGTACTTTATACAGAGGCGCCTCAAACACACACACTGATTTAGGCAACATGACCAATGCTTAATATTTCGAGTACACCTGAAATTAAGAGAAAATGCCTGAGCTTAACTTTACCTGACCTAAGCTTATCTAACCTTAACTAAGATCACTTACCTAGATATACCTGACCTAAGCTTATCTAACCTTACTTTACCCGACCTAAGCTTACTTCATCTGATCTAATCTCACGGTAGCAACTCCCAAGCTGCCTTACGCAAATCTAATTTTAACTGGGCTAATCAAAACCTCCCTCCTTCCTCCCTCCCTCCCCCCCTTCCCTCCACCTCATTCTATGGCCCCTCCCTCCACTAACTTCTCACCACTGTAATTCCTTCCCCTCCTCCCTTCCCTCCCTCACAAGGAAAGTTCCCTCCACCATGCCCTTCCCCTTACAAGGTGCTATCCATACGCCCGCCCTCCCTCTAGCCAAATGCCCTCCATACTCCATCCCTATTACGGGGGAGAGAGAGAGAGAGAGACCTACTAGTATTCTACACAATTACCGACAACATTGTATATTCTCTCTCTTCTTCTTCACCATTATCAACACTCACTATCCCCATATGAAGATATCTCTACCATCTTACACCATAACTAACACCATTACTATGCACCAACTTTAACTCGCTTCACTATCCCTTCATCACTAAGTGCATATAGTCACCATTTCTCACGCAAACACCATTATCACCACTACACACTCAAACTAACACAATTACCGCCACTCTTCAAATTTACACCATTAACTTCACTCTCCTCAAACTAACACCATTATCTTCACTCTCCTCAAAATTTACACCATTAACTTCACTCCATTAAACAAAACACCACTATTATCTTCACAAGTTAACAAAACACCATTATCATCATCCCGACCAAAGCACCACCATTAACTTCACTATCTTCACACAACACTGTGCACCATAACCACTGCTGTGTGTGTGTGTGTCAATAGTCTGGTATTATAGTCGTGCTTAAGATGGTTTGGTAATGAGTGATGATGGTGTGGTAGTGGTGTGGCGGTGTGGCAGTGGTGGTAGGGATGTGGCGGTGGTGGTATGGGTGTGGCGGTGGTGGTATGGATGTGGCGGTGGTGTTGGTGTGGCGGTGGTGGTGATGTGGTGGTGTTGGTGTGGCGGTGGTTTGTGGTGGTGGTGTGGGGCGTGGTATTATTAGTGGTGGTGTGGGCGTGGTGTGGTGGTGGTGTGGGCGTGATGTTGGTGGTGGTGGTGTGGGCGGTGTGGTGGTGGTGTGGGCGTGGTATTATTTGTGTGGTGGTGGTGTGGGCGTGATATTATTTGTGGTGGTGGTGGTGTGGGCGTGGTATTATTTAAGAACATAAGAACATAAGAAAGTGGGATACTGCAGGAGGCCGACTGGTGATCCCTTTCACACCCATCCCAGCACTTCCATGTGCCTATCCAACTTCGTCTTGTCCCAGCGTCCCCGATCCTATAGAACTCGTAGTCTATTCCACATATCCACAACTCTATTTCCAAACCAGCTTGCCTGTGGTAGTGTGTGGTGGTGTGGGCGTGATAGTATGTGGTGGTGGTGTGGGCGTGGTATTATTTGTGTGGTGGTGGTGTGGGCGTTATTATTTGTGTGGTGGTGGTGTGGGCGTGATGTATTTGTGTGTGGTGGTGTGGGCGTGATTATTTGTGTGGTGGTGGTGTGGGGGTATTATTGTGGTGGTGGGTGGTGGTGGGCGTGGTATTATTGTGGTGGTGGTGTGGGCGTGATATTAAAGCGTGGTGGTGGTGTGGGCGTGGTAGGCGTGGTGGTTAGGCGTGGTATTATTTGGTGGTGGTGGTGTGGGCGTGGTGGTGTGGTGGTGGGTGCGTGGTTTGGTGTGGGCGTGGTGCGTGGTGGTGGTGTGGGCGTGGGCGGGTATTATGGTGGTGGTGGTGTGGGCGTGGGCGTGGTATTAGTGGTGTGGGCGGGCGTGGGCGTGATATTATTTGTGGTGGTGGTGTGGGCGGTATTATTTGTATGGTGGTGGTGTGGGCGTGGTATTATTTGTATGGTGGTGGTGTGGGCGTGGTATTATTTGTGTGGTGGTGGTGTGGGCGTGGTATTATTAATGTTTTTGGTGATGTGGGCGGTAGTATTAATGTTCTTGGTGGTGTGGGCGTGGTATTATTAGTGTTTTTGGTGTGGGCGTGGTAGTATTAATGTTCTTGGGTGGTATTATTAGTGTTTTTGGTGGTGTGGGCGTGGTAGTATTAATGTTCTTGGTGGTGTGGGCGTGGTATTATTAGTGTTTTTTGGTGTGGGCGTGGTATTATTAATGTTCTTGGTGGTGTGGGCGTGGTATTATTAGTGTTTTTGGTGGTGTGGGCGTGGTAGTATTAATGTTCTTGGTGGTGTGGGCGTGGTAGTATTAATGTTCTTGGTGGTGTGGGCGTGGTATTATTTTTGTGGTGCTGTGGGCGTGAGGGTTGGATATCTAACTAACCTGTGAAGAGACGTATGTAAGTGGTAGTAATGATGGTGGTAGACTAACCTGTATGGGGCGTGGCTGCTGGTGGTAGTAGTGGTGGTAGTTGGCGGCGTGTACAGTACCCACGTGGTGAGGCACACACGTACACTGACTACATTATCACCCACTGTGGCTACCATTATTGTTCCGTCACTAGTGTACGGGGGTGGTGGCATAGGCCTGGCCGGGGGTGGGAGGATAGGGGGGGTGGTGGGGGGCGGCTGACTCAGATGGTAAGAAGGTGGGCCTGCGTAGCTCTTGCCACCGCCCGCCGCCATGGCCCACCACCGCAGCCATCGTCAAATACGTAGGCCTAGTGGTGCACTGCTTGCCACTACTCTTCCTTATCGCAAGTTCTGGCCTTCCCCTCCGGCGTGCGAGAGGTGCGTCAGTGGGTAGAAACGTGCAGTGGTTCATGTGGCGGTGGGTGGGAGAGTGCGAGAGTTAGGGCCAAGACACAAGGCCTCCCTCCCCTGCCCACCAACACTTCCGCCCCTCGCACACAACATGGTGGTGGTGGCCACGATTTTGGGAGGGCGCGCGACCCCCCTCCACCTCACAGTGACTCCGCATTGCACAACCACCGGGTTCAATTTGCCTCTTGCAACACTCCCCTTGCACACCCACTGTTATCCCGCGTAGGAAACACCACATGACGTACATCCCGGGCGAGGTGTAGCGCAGTAGAGGAGCGGAGTGGCCGCCGCACCACCCTTCTGCCACAGTGTCTCACACCACACTAGCCCAGCGCGTCGTAGTACACTGCTTACCCACCCCTCCCGCGCTCCTCCTCCACTTCCCCCCCCCCTCCTAGTCCCTCTCTCCCTCCCTCTGCCACCACTACCTCACCCTCCCGCTCCCTCCCTCACCCTCCCAACCCCCGCTCATTGGTGATTCCTCTCTCGTAGGGATTTTCTTGCCTCACATATCTCTGCTTTCTCCACCAGGCTGGACGCAGCTCTCCTCCTCCCTCACCCGCCAGCCTTGCCGCTACCCCTTACCCTGCCTCCCCCACTCCTGGCCCTCTCACACATACCTGGGACCTCTCACACACACTTAGGACCCCTCTCACACACACCTGGGGCCTCTCTCTCTCCCCCCCCCCCCCCCCCCCCCCCCTCCCCCCTCTCCTCCTCTCTCTCTCTCTCACACACACACACACACATACCTGGGACCCCTCTCAACACACATACCTAAAACCCCTCTCACACACACATACCTGGGACCCTCTCACACACACATACCTGGGACCCCCTCTCACACACATACCTGGGACCCCTCTCACACACACATACCTGGGACCCTCTCCACACACACACATACCTGGGACCCCTCTCACACACATACCTGGGACCCCTCTCACACACATACCTGGGACCCCTCTCACACACACATACCTGGGACCCCTCTCACACACACATACCTGGGACCCCCTCTCACACACACATACCTGGGACCCCTCTCACACACACATACCTGGGACCCCTCTCTCACTCTTCTCCGGCCCTCTCACTCCCCAGATGATACCAAATGTTATATAATAATTCCTTGAGATAAATGTACAGTATATATCAGGTGCCACTAAGAGAGCTCAGCCGTGTTAATAGTGTTCTTATTGTCTAACCTAACCTAACCTAACCTAACCTAACCCAACCCAACCCCAATCCGGGAAGCGTTGGGAGGATTAAACTTAAAAGCGAAATAATTTGAGGGTGGGTTAATCTTCAGGTAATCCTTTGAAAATTAACCTAGAAAGGCTTTAATCCACCAACTGAGTAGAGAGAGAGAGGTCTAAAGTTCAGGTAATTCACAGGGTAAACATTCAGGTAAGCAAATCCCTCACTAACACCTTACACCACACGTTTACTCACCTCACACTCCCGCCCTTACTGACCAGACTCATAAGGTTTTGTCTACGTGAGCCAAACATTACAGACCAACTAACACTACAATGATCTGTAATAGTTTCTTCCTTGTTAGTGGTGGGTTAATAAATTGGTATAAAGTTCAAGTTAATACGGGAGATATGATGTACGCCAGACACTGTTGATTGCTCGACCTGGCGCTGTTTCTATGACCACTTGGTTCCGGTGTAGCAGTACCCATGATGGCAATATTGCGAGGTGCAGGGGATTCGCTCGCCGGGCGCTGATGACTGCTCGTGGTGGCGCTCGCTGTTCGCTGGTGTTAGGACTCTCTCTCTCTCTCTCTCTCTCACACACACACACACACACACACACACACACCCCTCTACCACCACAGCTCCACGCCACACCACCACCCAGCCAACAGGAACTATCACCACTTCCAAGAACTCCTCCCGCTCGACCTCTTCCCCCCTGGTTCTCATGACTTGTTTCCCTGTGTGATGATAAAGGTGATGAGACACGATCATTCTACCAGGTGTCTTAGCATTTCCCTATACCCTACTGGATGATAGGATGGGCGGACGGCAGGATGGTAGGACGGTAGAATGGGCGGACGGCAGGACGGGATGACGGCAGGATGGGAAGACGGTATGATTGCATGACGGACGGCAGGATGGGAAGACGGTATGATTGCATGACGGACGGCAGGATGGGAAGACGGTATGATTGCATGACGGACGGCAGGATGGGAAGACGGTATGATTGCATGACGGACGGCAGGATGGGAAGACGGTAGGATTGCATGACAGGCGGAAGGTTACCATAACGGCAGGATACAAATACATGATACTGGGTGTTGTTGTTCCCGGCCCGTCCGTGACATTTTTCGCGTCACTTCCAAAGGTCATACACGACCAGTGACCCGCCCGCTCACTTAGCATTATTAAACAGTGCCAGATTTCCTACTTATTAAACAGTGCCAGATTTTCTATGGGTGCTTATTTCTTATTGACTAAACTTAGCCAGATTTCTTATAGTTCCCTCATGACCAGAATTCCAGCAGTCTCCAGGGCCCGGCATTCTTTCACCGAAATTCCATGACTTTCAGAGGTCTGGAATTCCCACTCATGAATTCACACGATTTTCCATGACCAGTTGTAGCAGCAGTTCATGACCTCCATCACACATCACTTATGGAGGATTTCATGACGCCAGCGACCATTAAAGTAGGATTTCATGATTTCAGAAACCATTAAAGTAGGATTTTATGACGTCAGAAACCATTAAAAGAGGATTTTATGACGTCAGAAACCATTAAAGTAGGATTTCATGGCGTCAGACACTTTTAAGTAAGATTTCATGATAAATAAGTAGGATTTCATGAACTTTCAAGGATGTGGAATTCTCATCATGTATTTCCGTGACTCCAGATGTGCGTCAGGCCTTGATTAAATGGGAGACGGTGTGTGTGGGGGGGCTGTCACTTAGAGGCCTTCCTGACACATCCCCCTCGGTCACTGGGGGGCTGTCACTTAGAGAGGCCTTCCTGACACATCCCCTCGGTCACATCTCTCTCCACAAGCCACACCTCCTTACTCAGCCACACCTCCTTTACGTCTATTACCCTACCAGCTGTGAACCCCCCCTCCGCATGGTTCACCTACACCTCCCAACACCCTGCATGGTTCACCTACACCTCACCAACACCCTGCATGGTTCACCTACACCTCACCAACACCTGCATGGTTCACCCACACCTCACCAACACCCTGCATGGTTCACCTACACCTCACCTACACCCTGCATGGTTCACCTACACCTCACCTACACCCTGCATGGTTCACCCACACCTCACCAACACCCTGCATGGTTCACCCACACCTCACCAACACCCTGCATGGTTCACCTACACCTCACCAACACCCTGCATGGTTCACCCACACCTCACCAACACCCTGCATGGTTCACCCACACCTCACCTACACCTGCATGGTTCACCCACACCTCACCAACACCCTGCATGGTTCACCTACACCTCACCCACACCCTGCATGGTTCACCTACACCTCACCAACACCCTGCATGGTTCACCCACACCTCACCTACACCCTGCATGGTTCACTACACCTCACCAACACCCTGCATGGTTCACCTACACCTCACCTACACCTGCATGGTTCACCCACACCTCACCAACACCCTGCATGGTTCACCCACACCTCACCTACACCCTGCATGGTTCACCTACACCTCACCTACACCCTGCATGGTTCACCACACCTCACCAACACCCTGCATGGTTCACCTACACCTCACCAACACCCTGCATGGTTCACCTACACCTCACCTACACCCTGCATGGTTCACCTACATCAGGACACAGGTGGCGCTCAACCCTTCCTATCTGTGTTCTAATCAGGGGTGCAAGATATGCTCTCTAGGTTAAAGGAGTCCCCCGTTAAAATAGTCCCCAGTCGCCCCCACCTGACCTATTACAACTGGGGCCTATTATAACTGGGGCCTATTACGACTGGGGTCTATTACGACTGGGGTCTATTACGACTGGGGTCTATTATAACTAGGGCCTATTACAACTAGGACCTATTACAACTAGGACCTATTACAACTAGGACCTATTACAACTAGGACCTATTACAACTAGGACCTATTACAACATGGGCCTATTACAACTAGGACCTATTACAACATGGGCCTATTACAACATGGGCCTATTACAACTAGGACCTATTACAACATGGGCCTATTACAACTAGGACCTATTACAACATGGGCCTATTACAACTAGGACCTATTACAACATGGGCCTATTACAACATGGGCCTATTACAACATGGGCCTATTACAACTAAGACCTATTACAACTGGGATGCAGATAGACAATTAGAATGTTCACTAAAGATCAATGAACAACTATTAACGAGAACATGGGGATTGATACATACATACATACATACATACATACATACATACATACATACATACATACATACATACATACATACATACATACATACATACTGTACACACATTCATGAGGATCGAACCAGTGAGGACAGCTACCCCGTTATGCGCAGTTCCCTCCCAACGGATAACAGATGATGAGCAACGGGTGACAGCTATCTCTCGTTCCAACGGAGTCTCATACCGTTGCCACTTACATACATACACACAAATATACATATACATACAAACATATACAGAAACAATCATACATACATACACGGGCAGAAGCAGGCAAGCAGGTGGGATGCAGCGGGCGGGCGGGAGGGCGGGAAGGAAGGAGGGAGGGAGGGAGGGAGGGAGGAAGGCGGGAGGGAGGAAGGCGGAGGGAGGGAGGCGGGAGGAGGGAGGGAGGGAGGGAGGGACACCGACGCGTGGCGTGTGGGGAGGAACCGTTCAATACAGGAGGAGGGTGAGTGAGTGTGTGAGAAAGAGTGAGAGAGAGCAGTGTATGTATGTGTGTGTGTGTGTGTGTGTTACGCTACGCTACTACGCCGCTGCTCCACTCTACACTCTCATTCACGATCCCACCACCACCACCACACGGGATGCACACTCTTATGTTGTGCTTCAAACGCCCTTACTACTACTACCACCATCACCACAACTAAGGAGGCTCCCCCACCACACACATACACAGTGAATGTACTACCAACCCGCCCACACCACTACTACCACAATTAGCATGCCTACTGCACCACCTGCTCGGGCCACATCACCGCGTAAAGGCCGGTGGCGCTAACATTACCACCACCATCTGCACGGCCACACCACCACCATCTGTACGGCCACACCACCACCATCTGTACGGCCACCACCACCATCTGTACGGCCACACCACCACCATCTGTACAGCCACACCACCACCATCTGTACGGCCACACCACCACCACCATCTGTACGGCCATACACCACCCATCTGTACGGCCCACACACCACCACCATCTGCACGGCCACACCACCACCATCTGTACGGCCACACCACCACCATCTGTACGGCCACACCACCACCATCTGCACGGCCACACGCTGCCACTACTACCATCATCTGTACGGCCACACCACCACCATCTGTACGGCCACACCACCACCATCTGTACGTACTCACTGTGTTGTACGCCCGCATCACCCCTCTCCAACAAGCTCAAAATCTCACCCACCACACCCCACGACCTTCACCCACACCCACGACCTTAACCCCACCCCGACCTTCACCCACCCCACGACCTTCACCCACCCCACGACCTTCACCCACACCCCACGACCTTCACCCACACCGACCTTCACCCACACCCACGACCTTCACCCACACACCCACGACCTTCACCCACACCCCACGACCTTCACCCACACCCACGACCTTCACCCCACGACCTTCACCCACCCGACCTTCACCCACCCCGACCTTCACCCACCTCACGACCTTCACCCACACACCTCACGACCTCCGAACCACCTGGGAGGATGCCAGCTAGACAATATCCACGAATGAAGAGAAATGCCACAACACGGCCCTTGTTCACCCAGCGTGGCCAGCCTCCCACACCACCACCACATACTAACACCTGGTACCTCATTCTGGCCCTCACCACCACCTCATACTACCCTCATAATAACACGGTACCTTATATCTGCCCTCATACTAACACCTGGTACCTCATTCTGGCCCTCATATTCCCTTCATACTAACACCTGGTACCTTATATCTGACCCTCATACTAACACCTGGTACCTTATATCTGACCCTCATACTAACACCTGGTACCTCATTCTGGCCCTCATACCACCACCTCATACTCCCCTTCATACTAACACCTGGTACCTTATATCTGACCCTCATACTAACACCTGGTACCTTATATCTGACCCTCATACTAACACCTGGTACCTCATTCTGGCCCTCATACCACCACCTCATACTCCCCTTCATACTAACACCTGGTACCTTATATCTGACCCTCATACTAACACCTGGTACCTTATATCTGACCCTCATACTAACACCTGGTACCTCATTCTGGCCCTCATACTCCCTTCATACTAACACCTGGTACCTTATATCTGCCCCTCATACTAACACCTGGTACCTCAATCTGACCCTCATACTAACACCTGGTACCTCAAACTGGCCCTCATACCACCACCACATACTACCCCTCATAAAACCACCTGGTACCTTATAAACTGGGCCTTATACCACTCCCTCATACTACCTCCCACACCACCACCTCATGCTACCCCTTCATAACAACACCCAGTACCTCATATTGACACTCGGTACCTCATACTAACACCCAGTACCTCATGAACTGCCCCTCATAACACGTCTGTAACTCATAATACCACTCCGACCCTCATGAACTAGCACTCAAATTGCACTATTCGTAACTCACAGTACCAGCCCGTTCCTCATAATACAAAACCCTTCAAAATACATCCACTCACTACAACAACAACAACAATAATAATAACTACAACAAAAACAATAACAATTACTACAACAGCAACAACAATAACCACTACAATAATAAATAATAGCAACAATAACTCATCCCGTGTCAGCACCTGCTCAAGACCTCACCTGTCGAACCTGGGCAGTGCATATAAACAACAACGCATATAAGCCAATCATATCCATGGGTGACTACTGGTGATATTATCATTGGCAGAGAGCGTTGCCTTTGTGATCACGTTAGTAAGGCCGTGTGATACAGTGGATGTGGTGGCTAGTACAGTGGATGTGGTGGCTAGTACAGTGGGTGTGGTGGATAGTACAGTGGGTAGGGGTGGCTAGTACAGTGGGTGTGGTGGATAGTACAGTGGGTGTGGTGGATAGTACAGTGGGTGTGGGTGGATAGTACAGTGGGTAGGGGTGGCTAGTACAGTGGGTGTGGTGGCTAAGTACAGTGGGTGAGGTGGCGTACAGTGGGTGTGGGTGGATAGTACAGTGGGTAGGGGTGGCTAGTACAGTGGGTGTGGTGGCTAGTACAGTGGGTGTGGTGGCTGTACAGTGGGTGGGGTGGCTAGTACAGTGGGTAGGGGGTGGCTAGTACAGTGGGTGTGGTGGCTAATACAGTGGGTGGGGTGGCTAGTACAGTGGGTGGGGTGGCTAGTACAGTGGGTAGGGGTGGCTAGTACAGTGGGTGTGGTGGATAGGTACAGTGGGTGTGGTGGCTAGTACAGTGGGTATGGTGGCTAGTACAGTGGGTAGGGGTGAAATAGCCTGGGGGTGTTCAATCTTCAGATGATCAGCCAGTCCTATGTGGTAATTGTGTCATACAAGGTGGAGCATTACTCACACAAATGAGGATCACTGTGACTCAACATCCACACGCTGGTGATCACATCCACTCGTCAGAAACACTGCCACCGTTTCCGGGAATCAACCACACACACATTACCCCCACCTAGTTAATGACATACTGGCCTCTGTCAACCCACTACCGTGCGACCCGTTACGACCACCTGATTGTACCTGGAATATTAGTTGATGCCAAGGCCACCTGTAATGCCTGCCAGCTGGAGGGCCACCTACAGCATGATGGCCACCACCACCAGGAGCCAGTGGTCACGCTCGGGTGGCCAGCCTCACATGTGTTTACCACGTCTTCCAGCTGGCCAATAACCAAACCTGTCATGCCTTGAGGGCCACCCAGGACACTGTGATGGTGGGCCCACACCTTATCCATACCACCCACCCATCCCACCACACCCACACCTCACCCCACCAAACTACTAGCCAAGCGTAAAACTATAATATACTAAAAACTACATTAAAAGTCTAAATCAAAACACCAAAATAACTTTATAAATTGACATAAACTTCTAAATCAACTTTGAAATTACGTTTAGCAAAGTTTCTAAAGCAAGACCAACAACAACAATAATAACTACTACAACATTTTCCATAAAACACACACACACACACACACACACACACACACACACACACACACACTTACACTATTCTCGCCACAAAAAAAACCTCACTCGACGCTCAAAATGTTTCCCCTATTGTGACCGGCTATTTAATTTCCGATCAGATTCCACCATTGTCAGATACTCCTGCCTCACAATGATATTTTTGAGAGAGAGAGAGAGAGAGAGAGAGTTTGTAAACCAGCACACGTACACACTGATACGAACACAACAATAACACTCCAGTTCGTCAGGTGTAAAGTGTATGTATGCATGTAAGTAAGTAAGTAAGTAAGTATGTAAGTAAGTAAGTAAGTATGTATGTATGTATGTATGTAAGTGTGTGTGCGTGCAGAACCTTTTACGATGCAATTATCACGCGGTAATTACTATACCTGCACCGAATACTTATAAAGTGGCCAGGTTACACCCCCACACACACACTGAGTATATTTCCATATCTTATTTTAAGTATATACCTTAATTATTACGCCACACACCTCGCCACCACCCACCTAAGCATTCCACCCATACCGGTTTTAAATAACTCCCAAACGATATTTCTGGTAAGGTCGATAATTTTTCTCCTCCCTCTCTATAAAATCAACATTCATTACAGCGTGAGGAAAGCGTAAAGCTGGTCGTGAGGGAGGTCGTGAAAGAACTACGTCGTGAAAATTGGCGCACCGCAAAGGGGAAGGAGGAGGAGGAGAAGGATCTTGACGTGTTGTTTACAGTGACGCCGCCACTACGCTCACTACAGGGTCCCCAGATCGTCCCTCCCTCCCCCCATAATGCTCCATAAGGGGCCATAGGGTGTGGACTGTGGACCGCCTGCCGTTCTGTCCTCTCTCCGGCTACGAGTTACCGCCATTTCTAATATAAACCCGATAATATAAACCATAATAAAGGAGTTAAAACAGTAGACGAAACACAAGAGACAGACTAAGAGTGTGTGGGGGTAAAGTGTGGAGTGCGGGTCGACAGTATGGCCGCCCTAGCCTGAGAGAGTGAGTGCGTGTGTGTGTGTGTGTGTGAGAGAGAGAGAGAGTTTGGGTCCGTCCAGATGGCAGCACTTAACTCCTGACCTTACATCCATCTCGCCTCCATAACACTCCCGCCGCCACCAACCACACACACATCTTTCACCGCTAAAAATCAACCACAAATATGACTATTGCACCACATCACCCCACTGACCATGTATACAACTGTCCTCTCACGGTGCCACAGCATCAACTATTCTACAAACACAACACAAACTACTAGAGACTCGTAGGAAACATCTACATCACCTCTACCCACGTGAGAGAAGTTACCTCACCTGGCTCCAGCTACAACAACAAATACAACTTACCATTTAAAATATTCAGAAGTAAAAACACACCAATCCACACTACTACTACAACTACTACAACTACAACTACTACTACAATTGTAAATATTCGCTGGATTTTCACTATATAAATCCAACTTAACACACACAGACATCAAACTCACACTACAGTAACTTTCAATTGCTTATACATACAACCATTTATTATACATTTACTCATCATCTTCCGTGTTATAATTACTCGCATCTTCCACCTGTTCCTCTCTTTATTTTTGTCTATCATTATCCCTCTCTACATCTAATAATTATTCCCCATTTTCCTCTAATTCCAGTTATCGGTGACCTGCTTCCTCTCTTTCGTTATTCCAAATTCTCTCTTATTCCTCTTGTTATTATGCCTTTGGGACTAATTCTCCTTCTCTTATGCTGTAATTACCATCATCAATATCTTATGTTACTATCATTATCTTTCTTGTCATTATCAAAATCACCAACGTCATTATCATCATTACCCTCATCATCACCATTTTTTTACTGCTGTCATTATCATTTATTCATTCTTTCTTTAAGTTATTCCCGACATTTGTCTCACCATCTTTATCCATTATTTTCAATTATATCTTTTTCTAGGCACTAATATTCCTCTAACCACAATCTACCTCTAACACTGCTCTAACCACAATCTACCACACACACTGCTCTAACCACAATCTACCACACACACTGCTCTAACCACAATCTACCACACACACTGCTCTAACACAATACACTAACACTGGTCTCTAACACAATCTACACACTAACACTGCTCTAACCACAATCTACCACACACACTGCTCTAACCACAATCTACCTCTAACCACAATCTACCACACTAACACTCCTAACCACAATCTACCACACTAACACTGCTCTAACAATCTACCAGACACTAACACTGCTCTAACCACAATCTACCACACTAACACTGCTCTCAACACAATCTACCACACTAACACCTTACCAAACACAATCACCACCCACACTAACACTGCTCAACACAATCACCACACTAACACTGCTCTAACCACAATCTACCACACTAACACTGCTCTAACACAATCTACACACTAACACTGCTCTAACACAATCTACCACACTAACACTGCTCTAACACAATCACCACACTAACACTGCTCTAACCACAATCTACCACACTAACACTGCTCTAACCACAATCTACCACACTAACACTGCTCTAACACAATCTACCACACTAACACTGCTCTAACACAATCTACCACACTAACACTGCTCTAACCACAATCTACCACACTAACACTGCTCTAACCACAATCTCATCATATTCTTTGAAACGATTTACAAATAAACACCAAATACTTTTTCTTTCGTCTCTTTATTTTATGCGACTTATAAACAGTAAATATTTTCTTTGATTTAAGAGTGTGTGTGTGTGTGTGTGTGTGTGTGTGTGTGTGTGTGTGTGTTTCTGTGAGTGCGCGCATGTGTTTCTTCATGAAAGAGAAAAAGGTAATTTGAGGGGAAGGGAGTAGGGTGCCGGCCTAAGTGCCATCTGGCGGCCAATATCACAACCTCGACCCCAATTCTCAAACTACCTCACGTTAAATTCCCCCCCCCCTTACCTGGAGACAGACCCTCACCGCCCTCAACCGGCTCATTTCTACACTACGATAACAAAGATGGCGACGAAACTACGCAAGGACTGCAATTGAAACTATCGATTTATTTCCCTCAGCGTAACGATTACAGTCTCAGTGCAATATTGATGCCATTTTCGCCTCCGCCACTGTTGGTTTTACACACAGGGTCAGCGGGTCTCCTTGGGATGAAACACAATGTGGTCTGTCCTTGGCTTCTGAGTTCTACATATTACCTAATTACGTTAAGTCGTGGTGGGGTTGGTAGTGGTTGATGTGGGTGAGAGAGGCGGGTGGTGGTGGTTGATGTGGGTGGTAGAAACGGTGGTGTTGTGGAGTGGTAGAGGCGGGTGGTGGTGGTTGATGTGGGTGGTAGGTGGTGGTTGATAGTGGTAGAGGCGGTTGATAGTGGTGATGGTTGATGGGGTGGTAGAGGTGGCTGATGGTGGTGGTGGTTGATGGGGGTGGTAGGGTGGCTGATGGTGGTGGTGGTTGATGGAGGTGGTAGAGGTGGCTGATGGTAGTAGTGGTTGATGGTGAGAGTTGATGGTATAGTGATTAATGTGGTGGTGGTAGTGGTTGATGAGGGTGGTAGAAGTGGCTGATGGCGGCGGCTGATGATGGCAACTGGTGATGGTGTCGATAGTGGT
Organism: Homarus americanus; assembly: GCF_018991925.1. Taxonomy (NCBI): domain Eukaryota; kingdom Metazoa; phylum Arthropoda; class Malacostraca; order Decapoda; family Nephropidae; genus Homarus; species Homarus americanus. The sequence continues at coordinate 5,264,958 of NW_024733231.1, forward strand.
AATTGTTGTGTGATGGCGGGCGGCTGGTTATGGTGGCGGGTGATGGTGGGGGGGAGATGGTGGCGGCGGGATGGTGGCGGCGGGAGGCTGGTGATGGCGGGAGATGGTGATGGTACCGGAGGGTGATGATGGCGGCTGGCGGCGGGTGATGGTGGCGGGTATGAGGGGCAGCGGGGAGGCCAGCGGCAGAATCAAGGGCTGACTCAGAATGTCAACAATGTGTTGGTTGAAGGACCGGCTAACAGGACACCCACTGACGCCCGCGCACACACACACACACACACACACGCGCCACGCACCCACACCACACACCACGCACGCACACACACGCACGCACGCACACAGATATATAATTTGACAAATACATAAAATATACACATGGGGGAGACTTGAAACAGGGTTGGGAGGAGGACAAGGGAGAAAGATGTGAGGATGATGACGGCCTGAGAAGGAAGGATGAGTACAGATAGAAGGAAGGAGAGGAAGGAAGGGGAAGAGGAGGTCAGGAAGGGGGCAAGAGGGAGGTCAGGAAGGGGCAAAGAGGAGGTCGGGAAGGGGGCAAGAAGGAGGTCGGGAAGGGGGCAAGAGGGACGGCAGTGCGACAGGGGAAGTGGAAGGAAAATGAATGAAAAAGAGAGAAATGAAGGGTGAGAAGCGGAAGGGAGAGGAGAGGAGGGAGGGAGGGCTGTAGTGGTGTGACCCCTTCAGAAAACAACCACACAACCCACCACCACCACAACACCAGCACCACACCACCAAAACACCAGCACCACACCACACCACCAAAACACCAGCACCACACCACACCACCAAAACAATCACCCTCAGAAAAAAATACATCATAACTGGGCCAAAAATTACAGTTACAGTGACTCATACGTGTTACAGCTGATCACGTTCAGATTACAGGTATGTACTGTACTCGCGTGTGTGTGTGTGTGTGTGTAACTGGCATGTTTAGACCCCTCCACCTTCAGAATTCACAGCGGTGTTTAAGGGCGGTGGGTGGGTGGGTGGGTGGTGGGTGGAGAGGCCTCGGGGTCTAGTGGAAAGAGTGGGGAGGTTAGAGAGGAAGGGGAAGGAGAGGGGGGGGGAAGAGGGAGGGAAGAGGGAGGGAAGAGAGGGAGGGGGGAAACAGGGAGGAAGAGGGGGAGGGAAGAGGGGGGGGAGGGGGGGGAAGAGAGGGAGGGAAGGGAAGAGGGTAGAATGAAGGGGAGAATGAAGAAAGGGAAGGAAGGAATGGGAGGGGGGAGGAATAAAAGGGAAAGAACGAAGAAACGGAAGGGAGGGAGGGGCAAGGATGGGAAGAATGAAGAAACGGAAGGGAGGGGGAAGGAAGGGAGGGGGAGAAGGAGTGAGGAACCGCTGGTGTTGTTCAAAGACCTCGGGAACGTTGGTAAAGGAGGTGGCGATGAACGACACTTCCGCCGCCGCTCCACCACCACACTACCCTGGAAACACAACACACACCCCCCCCCCTCTCACTCTCACTTTCTGACACACACACGAGGGTCAACATAGTGCTACACAGACAGACACGACACACTCAGTCAGTCAAACACACAGACACTGTAACATGATACACTCGCCCCGAAGATGTCAACAGAGTCGCTGATACTTAACCCTATCTAAAAATATTGACACAGGCCTATTATAACACCCAGGCCTATTATATAACACTACCATAGGCCTAAATAACGTGTTGTAACCACATGAGTGTCCGCCGTAACACAGTGACAGCAAGACCTACAATATGTGACAGACCTAACCTAACCTACGCTAACCTGACTTAAGTTAACCTACTCCTAACCAAGCCAGAGAACAGATCTGCATAATGTGACGGACTTCGGTAACACATCGACACCAACGGTCACTAGGCGTCAGCGGACATATACGACGCCAACGGTAACGCGGTGTTAACGGTCACGCGACGCCAACGGAACACACAACAGACGCGACGACAAGGTACCTCTCTCTCTCTCTCTCTCTCTCAGCAACCTACCCAAACCAACCCCCGGCTCAACTACCATTCCCAATTCGCATCAGTTCCAATCACCCCCCCCCCCACAGGTAAGGCGGGAAAAGGACCTCTTCCCCTCCCCACCATGGTAACGGCAGCAGGTATAATATAATGTGTTGGGCTGTGGGTGTGTGTTAACTGTACACGTCTGCCCCCCTCCCTCCCTCTGGTGTAGTGACTGACCCACACTCCAGCGGCCACAACAGTGGTTCAGGAGAGTGGATTGGTTCCTCTTCGTTAATTACCTGAAGGTTATAGCCACCGGTGGTTAAAGTAGCTCAAAACCTAACCTAACCCAACCCAATCCAACCTAACCTAACCTAACCTAACCTAACCTAACCTAACCCAATCCAGCAAAACAAAACAAAACCTAAGCCAAGCCAATCAAATCTAACCTAACCCACCAAACACCAAAAGGAATTGCAATTAACACCGAGAGACTACCTTAACCAGATAGGTCCACAGCACCAGTTAGGAGACAAAATGAACTCGAGAAACCTTTGTGAATCCGGACCCTGAAGACGATCAGTGAACGCTTAAGGGCGAGTGACGGGGGAGCGCTTGAGGGCGAGCGACGGGGGAGCGCTTGAGGGAGAGTGGCTGAGGAGCGCTTGAGGGAGAGTGGTTGAGGAGCGCTTTGAGGGAGAGTGGCTGAGGAGCGAGGGAGAGTGGCTGAGGAGCGCTTGAGGGAGAGTGGCTGAGGAGCGCTTGAGGGAGAGTGGTTGAGGAGCGCTTGAGGGAGAGTGGCTGAGGAGCGCTTGAGGGAGAGTGGTTGAGGAGCGCTTGAGGGCGAGCGGCTGAGGAGCGCTTGAGGGAGAAGGCTGCGGTGGGACAGGAAACTGCACATACCGCCCCTCCCTAACCTTCACGCCCCTCCCTCCCTCCCTCTCACTCCTGCTACCTTTCTACAGTACCATCCCTTCTTCCCCTCTCTACTCCACCTCCCTCCCCATCTACCATCCCTTCTTCCCTCTCTATCTACCTCCCTCCTTCCCCATCTACCATCCCTTCTTCCCCCTCTATCTACCTCCCTCCTTCCCCATTCACTCATCCCTTCCCCCCATCTAATTCTCCCTTCCCCATCCACCATCCCTTCTTCCCCCCATTCACCTCCTTCCCCATCTCTACCACTCATCCCTTCTTCCCCTCTCTCATCTACCTCCTCCTTCCCCATCTACCATCCCTCTCTATCTACCTCCCTCCTTCCCTATATCTACCATCCCTTCTTCCTCATCTACCCCTCCTTCCTTATCTACCATCCCTCTTTCCCCTCTCTCTACCCTCCTTCCTCTCATCTACACCATCCTCCTTCTCCCCCCATTCACCTCCTCCTTCCCTTATCTACCATCCCTTCTTCCCTCTCTACCTCCTCCTCTTTCCTATCTACTCATCCCTTCTTCCCCCTCTCTCTACCTCCTCCTTCCCCATTCACCATCCTCTTCCCCCTCTATCTACCTCCCTTTCCCTCTCTAAACTCCCTCTCTTCCTTCCCTTTACCTTCTGGTCAATGTACCAGAGCGACACACACACACACACACACACACACGGCACTCTCCGCTGACCGGCTCCCCCATATACCTGCGACAGTTAATTGGCCGCGTTATAACCTTCCCCTATACGCCTTTACGCACCAACTGAGGATAAAGATCAATGCTCTATACACGGACGGTTAAATTTCGCCATACGCACATACGAACAGACGGGCCACTGAGGTTAACGGTAAGCGAAGGTACTCAAACGGGCGTCAGTAATGTTACACGCACAACAGCGAACGGGTGTCAGCAATGTTACACGCACAACAGCGAACGGGCGTCAGTAATGTTACACGCACAACAGCGACAGACACGCGGGAGTAATCAACACACAAATCCCAAAAGACGGAACTCACGTAAATACGCCAGGGTCTACCAGTGAACTCTGAATCCCCGACTCACATACCGTACAGTAAGTTGACCACACACACACTATTTAAACTTGCAAATCGTGTGTGTGTGTGTGTGTGTGTGTGTGTGTGTGTGTGTGTCACCTTTGTACACCTAAAAATGGCCCTTTAAAGAATAGTGTTGCTAAAAAAGTTTGATCAAAGAAGAATTGAGGTGAGGCAGCTGACGCCCTGGACCTAATTGTGACGGAGGGTGTGTGTGTGTGTGTGTGTGTGTGTAAACTCTGAACACCTGACAATAAACATGCACATAATTAGACTATGTACTCACTCACTGACTCACTCAATCATACTCACACACACACACTCACTCATAGGAGGAGGACGAAGAGTGTGAAAGGAGTGCGAGCTGTCACCAAGGTCACCACAGTAATTCTCTCAACCCAAAACCCCACCAGACTAACCTAACCAAACAACCCAACTTAACCTAACTCATCTACCAACCCAACCAGCCCTCTTCCCCAACAACCAACTGACTACCATACAACCAGACAGGAAGAATGGTGGACTGGTGGTTATAAATAATAATAACAGCAATAATCAAAACCGGGAACCAACAAAGTGGGCTACACACACCTGGCAGGAGGGTGGTGGTGGGCTGGCTACACACACCTGGCAGGAGGGTGGTGGTGGGCTGGCTACACACACCTGGCAGGAGGGTGGTGGTGGGCTGGCTACACACCTGGTGGCAGGAGGTGGTGGTGGTGGGCTGGCCACACACCTGGCAGGAGTGGGTGGTGGTGGTGGGCTGGCTACACACCTGGCAGGAGGGTGGTGGTGGTGGGCTGGCTACACACCTGGCAGGAGGGTGGTGGTGGGCGCGGTGTTCACGTCCTAGCCACACACCACCTGCTAAACACTACACTACACTACTCTCGTCTTGTTACGCCACACACGTAGACCAGCGACGTGTCCCGCCGGTCATAATTCACGTCCGCTACTGAGCCTGTACAGTCCCCTTCACTCGTGCGTTTACAGGGGTCGTCAGGTTTTGTGAAGTGTGGCAGCCCTGTGTTTGTTTACATTCGACGGAAGGAAACCATCAATAGTACACATACTATGGAGTCAAATTAAAACAAATATCTCGGTATGATGATTTGTGGGATGTTTATATGACGAGCCCCTGTAAACGCACTAGTGAAGGGGACTGTATCTACGTTCGCCATATTGTTTACTCACGTTCAGCTTTATTTACCCGTTCATTACAACGATCAATAATAATAATAAAAATAACTACAGGTAACAATAATAAAAATAACACAGGCAACAATAATAATAACACCCTCACCTAGATGTACCTAATGAGGGCGACAGGGCAGGTGTGCGGAAGTGACCCTCCACACACCATAACACACCCCGCCACTTGCTACAACCAGCCCCCATTCACAGTGACTCTTACTTCAAGTTTTACCCTTTATCTGAGCATAAGAAAACACGGATCACCTGAAGATTAACCACCCTAACGCTAACCTAACAATAACATTAACCTAACGCTGACCTGACCTAACACTAGCCTAAACTTAAATCAACCTGACCCGACCTAATATAACACTAACATTAACCTAATTCAACCACACGATCACCTCAGCTAACCAGACCTAACATTAACTTAACAATAACCTAATTCAACAACCTGACATTAACCTGATCTAACCTAACACTACCCCAATTCAACCTAACGCTGACCTAATCCAATCTGAAACTAACCTAATCCAGCCACACACTAACTTCACTACATACGTTCACTTACCACTAACTCCGGGACAAAATTAACAGACAGAAACTTGAGCAAATTCGTACCCGGGGCCATCAACATCCCTCCCCCACCTACCCCCCCTCCCCACCTACCCCCCACCTACCCCCCTTCCTCCCATCCGTGCAAGGTCTTGGTCATATCTAAGATGGTGTGAAGCTGAATGGGAAATATGGATAGGATATGGGCGGGCGGGGCGGGCGGGCAAGGGGCGGCGGGCGGCAAGGAGCTTAACACAAAAAGCTTCACCTACGAGAGACAGACAGACAGGTATAGGTCTAATGAACAATATAGGGGTCATGCTAGTGAGCGCAGAGAAAAACATCACTATGACACGCGCAGATACAAGCAAAACTAGACAGACAGGCAGACACGCACGCACGCACGCACGCACACGCACAAAAACAACAGTCATAAACAAAAACCCAGACACGCAGATACAGACGAGGAGACACAGACAGGTACAGTAGGTGTAGTGTATAGAAGCTGGACAGGTTCTATATTAAGGTGGGTGGTGTATGTAGCACGGAGGGGAGGTGGGATAAACCACCACCGCCACACCATGCACGGAGATTTGCCCTTGTGCCTCACCGACCAGCTACATGGCTTGACTGGACTGACTGACTGCTGGGTGCTAGGTGACTGGGTTGGGTGCTAGTGACTGGTTGGGTGCTAGGGTGACTGGTTGGGTGCTAGGGTGACTGGTTGGGTGCTAGGGTGACTGGTTGGGTGCTAGGGTGACTGGTTGGGTGCTAGGGTGACTGGTTGGGTGCTAGGCTGACTGGTTGGGTGCTAGGGTGACTGGTTGGGTGCTAGGGTGACTATGTACAGTCACCCAAAAAAGTCCTGTCGCGAACCATGAACCCCGAGATTCAGACTGGTGAACCCGAAGCAGTAGACCCTGATACAATGATACATTATTCTGTCCATAAATGCTTCGGATTCAAGAGTCTGAATCTCGGGGTTCATGGTTCGCGACAGGACTTTTTTGGGTGACTGTACCGGAGTGAATGCGTAGCAAGTCGACTGTCAGGGGCTGGCTGTGTGACCTGACTGTCTACCTGGCTGGCTGTGTGACCTGACTGTCTACCTGGCTGGCTGTGTGACCTGACTGTCTACCTGGCTGGCTGGGTGGAGTGGGCCCGCGTTCCCAAGGTGAGTGGCTTCCCATTCATTCTCCACCACCACCACCCCACAACACCACCAACCCCCCACCCCCTCCCATCTTAACCCCCTACCACCACCACCATACCTCGCCCACCACTACAATACCCATCTCCTCCACCACCACCTACCTGCTCCACCCACAACACCCCACCACCCTTCGTTTACCTGTACATACACCCAAAACACCACTCACCTGTCCAACACTAATTAGCACACCTGGCAGGACGTTCACCTCCTCCTATGGATCATGGACAAAGGGAACCCCCAGCTTGAGTAGATAGCTCCCAGCTTATGAAGTGAATCTCCAGCTTAATTAGACAACCCCCAGCTTCAGTAGACAATCCCCCAGCTTAAATAAAGGACAGGACGTTCAAACCAGGTGCGTGTCCGACCCTGCTGGATCCCCCCCCTCTTCTTCCTTCCCACAATTTCTCTCCATCTTCTTCTTCCCTTCTTCTCAGCAACCTCCCTCCTATTCTTTCTGCATAGTCCCTCACCCCCCCTCCCTCTCCTGCAGGTAACACTTCGGCAAACATCCGGAATAAAAAACAATAATATTTACACAGGCACACACTGTCACACCCAACTAAAACACGTAAATAAGGATAACTCACTCCTCTCTCCACACACACACACACACACACACACACACACACACACACACACACACACACACCGTACTCCTCCTCCCACTCCACCAATCACAGCAGCGCCTGGAGTGTATGCACCAATAAATGGCCTTGCTCACCTGACGTCACAGCCTCGTTACGTCACACCTTACGTCAGTGGCCCTCCTCCACAATCAATTGGCCTCTTAACTTATATCACAAACTACGTCATCACTCTTCTTCCCGCTCCACCAATCCCAAAACATCGAGATCTAAACCACCAACAGCTGGCCTTGCTTACCTGACGTCACAGCTTGATTACGTCATACCTTACGTCATCGTCCTTTGTGCCTTACCTGCAACGGGACAAGAAACTATATATTAGTAATAAAATACCCAACTTTCACGTTAATTTCTTATAAAAACAAAAACAAACAAAAAAATAACTTACCAAACAACTAACAACACACATTGACTTATACAATACCTTACAATAAACAAAGAAAAAAACATTTAATTAGAAAATTCCAAACATCGAAAACATTTTAAATATCTTACATACAATAATCAATAATAACCTCAATGGTATATTATTTAACCTTCTGTATTATCATCATCATTTTTATTATCATTACTTATTATTATTATCATTATTATTACTTATTATTATTATTATCATTATTATTACGTATTATCATTATTATTACGTATTATTATTATTATTACGTATTATCATTATTATTACTGTATTTCAACACAAACCTCACCAGATCTACATCCCAACACACAGAGGACATCAACACAGCACGCAAGCACCCAAGGCACGACGCAACGCACCAGCACCGTGACAGGAGGCGCAGTAGGAGGCCACCCAGAGGACGCTAACCACGAAACCATCTAAATGTCGCCAACTCGACACGCATGAAATTATTCCAGCAACCAACACCAACTAATCACACACACCCTCACCTCTCCTCACACACACCCTCACCTCTCCTCACTCACCCCTCACCTCTCCTCACACACCCCTCACCTCTCCTCACACACCCCTCACCTCTTCCTCACATTCCCTCAATACCTCTCACACACCCCTCACCTCACACACCCCTCACCTCTCTTTCACACACCCCTCATTTCTCACACATTACCTCACCTCTCACACACACCCTCACCTCTCCTCACACACCCTTCACCTCACACACACACCCCTCACCTCTCACACACTCCCTCACCTCTCTCCTCACACACCCCTCACCTCTTCCTCACACACCCTTTTACCTCTCACACACCTCCCTCACCTCTCTCCTCACACACCCTTCACCTCTCACACACACTACCTCCTCTCACACACCCTCACCTTCTCCTCACACCTCACCTCTCATTAATACCCTTCACCTCTTCTCATTATCACCTCTTCTCTCCTCACACACCCCCTCACCTCTCCTCACACACCCCCTCACCTCTTCACTCTTCCCTCACGCTAAAAAAGCTAAAAATTGACGCGTTTGAGACCATGATACACAGACAGACAGACACATCGACTACCAAAGCTGGGCAGTAGATAGATGTTATTTTAGGCAAGTACGTCTAAATATGGCCGCCAAATTGCGCTGAGACTATACGGCCAGGGTATATATGGTGTGGTGGAAGGAAGGAAGGAAGAGAAGAGGAGGGAGATGAGGAAGAGGAGAAAAATAAGAAGGAAGGAGGATGGAAATGAGGATGAGGAAGATGAAAAGAGGAACGTGAAGAGGAAAATGAGGAAGGGAAGATCAGGGGGAAGAGGGAGAATAAGAGGAGGAAGAGGACCCCTGCCAGGTACACCGTGACACAGCGCCGTGTGTTGCTGTGTACCTCGTGATAACTCCGGTACTGACTGCTGGTGGCTGAGGGAAGATGTAGGAGATACTGGACGGACGGACGGAAGGGAGGAAGGACGGACGGACGGACGGGACGGACGGACGGACGGGAGGAGGAGGAAGGAGGAAGGAAGGAGGCGGAGAGGAAGGAAGGAAGGGAGGGAGGAGGGAGGAGAACAATAACAATAATTAAGGTTTATTAAGATAACATGGCGGCCCGAAGACTGAAAATATACAACGAACAGAGGTGATAGGTTACATATGGTGGAAGCGGGGGAGGTCACTAGATTGGCCTTTTTAAAACGTAAATACAATAAAGAAAAGTCAATACATGAGGGGTAGGGGGGAGGGAGGGGAGGAGGGGAGGGGAAGGGAGGGAGGGGAGGGAAGGAAGGGGAGGGAAGGGAGGGGAAGGGAAGGAGGAGGAGGAAGGAAAGAGGAGAGGAGAGGAAAGAGGAGGGGGGAGGGAAGGAGGAGGGGAGGGAAGAGGGAGAGAGGAGGAGGAGGGAGAGGGGGGGGAGGAAAGAGGGACGAGGGAGGGAAGGGAGGGGGGAGGGGGAAGGAGGAAGAGGGAGGGGAGGGAGAGGGAGGGAGGGGGGAGGGAAAGGGAGGGGAGGGAAGAGGGAGGGGGAGGGAAAAGAGGGAGGGGAGGAAGAGGAGGGGAGGGAGGAGGGGGGGAGGGAAAGAGGGACGAGGAGGGAAGGAGGGACGAGGAGGGAAAGAGGGACGGGGAGGGAAAGAGGGAGGGGGAAGGAAAGAGGGAGGGGGAGGGAAGGGGAGTGGAGGGCGGCAACAACCTGGTGGTGGTGGTCACGGAGCCCGGGCGCCGCTACACCACATGGCTAATTTTCAATCATCAGAGGAAGCAGTCAACCGAGCATATCGCCGCCCTCCCTCTCTCCCTCGCTCCCTTCACACTCCCTCCTGTTGCCCTCCCTCCCTCCTTCTTGCTGCCCTCCCTCGCACCCTTCACACTCCCTCCTGTTGCCCTCCCTCCCTCCTTCTTGCTGCCCTCCCTCGCACCCTTCACGCTCCCTCCTGCTACCCTCCCTCCTCCTACCCGCCCTAACCTTACCTAAAGGGACCACCATACACAACCTGTCCACTAACACATGCTACTAGACGATGATAATGACGATGATAATGACACTATACGCTAGCCTTACCCCCAGTACCTTCCACTCTCCCTGTCGCACCATCATCTTTCCCTTCCTATCTTCAAACACTCTCCACTTCCTCTTCTTCCTCCTACCTCTATTTCCTCTTCTTCTCTTTCTTATTCTTCTTCTTCTCTTTCTTATTCTTCTTCTTCTTCTTCTTATTATTATTATTATTATTATTATTATTATTCACCATAGTGTACCTATTTTCAGTTACGTCATGAGGTGAATCTGTTAGCCACTCAAAGCAGGTAGGGAGTCAGGCAAGGTAGGGAGTCAGGGAAGAGAATCGGGGAGGCAGGTAGGTGGGAGTCAGGTAGGTGGGAGTCAGGGAGGTAGGAGTCAGGGAGGTAGGAGTCAGGGAGGTCGGTAGGGAGTCAAACAAGTAGTTATGCAGTACGGCAAGACAGACAGATAGACGGGCCAAGGACGTAGGTAACTATGGTGATCATTCAGTTATGGAAACAAGTTGGTAGACAGGTGAGCACGAAGGTCAATCAGTTGTGCAGGTCAAGTGGAAGGGAGGCAAACATGGAAGCAGAAAGGTCGGTCATGCAGGCAGGTGGTGGTGGTAAGCAGGATGGTCACTCATGCAGGCAGAGAGGACGGGACAAGCAGACGGGCAAGGAAACAACTGCAGGCAGGCAGTCAGGCAGAGAGGAAGAGGCAGGCAAACAAGGGCGGTCATGCAGGAAGAAGCAAGCAAGCAAAGTCAGTCATGCAGGCAGGTACAGATGCACCATGCCAACCCAATAGTACGGTGCGTACAACCACACCCCCTCACACCTCTCCTTGTGTATATGCATGTGTGTGTAATTGTTTACACTCATGTAACCAAGCGCGTGTATAGAAGCGAGTGTTTGTGTGTACATGACAAGCGTGTGTCCTTGAATGCTTCCTATATATACATGTGGGTGTGCGTACGTGCTTGCGTATCAGCGTCCTTTAATATTGGTATTATGGGCGTTCGGAACTATATGCTTTCGCGTGTGTGTGTCATGAATACTGTTTTCCCATGAACATGCGCGCGGAAGTGTGTGTGTGTGTGTGTGTGTGTGTGTGTGTGTGTGTGTGTGTGTGTGCGTGTGCGTGCTTGCGTTCCTGCGGTGGGTGTGTATGTATATATGTACGTCCGAGGTTGGGAGCGCGGGTCCAGAATGTACCTCCCGAGCTGTACTTCCTGACCATGCAGCCTCCGTACACAGCCCCCCCACCTCCTTTCCCTCACATCTTCCTTCCTCCTCCTCCTCTAAACCACTAAGAACCATTACCCCCACTAAAACACACACACACCAATACAAATATCACACAAGACATTCACAAAACCAAACGAGCAAAGGTGATATTTAAAATGAAGACGAAGCCAAAATGAGAGGTTTCGAACGCGTCTCTCATTCATAGAGGGGCAGTGGTCACGGTGGAGCTTGAGGCATCACACACACACATGATGACTTGTACCTTAGTAATAACACTACTCTCTCCAATAAGCCAGAGAGAAAGATCAAATTCCTGAACATCAACAAGATGGCGCTGGCAAGATCGAAATATTTAAGCGAGAAAATAAGAGAAAACACCATAAACGAACATCTAAACACCGAAAAACAAATATGGCGCGAAAAAATGAACATTTTGGCGGGAAACGAAGCTCACACAAAGTAAGTCCAACTCTCCAATGATCCTGTTGGCGCCAAATGTAATCAGTTAAGGCTTATCTGGGGCGCCTTACAGACCAAACTCCCTCGTGTGTTTATCAGATAAGCCAAGACGCCCCCAGGTGGTCAACGCCTCAGAGTACACTGGTCTACTCTTACCAACACCGGATTTTTTGAACAGGGAATTGGGGGCAATCAGTCTTGTTGATGTGGCGTTAAAATACAAGATAAATTTGATGTAAAGAATATTCTATAACAATGACCTTATAATAATATGGTGAAGATAATGATAATAATAATAATAATAATATTATGGTGAAGCTAATAATAAAATAACAATAATAATACGGTGAAGATAATAAAATAATTAAAATATAAATAATGCAGAAAAAATAATAACTCCGGTCCTTCAAGTTATAGGTTACACAATGCAAAATAAAACCACACACACACACCACAACCGCATCCAGCCCATACGTGCACGAACTGATCGCTATAAGAACAGCCCAGTCCCAACCATTGTAAAAATTATCAATAACTTGTAATAAATCAGTGTATTCACTCCCAGTAAACACTGCTCCTTACACTGTCACTATGTTGAAATGAACTGTAGTTTGAGCTTTTCCCCATCGAGTTATTATATATCTTATTTGTGTCACTTATGTTACTTGTATATTATTTGTAATTCGAAACCCATTCCCCAAATATGTAACTGTATATTTTCAGCCTTCTGGCTGCCAAGCTCTTTCAATAAACCGTTAATTATTATTATTATTATTACACACCTGACCTACAGCTATGACCTTCACCTTTGACACGAGTTCAGTCTCCGGTCGAGTGTTGATACTTTACGTGAAGGTGTTGAACAACTTACCCCCACCCATCCCAGCAAAGACTACGCTCCCTTCCATTAAATCATCTCTTAAAAAATATATATTGTCTAAGTATTAATATTTCTTGCAACACCTACTATATTTACAGTACCTGCTTTTATTGTACCACCAAAACCGTTATATCACAGATTATCATGTAGATAGATAAGAAATTACCATTGTGATAATATATTTGCCAACTAGACATAATCCTGACAGCTTTGTCCTCTTGCTCAATTTCAATACTGTTATGTTCTTATTACCACCAGGCTATTGTACTATTCCAGATGATACTAAATGTTACATAATACTTCCTTGAGATAAATGTATAGTATATATCAGGTGCCTACAGAGAGAGAGAGAGAGAGAGAGAGAGAGAGAGAGAGAGAGAGAGAGATATCCTTCTGTATAATTCGAACATATAAATAAATAAATAAATACGAACAAGTGAATCTTCCTTCCTTAGATTGGGTTGGCAGCTCAGAGCATCAATGACACATGACTTAACGCCCACGAGGAAGTAAATGTCACACACACAATAAAGGTCAGATGATGATATTTAAAGGCCATACTTAACTAGTTCCAACTACCAACGCATGAATGGGGTTGTGGGGGGGGGGGGTAGACTTATCATGAATGGAAGTCTCTCTCTCTCTCTCTCTCTCTCTCTCTCTCTCTCTCTCTCTCTCTCCCATACATACGTTATAACCTGTCAGACTGACCTTCAAACACACGGTCGATTCTCACCTGTGAATGAAATTTTGTCGATACATCCAGGTCACAACATTCACGTCGTTGTTTACATTTAGGTTATTGTTTACACCCTTTGTTTACGTTCAGGTTATTGTTTACATCCTTTGTTTACGTTCAGGCTATTGTTTACATCCTTTGTTTACATTCAGGCTATTGTTTACACCCTTTGTTTACGTTCAGGTTATTGTTTATATCCAGATCTGTTTACATTCAGGTCTGTTTACATCCAGGTAATATTGTGTAATCCAAGTTGTCTATGTAGTTATGTCTACTGTCTAAAAGATTCTATTCTGTCTATATACTTTAGTTCTGTCTAAAATGTCTTGTCTTCACTCAATTCTATTCTGCCACGAGAGAGAGAGAGAGAGAGAGAGAGAGAGAGAGAGAGAGAGAGAGAGTCCATACATACTCGCCCGTCCATAAGTTGCATCTGTACATGGATTCCCTCGACCGCCCCGCCCCCGTCCCATACCCGTCTACTAGCATCCATGTACCCGTCACACCCCCAGACAAACTAAACATACCACCCCTGTCCCATACACACACCCATAGACAGACAACACAACACGACACACACACACACGCATGTATTGAGGTGTGGTGGTGGGAGGGAGGAAGTCTGCCACCCAGGTAATTAAAAACAGTCCCAAAATAGCCGTGAAGGGCGTGCAAATCCATTTACCTCTCCCGCCAGAAAAGATGTGTTCCCCTGTGTGTGTGTGTGTGTGTTCCCGTGTGTGTGTGTGTGTGTGTGTGACTGTTGTGTGTGTCTGTGTGTGTTCCGTGTGTGTGTGTGTGTGTTCCCGTGTGTGTGTGTGTGTCTGTGTGTGAAGGGGCAGCGAGACCTCCTCTCCGCCCCTCCAGATACACAGAGGCGTTCTCACCTTTCCCCGCAGTTAAATTAACCTCGCGTCCACCTGCCGTACGTTACGTCATCATCTACGTCACGGTTTTATGTTAAATTAGCCGGCTGGCCCGCCTCTGCCCCCCAACACGACGAAGAGAGAATGTGAGAAAGTGGAAGAGGATGTGGAGGAGGAAGGAGGTGATGACGGAGGGAGGAGGAAAGAGTACGAGGAATGGTGAGAGAGAGAGAGAAAGAGAAAGAGAGAGAGAGAGATGGTTGGTTGTGTGGAGGAGAGGTAGAGAAGGGGAAGTGAAGGAGGAAGGAAGGGGCGATGGTTAAGGGTAAAGAGAGAAGGGGGGGTTAAGAAAAGAGGGTGAGGAGGGGGGATGATGAGGGAGGGGGGAGGGAGGGGATCGTTGAAGGTATCGTCTTACATAATTGTGGCGGTGGGTTCAACTCACTACCGCACCACCACACACTCCCCCTCACCACACTCCCCCTCACCTCACCCATTCACTAAACACAACACAACTACAGCAATTACCCCCCCTCCCCCAGGACTACACAATAACCACTCCCACATCTATTCACTAACCTTTAAATTAAGTAACAAATCTAAGTACAGCTACAGGACTACATAACTACAGATAAGGGACTACAGGTAGCTATAGAACTACACAACTACAGGTAAAAGTACAAAACCACAGGTACAACACTACAGGTACATTAATTCACAACCAGTCTACATTTAACCCATTTAACTACAGTCTACACCATAAATGATGTACTGTAGGAACAATCATACACAATCATTCTACATCAATCATCTCAGGTAGGCGTGAGAGGAACACCTTCTACGTCTCTACTACAACAAGCGGTCAAGAGTAATCCCCGATCTTTTCAACAACAATCGTCTCACCAAGTAAACAACAACAAAAATTATGCAAGAATGAAATACAACAATGCCATCGATTGCAACACTACGTACACTAGAGAAAGTGGAATGAATGTTGCAAAGGCGATTCACTCGGTTGCAGGAGGTGATTAACTAAGAAAAATACATATTACCTGCACCCCCCACCCCCCAAAGGTTCTTCTGCAACATGACTTTTTTTTAAATAACAGTTTGCAACAATGGTCAATAACTGGGATAATCTTCTGCAATACGACTTAGTTGCAACAAGGTAACTAGGGGAGAAAAGACACTGGCCCTTCTTCACTACGGGTTGCAAGTACGAGTGCATACGTACGAGGCACTACGGGTTGCAAGTACAAGTGTATATGTAAAAAAACAAGCACAGGTTGCAACAAGACGACAAAGACACTCAACGCCCGTGCAACATTTACCGTGGAGCTACATGTGTGTGTGTCTAGGCAGCGGACGGAGCCTCTTGCCACCACGACACCCGCTTATACAACCACGAGTCACCCACCCACCAAGATGTGTGTACCTCACGTCTACTGTACACCAACAATGAGATGCTGGTGTGTGTGTGTGTAGTGTGTGTGTAGTGTGTGTGTAGTGTGTGTGTGTGTGTGTGTGTGTGTGTGTAGTGTGTGTGTGTAGTGTGCATGCGCCATGTTCACTGCCCGGCCATTCATTGATCCAACATCATTCATTCCTGGTAAAAGGCCATTTTGAGTGAGTGAGTAAGTGTGAGTGAGTATGTGTAAGTGTGTGTGTGAGTGAGTATATATGTGAACGAGTGAGTGAACGAGTGAGTGAACGAGTGAGTGAGCGAGTGTAGTAGTAGTAGCAGCATCAGGAACTTGTGTTGACTCGTGACCTTTGTCGGCCGCCGATAACCCATTCATTAGAGACGAATCCACACAACCAATCCCGTTACGCCACGCTGTACTGCCACCCACCCACTCTCACCCCCTCCCACCACCCTACCTCCCTCCCTTCCTTCCGCCCATACTCCACCCTCCCGCCCTTTCATTCATCCCACACCACCCACCCCACACACCCACCCGCCCACCAATAACACATTCCTCAGCTTACGAGATGACTCTTGATAACATCTCCATCCCTCCCTCACTCCTACCCTCTCTCCCTCACTCCCTACCCTCCCCTCCCTCCCTCCCTCCCCTCACTCCCTCCTCCCTCCCTCCCTCCACCTCCCTCACTCCTACCCTCTCTCCCTCACTCCTACCCTCTCTCCCTCACTCCTACCCTCTCTCCCTCACTCACTCCCTCCCTCTCCTTAGTGCACTCAGATGGTGGGATGACCGACCTAGACATAATCTCTCTCTCTCTCACACGTTATTATGTAACATTTAGTATACGGATAAGTACATGTAAGATGCGTCAGTGTGTGCGTCAAGGGAGGAGGGGCGGAGGACGTGGGTGAGGAATAGTAAAGAGGGAGTGAGGGAGAGAATTGGTGAGGGAGAGTGAGGTCAAGGAGGGGAGAATCAGGGAGACATCTAGACAGTGAGAGGCAAGAATAACAGTAACCCCCCGGTCTTACTTACGGTGTTGGTATGTACTCTACCCCCCCTCCTCCCTCCCCCCCACACACATTTTTTATATTTACGGTGAACCCTGAACCCAGCCACCACTAACCCACCATTGCCACCCACACCATTCCACTCTCCCCCCACTCCCACAACGTTTATGCATCTAGTAAAGGGTGCAGCCTCCACCACCCAGCCCACCCCCATCCCACCAACCCCGTACCCACCCACCCAAACTACTTGCCCAGTCTTCACCCTCCTCAAGATCCTGTTAAGTCCTGTTCTCTTTCCTGACTGTGTCCTGTCGGTTGTGCGGTGCCCGGTACTTTCTCCGCTACCTATTAGTACTTCCCCTCCTGCTTGAATGGTACTTCCTCTCCTACTGGTACTTACTCCGCTACTTATTAGTACTTTTCCTCCTGCTTGATTGGTACTTTCTCCAACCCAGGAAGAAAATATTAATTGCCACTTTCTGACCGATACTCACTGATACTTCCCTTTCAACTTATTGGTACTTTCCTTTCTACTCAGATGTACTTTCTGCGTCTGCTGGGCACTGTATGCTTTAAAGCCTTAGGTTACAGTTACACAATGAGGCAGAAGGGCAGGTAAGGTTCTCACACACACTGGCCAGGTGTCGCGCGTTCATTACCCCGGCAGTGTGCGTCGTGGCGGCCAGACAACACCCCCAGACACTCAGGTATGTGTCACGCATGGTCCCCCCCCCCCTCTCTCTCTCTCTCATAATATGGGCATGGTCTCTCTCTCTCTCTCTCTCTCTCTCTCTCTCTCTCTCTCTCTCTCTCTCTCTCTCTCTCTCTCTCTCTCTCTCTCTCACGCAGGGAAACAGAAGGAGAAGCGGGGGGGGGGTGGAAGAGGAGAGGTGGGAAGGAGGAGGCAGTAGTAGGCGGAGGTGTTGAGGAGAGACATCAAGGGCCAGGTTGGGCGTGGCCATTCATCACGATAAAAGGTGGAGGAAGAGTGAGTCAGGCTAGTACTAGAGACACACACACGCACACACATTCTTCTCTCTCTCTCTCTCTCTCTCTTGTTCGTCAGGTTAACAAAGCAAAATCAACGAGTTTATTAGATTAGGACTGGTTAGGTTAAGGGTTGTATTAGCTTAGGTTTAAAATTATTCGGTGGAGTTAGGTCAGGCTAGGTCAAGTTAGGTCAGGCTAGGTCAGGTCAGGTTAAGTCAGGTTAGGGTGGGTTGGGTTAGGTCAAGTTCGGTTGGTGAACGATATGTCCTCATACACGTAGGGTCAAGACCTATTCAGGCGCTCCTCCTGAGCAGCTGGCCCCCTTGGCCAATGTTTGGTCCATTCCCCAAGTCCCTCTCCCCGACCCATCCTCACCACCGGGATATCAACATAATCAAAAGTGACAATTTCGCTTCGGAAAGAAGTGGGACCAGTGTTGAACAGTGATGAACAGTGTTTAAGTCAGTGAATTCAGCACTACAGTTCCAGTGAGATAAGCACCCCTGGGGACTGACCGCCATCTTCTGACAAGAAGGTGCTAATCAGTCCAGTGGGTCGGCTTCACACTTGACTTCGAAATAACACAACACCACCCAGTAGAGCGGGGTACTGTGACACCCCACACCACCCAGTAGAGCGGGGTACTGTGACACACACCACACCACCCAGTAGAGCGGGGTACTGTGACACACACCACACCACCCAGTAGAGCGGGGTACTGACACACACCACACCACCCAGTAGAGCGGGGTACTGTGACACACACAACACCACCCAGTAGAGCGGGGTACTGTGACACACACCACACCACCCAGTAGAGCGGGGTACTGTGACACACACCACACCACCCAGTAGAGCGGGGTACTGTGACACACACCACACCACCCGGTGTTCCCATGACCACGTGAGGTCCTTCATATCAACACCAGAGGGAGTTACTACACCAAGTGAACACCACACCACCCGGTGTCTCCATGACCAGTCCAGGCCGGACCATCAACTGTTAACTATAATAATTTGTATGTTCAATTCATGTTCCTTCTTCCTTCAGTAATGAAAGCTTTTGTTAAACGACCCACCCACCCCAAGTCTTTGTATGTAATAAGTGATTTTTGTCCAATGTATATTTTCAGCCTTCGGGCTGCCGACTTTTTCAATAAACCGTTAATTATTTTATTATTATTATTATTTATTGGGCACCCCCCTACGCAGAAGCGTTTACAGCGCCAACAGGGAAGCATGCTAAGTTCATGCTTGCCTTTATGTCTCATGAGTCAAGGGCGTAGAAGCCTGAAGAGTCAATGGTTTATGTCTAAGCAAATTATTGGAAGCTCCAACAACTTTCCCTGAATACGAATTCGCAACTTTCGATTTACAGCAGGTGCCTATTACTATATTCGATACGACGGCCTGACCTAACGATGGCGACCTGGCAAAAAAGTGGACCCGGGTTCGATTCCCAGGCAAGAGGAAACTATGGGCAAGTTTCTTTAAGCCATCCACCACCTGTCTACCCAACAAGACCCAGCAGTAATTGGCAACTTGAATGTTAATCGATTTACGGATTGTTTTGTGTTCGTGGTTAGACAGTGTGGGTGTGGTGTTGGCGGCAGCCTTTACATCTTAAACAAATTCACGCCTATGACCGGCCATCGTCGAACACGTGGGCCAACTATCTATTATACATAATATTCGTCAAGTCAAACAGCTAACCTAACCATAAAATAGCCTATCCTAACCTAACTTTAACCTAACCTAACGCAACCTTAATCCAACCCAAACCTAACGTAACCTTAACCTAACAATTTGACCAGAACTAACACTAATCTTCACAAATTTATCTACCACCACCTCAGCCTAACCTAATCCAGACACTGTGTGGACACTGTCAAGGTGGGCGTAGACCAATCGACGGGCGCCATACCCGCATTCAAGTGGAGTCTGCCAAATGGCGGCCGCCCACCCACCAGTAAACTCTTGACCCAGACCAGCAGTATATCAAGAGCCGCTCACGGTAAACTTCCTCTCAACTGACTCACTTAAAATACACCACAGACATGAGGTTACAATGGCGTCCAAATTGTGCCGAGACTCTATCTTTATTAAATTCCTTCCCCCCTGGCACTACACGGGTGCCTCCCCCTGGCACTACACGGGTGCCTCCCCCTGGCACTACACGGGTGCCTCCCCCTGGCACTACACGGGTGCCTCCCCCTGGCACTACACGGGTGCCTCCCCCTGGCACTACACACACCATTTACCATCCAAGACACCGTCACTTGTACACCGATCATAATCAGGGGCTGGAGCTGCTTATTTCGGGCGCGCTCCACCGTGCTTCCGGCGTCTGGGGGCACAACTACTGCCTCCACACACAAGACTATTCTCTCCCCTCCTGAGCTCTGATCAACCCAATCCCAACCATTGTAAAAATCATCAACAACTTGCAATTAACCTGTGTGTTCACTCTCTGCCAATCTCACTTATGTACTGTAACTGCTGAAATTAATTGTTAAACGACCCTTTCCCAATAGTCATTATATATGTACCAATTATGTCACTTGAACACACACACACACACACACACACACACACACAAAACTACCTATACAAAATCATGTCGAAAAAATATGACAACGGATGAAGGATTTTGACAACCCTACCGAGACAACAGGAGTCACAGTGTTCATTGTGGAATTCCTCGATCACCCGGAGTACCGATAGTTGTTTGAACGACTGTGACCACTCCATAACTGTGTCACCTTTACCGTCTCTATTTTGTATATTTTAACCTTATTCGCTGCCATGTTCTGTCAAGTTGTTTATTATTATTTGATTATTACTATTAGTTTTATTATTATTAGTACAGATCAGTTAGTAGCCTTCGTGTACACATACTAAGAGGAGGTGGTATGGGGTACAACCACCACACCTGTCACTAATAACGAGACTAATAATAACTGTGTCTTTATATCCTACAACTTACTTCGGAAGTTAAACAAAAATGAATAAGACGAAAATAAAATAAATATATAAATGCTTAAATGCATAAATAAATACGGGAAGGAAGGCAGGAAGGACACACACACACACACACACACACACACACACACACACACACACTAGCTGTAGGTGAGGGGAGGGAGGGAGGGGGAGAGGGTAGTGAAGGAGGGAGACGGTGAGTGGGTGCTAGACAGGGAGAGTATGTGTGGGTGGTGGTGAGGGAGGTATTGTTGGTGCAGATCGTCTCGCTGACCCCCCCCCACAAGTTCATGAAGGTATAAAAGAAAAGGTAATGACACAGGTGGTAATGTTTACCTTTATAAGACAGGTGAGAATAATTAGTATCAGCTGAAGTTTAGCCGCCCCCCCCCAAGCTTATCTCACCTGTCGGTGAAAGATCCTAGTGGTAACCTAACCATAATGTAACCTAACCTAACCTAATCTAACGCTAATCTAATCTAACCTTATTCTAACGCTAATTCAACCTAATCTACCTTTAATCTAATGCAACGCTAATTTAACCTAATCTAAACCCTTCACCCACCTACATCACCCGCGGTAAAAACAAACACTAAATAGGAATTGGCGGGAAGAACAAACGCTAAATGGGAATTGGCGGTAAATTGAATCGACTTAAAGCATAACGAACACCAAAACACGTCTTAAGTTAACCCCTCAGCCCAGGTAACTTGCTGCCCAACACTTACCGGTACACCTTAAACCGCTGTAACTTCCGCCCTTCACGGTACAGTTTAAAGCCCTGTAACTTGTGCCCTTCACGGTACAGTTTAAAGCCCTGTAACTTGTGCCCTTCACGGTACAGTTTAAAGCCCTGTAACTTGTGCCCTTCAGTTATCGGTACAGGTTAAGGTACAAGGTTATTGAACTGGCGGCGGCATGAATCAGTCGCTAGTAAGTGGCCAAAAATAAAAGAGTCTGCTGGCGTGAGAAGTGGCGACGGTCACCAGCTGTGTGTGTGTGTGTGTGTGTGTGTGTGTGTGTGTGTGTGTGTTTGATGGCAACACACACACACTCACTGGCTATCCACTGATGCTGTACTGTAAGCTTTATGATGTAATTTGAGAACAAGCCTGAAGAAAAATAAACTTACTGAAGCTTATTTTTTAACTTTACTATAGATGTCTTAGTGCTCAAGTATCAATGGATGACGAAGGTGGATTGAGACACACACACACACACACACACACACACACACACACACACACACACACACACACAATCCAGGCCCCGCAGCCGCCACTAACTGTCTGGAACCCAACTTGGCAACATGTACCAAAATACTCCACCTGCAGCCAGTCTGCATACTACCACACACACACACACACACACACACACACACACACACACACACACCTTTCATTACACAATAATCAGTAATCATATCAACACCACCATTAAACCTCTGTCACCCGCCCTTCCCCCTCCCACAGTTAGCTTACTACCAGCGTGACCAACCCTCCCTCACCACTACCAGGGAGAGGGCGGAGGTGATCGGTGGAAGGAGGGAAGGAAGGGAGGAAGGAGGAAAGGAAATGAAATGAAGGGAAAAAGAAAAACCCAACACTAAAAATCTCCCTCCTAGGTCACAGCATCGTAAAAAAAAAAATAATTGTTTTTTCAGGTGAGATAATAACAAATCAAGGTATAGATGACAGTGCTAACCAACACTAAAGGGGCGGGGGAGATGAAGCGTGTTTAATATTTACGTTAGTTGTCAGGTGCCTTCAAGAGAGCCCCTCCCCCAACACCCATAAGGTCCATGTTAGGATTGTTGTTCTTGTTCTTCACTTTGTATGCTGTTAAATGATTTGTTCTTCACCTTGTTATCCGGTTGTGATGTTGTTCACTTTGTATCCGGTTAAGTGATTCGTTGTTCACGTTGTATGCTGTTAAATAAACTCCTTCCATTACAATCGTTAAGGGAGACGAAGTGTCCTGGTGTTGACAAATCCTCCTGCTATAAAGACAACGCCAGGATAGGCAGAAGGTGGGGAGGGAACGTTCGTCTGGCGTAACGCATCACTGGGAGGGGGAGGAAGGAAGGTACAGAGGACCATCGGACGCTGTTGAATGCTTGTATTGGCGATGAGACCCCTCAAGCGTGTGGCGTAGATTCCATAATGGCGTCAGGTAGAGGAGCAGTGTGAGGTCGTGTCAGCAATGGTTTCAGGTGACGACTGGGAAGGGAAGGTAAAACACACACACACACACACACACACTGGTTGACCCCACCGCTGCTACCACCTTCATAACAAGACCGTGGCCAATATGCGGAAGCTCCCAGGCAGGTGTTTGGTGCACACAAGAACGACCTTCTGGGCAAGGCCACACCCGAGCCACACACACACACACACACACACACACGACTCCATCCTAACCTTGTGAGTTTGTGTTTTTGGTTTAGTTAATTAAGGATCACCTATTTTTGGGGGTTAGGTTAGGACTGGTGTGTGTGTGTGTGGCTCTCTCTCTGTCTGTCTGTCTGTGTGTGTGTGTGTGTGTGTGTGTGTGTGTGTGTGTGTGTCTCTCGTCTGTGTGTGTGTTTGTTTGTTTTGGGGGGCAAGGAGGAAGGGGAGGGGGGGGGGCGGCTATTGCGGTGTTCGCGCAGGTGATGATGATGTTAGTGGCCTTGCAGGTAACCTTGAGTGACAGCCCTATGTGGGGAGTATCACCTGCACCACCACCTCGAATAACACAAACCATAACCAAAACAACCACACACCACAACAACACCTGAGGTCACACCAAGTCCTCCTGCCGCCACTAACAAGGAACACCTGTAAATTACGTAGAACAACAGCTTTGACCTTGCGTATGACGTCGTTTACAAAGTTGCGTATGACGTCGTTTACAAAGTTGCGTATGACGTCATATAAGTGTATCTATGGAAGCTCCCCAATAGAAATTCGTTGATTGGTTGATTTTTAGTGCGATTTTGACGCCACTGTAGAGAGAGAGAGAGAGAGCTACCAACACGACCACACCTGTCCACATATATCTACACCTGTCCACACTACACCCACACCTGTCCACACTACACCCACACCTGTCCACACTACACCCACACCTGTCCACACTACACCCACACCTGTCCACACTACACCCACACCTGTCCACCTCAATATATGTTAGTTGTCTACCTGTCATTTTAACTCTGTGTTTTAATTCATTGAGGCCACAAGGACAAGGTGCCCTGGGCGTCAAGCTGATCAACCAACACTGCTGCTACCTGTCAGCCACAACAACACAATCAAGACCCAAATGCATCAGTCGAATTTTCCCTTTAAAAACACCCAAATTTACGAGATTTTCCCTTTCGAAGTTCTTAATTCACGCCATTTTTCATTTAAAAGATGATAGTCACGTGATTTTCCTTTAAGATTAATTTCACGTAATTTTCCCTTTAAAAGTCTTCAGTTCACGCACGGAATCAATTCCCGTCACGTCTGCCAACCTTCAACAGTTAGCCAGCCAATCACGTCACTCAACCTATTACTAACCCAGCCAATCCCGACACTCAACCTATCACTAAGCCAACCAATCACGGCACACTCAACCCATTACTAAGCCAGCCAATCAAGACACTCAACCCATTATTTAGCCAGCCAATCACGATAAAGAGAGAAGGGGGGCAGGAAGGTAGGTAGGTCTGAGGAAGGCAAGGTTCACTCACGTGGTAGAGCTGGCCCTACCCCTGTAACCCTTCCCTCACCCCACTTACCCTGGCCCCCTCCCCCCATATGGCGGCACCTACTGTAGACACTAAATATACCCGGCCCTGCCTCACCCACGCTAACACCACATGGGGGGTCCTCGCTGCCGCCTACCAACAGGGCTGCCCCTCACTTGGCACCACTACCTTACCTTACCTAACCTTACCTTACCTTACCTTACCTTACCTTACCTTACCTTACCTAACCTAACCTAACCTAACCTTACCTTACCTTACCTAACCTAACCTAACCTAACCTAACCTAACCTAACCTAACCTAACCTTACCTTACCTTACCTAACCTAACCTAACCTAACCTTACCTAACCTAACCTTACCTTACCTAACCTAACCTAACCTAACCTAACCTTACCTAACCTAACCTAACCTTACCTAACCTAACCTTACCTTTCTATCTATCTATCTGTCAGTCTAATACTCTACCAAACAGCTTACCATCCAACTAGCCTCACCTACCTACCCAACCATCTACTAACTAATCTTACTTCTCTGGGCTAATGCTGCTCCTACCACAAAGCTTAAACCCTCATCCTCGCCCTAGCTTAGAATAGTCTTTCTTCACGCCACAGCTTAAACCGCCATCCTCGTCGTCACCACACGGCTTAAAACCGCCACCTTTATCTAAGCCTAAACTGTCATCTTCGCTTAAGCTTAAACCGCCACCAATATTTGAGCCTAAACCACCATCTTTGCTTAAGCTTCAATCACCACCTTCAAGATTCAACCGAAGTCTTCATCACATACCGCCATTCTCGCCTAAGCTTAAACCGCCAGCTTAAGGCCGTAACTCAGGTGAACCAAGCAGATGCGTTCTCGTCTTCCCCAAGCTGACAAAAACTTAAAACCGTCTTGGCCCAGATATTCCGTAGGTTAATACTGAAGTCACCTGAAGATTAGGCACCCCTTAGCTTATTACCTCCATCACCAACGCTCCCCTACCCCTCCATCACCAACACTCCCCCACTCCACCACCAACGCTCCCCTACCCCTCCATCACCAACACTCCCTACTCCTCCACCACCCAACGCTCCCTACCCTCCATCACCAACACCCCCCCACCAACGCTCCCCTACCCCTCCACCACCAACGCTCCCCCACCACCAACGCCCTCCCTCCACCACACCTGTATGATTTATAGACCATTTCCAGCACAACGCCATAACAAAACTGTAAATACAACGATCCAATTTGCCGAGCGGCCTTTTTTAAAATGTTCAATGTGGCATAACTCGGTGGCATCGAGACAAATGGTAGGGAGGAATGTTTATACCTGCCCTGCCCTGCCCTGCCCCCCAAGCAAGATCCCCTCAGCCAGGCCGCTCTCACTCACACACCGAGGGAGTATCTGTGGAGGCTCTCGGTACTCCCCTTGTGGTATTCCATCAAGGTCCTCCTCGACGTATAAACGACACTGGAATACCTTTAAGTAGCCCTTGACAAAACCTCCACGTGATACCCCAAGGTCCACCTCGATGATGGATCACCTGTAGTCCCCAGCGGTCCTCTACAACATAACCTAACCTACCTAATTGTCCTCACCTAAGCTACTCCTATGGATAGCGCAGGGGATAATTACCTTTAGTTACCCTTGGTTAGTGACGCTTTTTCCCGTCAGTAGCTCACCTGACGAAGGAGGGAACGACAGAAGGACCTTTCCCTTTATGAGGTAAGGTAGTAGGGTCGTATAGTGAGGGAAGTAGGTAGCGTGACTCGAGGGTGTGGGGGTGACCCCGTATATTAACACAGGCTCAGTACAAGTGTTGTATATAAAACACAACTGCGTGTTACAGCTTTTTACTAGTTGCATAAGAACATAAGAAAATAAGGAGTCTGCAATAGGCCGGTTGGCCTGTGCATGGCAGCTCCTGTCGAGAGTTACTACCACTCTCTATCATCCATGAATCTATCTAGCCTCCTTTAGAAACTTTCCAGAGTTCCCGCACTTACTACAAAGTTGCTAAGCTTGTTCCACTCGTCCACCACCCTATTTGTGAACCAGTTTCTTCCTATCTCCCTCCTAAACCTAAACTTATCCAACTTGAATCCGTTGCTCCGAATCCTATCCTGCTCGGATATTATAAGAACTTTATCTATATCCATCTAACCTGTGTTTGAAGTTATCCAGCGTATTCGAGTTAATAATGATATTTGGTAACTTGTTCCACTCGTCCACTACTCTATTTCCAAACCAATGTTTACCTATTTTGCGCATAAATCTAAATTTGTCTAATTTAAAACCATTGTTACGAGTTCGCTCCTGGTTGGATAGTTTGAGTACCTTTGTAATGTCCCCTTTGTTTAGCCCAGACTTCCATTTATACACCTCGATCATATCGCCCCTCTCATGTCAGTAAGAAAATTCACAACCAGGGGGAGAGTAGGAGGCAAGTGGAGGGCATGACAGGGATGGAGAGGGGTGTTGGGGGTCGTGGGAGTGGTGTAGGGGAATGGGAAGGAGTGAGGGGGATGGGAGGGGTGTGGGAGGGGTGGAGGTGGAGAGTAGGAGGCGAG
The DNA here is from genome assembly GCF_018991925.1 of Homarus americanus. Taxonomy (NCBI): domain Eukaryota; kingdom Metazoa; phylum Arthropoda; class Malacostraca; order Decapoda; family Nephropidae; genus Homarus; species Homarus americanus. The sequence continues at coordinate 5,292,301 of NW_024733231.1, forward strand.
GGAGGGGGGAGCCTTACCTGTACGTGTGGAAACACTTAAGAACCCCCCACCCCCACCCCTTCTTGTCTCTTTTATTACCTGTTACCTGCCCCGAGTCTTTTGTTTTCCTGGTGGTAATTCTTACAGTGTGTGGGGGTGAACACACACACACGTAAACAGAAGGTCCGGTAGGTAATTTCTCTCACAAACTTTGCGTATTTGTCGATCGCCTAGCCTAACCTAACCTGACCTGACCAATCGTAACACTGAATTTCTGACTATCACGCAAAAAAAAAAATGAATTTGTAAAAAAAAGTTACGTAGAAAGTCCCCCACCGTAAGTAACTTCCTGTGTGTGTGTGTATTATGTGTTGAGGGTATGTCTGTGTACTTCGTGTTGTATGTGTGTATTATGTGTTGAGGGTATGTCTGTGTACTTCCTGTGTGTGTGTGTATTATGTGTTGAGGGTATGTCTATGTACTTCCTGTGTGTGTGTGTGTATTATGTGTGTGAGGGTATGTCTGTGTACTTCCTGTGTGTGTGTGTGTATTATGAGGGTATGTCTGTGTACTGTGTGTGTGTGTGTATTATGTTGAGGGTATGTCTGTGTACTTCCTGTGTGTGTGTGTATTATGTGTTGAGGGTATGTCTGTGTACTTCGTGTTGTATGTGTGTGGTCGTTTATTTTATACAAACACTGAACAACCTGAAGATCATTAGACACACCACCTTATTCCACCAGTAATTAACCAATCACCTATACCATCTTAATCCAACCTTACGCTAACCTAATCCAACCACGCTCACCCAAACCTAAATATGACCCATTGCCATTTAAGAGCATCATGTGTCATAGGCGGCCATTTTTAAAACTCTTGTTCGATCACCTGAAGATTAAACACCCTGACACTACCGGGAAGGGGGGTATCAGGATAGCGTTAGGGTGGTAAACTTTCAGGTGAAACAAGCTGGGGGTGTCCAATCTTCAGGTGCTCTCCCCCAATAATGAAAAAGCCACTTGGGGAGGTGGGGGGGGGAGGAGTGTACAAGCCCCCTCCACCTCACCCTACGTACGGCAGTTTAGATTCAGTCATCATAAACGCTCATCACCCACACCTCTCTCTCTCTCTCTCTCTCTCATTAACAGCACACTAGACAAGGCGCAACAGACCTCACTCAGCAGGTGTGTACGAAGGAGGGGAGGGTGGTGGGGTGTGGGGAGGGGAGAGTGGTGGGGTGTGGGGAGGGGAGAGTGGTGGGGTGGGCTGAAGACGAGGAGGAGGAGGTCACCAGTGGGCGCGGCACCACCACCACCACCACGCCCACTCATTCAAACTGTCTGTCTGAGGGAGGCAGCTGGTTGCGCCTCCTCCCAGCTGCTGACTTGTCTTGGTAACTTTGTCTGCCTGTCGTTTCTATCAGTCTGAGGAACGTATAAGCCGTCCTCACAGCTGACTTGTGGGAACTATCACTCTATCTCCGAGGTAAACACGAGAGAGAGAGAGAGAGAGAGAGAGAGAGAGAGAGAGAGAGAGAGAGAGAGAGACACACACACCGGATGCCACGCTCTAATTTTGGCCACAATGATCTTAATGACTCACGGGAAGTATGTGTGTCGGGCGGAGGTAAAACACACTGATTCACCACCTGGGTGTAGCTTAAGGGTGTCCTACACTCTTACACCCCCCCACCTACACCTGGCCATGGATCTCACCACCACACATTTCCCCCACCCACTACACATACACCCTCTACATACACACCCACACAAACCTAAACCTCTCCCTATACACACCTACACCGTCCCACACACTTACACCCCCCTACATACACACCTATACTCCTTACACACATACCTACACCCCCTACACCCTCCACATACACTAAAACAACTGGGTGTAGCCTTGGGTGTATTGTATAATCTCCACCATAAACCAAAACCTACACATACACATTTTACACAACTGGGTGTAAGTCCAAGTTATCTTACACACACACACACACACAAACGAAACATTTACACTCCACCTACTGCCTCACCTCTACACAGCTGGGTGTCTTGTACTGAAGTTAAAGCGACACCCCCTACACAAGGAGGAGAATGAACGCGAGTGTTGTATCACAGTTCTGCCACCAATCACCGTGATACCTCTTACTACTGACACCACCACTATTACAATGACAACCACCATTACCAACACCACTACTAACACCATAACAATGACAACCACCATTACCAACACCACTACTAATACCATAACAATGACAGCCACCATTACCAACACCACTACTAACACCATAACAATGACAACCACCATTACCAACACCACTACTAACACCATAACAATGACAACCACCATTACCAACAACACTACTAACACCATAACAATGACAGCCACCATTACCAACACCATAACAATGACAGCCACCATTACCAACACCATAACAATGACAACCACCATTACCAACACCACTACTAACACCATAACAATGACAACCACCATTACCAACACCACTACTAATACCATAACAATGACAGCCACCATTACCAACACCACTACTAACACCATAACAATGACAACCACCATTACCAACACCACTACTTACACCATAACAATGACAACCACCATTACCAACACCACTACTAATACCATAACAATGACAGCCACCATTACCAACACCACTACTAACACCATAACAATGACAACCACCATTACCAACCATTAAGACTTAAATCTAGAGCAACCTATCATAACTTAATCCAACGTAACGTAACCTAAATCCAACGTAACCTCCCATAAGCTAACGTCACGAAACCTAACCTAAATCTAACGAAACCTTCAATAAACTAACGTATCGTAACCTAACCAGAATCTAACAGAACCTAAACCTAATCTAACGCAACCTAACTTAACCTAACCCCCAATCTAACGTAACCTAGACTAAATCTAACTAAACCCTGGAGGGAGGGAGGCAGGAGGGGGAGGGGGGGGAGGAAGAGGAGAGGGATGGTGGCTGAAGGTGTAAACAATAGAAAATCCAAACCAGTCTCCCGCAATTCACAGTGATACCCTTATGCGGCACCTGATATATGTACTATACATTTATCTCAAGGAAATATTATGTAACATTTAGTATCATCTGGAATAGTACAATAGCGCTTCCTGAGAAAATAAAACTCCGCCTGGTGACATCATTTATCACACCGATATTAACTTACCCAGCAGTACCTCTTCATACTATGAGCACCACTCAAATATTAAAATTACAGGTGGTCCAAAATGAAGCTCTAAGATTCGTCACAGACGACAGATACCCCTTCACCAGAACCACAGCCGAGATACATAGAGACCTGAGAATGAAACCCATCAACCAGCATCTGCACACCCTGGCCAGCAGAGTCTGGCAAAAGATAGAACCATCAGAGCAAGAACTCCTTCAAAGACTCCCACCAGATAACGACAACAACCATACATGGTTCCAAAAAGTTACCAAATCTCAAAAGGTCCATTACCACCCCCGATCTACACAGCCAGGCAATAGACAACCTCCCTAGACCAACATCCGCCAGTAGGGTCGGCGGAATATGAAATAAGGCCCTTAAAACACCCATGTATGGGTAGGATGTCTAGTGCCTGTACTGGCAGACAATAACTAACCCATGACACAACCTTAACACACTATTAGCTTAGCTAGGCGGTCAGCCCGCCCTCTCTTACCTCCTAAATTTCTGAACTATAACTTCCTTCCCCCACCTCTAATCTTCTTTCACCCCTCCTTCCTCTACAAAAAAAAATATATACATATTTTTTTTTCCTGGGGTACGACGATGGGGATGAAGGGGCCCAAGGGAGGGGGTGAGAGTGGTGATGAAGGAGTGAAGGAAGGGAGGGAGGGAGGGAGGGAGGAAGGAAGGGGCCCTGGAAGGTGTCCTAGGGAGGGAGGGAGTGGGTGAGGGGAGTGATGCAGGAAGGAAGGGAGGGAGGGGGCCCTGGAAAGTGTCCTAGGGAGGGAGTGGGTGAGGGAGGTGATGCAGGAAGGAAGGGAGGGGGAGGGGGGCCCTGGAAAGTGTCCTAGGAAGGGAGTGGGTGAGGGAGGTAATACAGGAAGGAAGGGAGGGGGAGGGGGCCCTGGATAGTGTCCCAGGGAGAGAGGGAGGTGATCAAGGAGGCCTTCCAAACTCCCATACAGTATATGAGATAGTGTATAGGTGTATAGGCCGTGTATGGCCAGTGTATAGGCTGTGTATAGGCTATTGTACTATTCCAGATGATACTAAATGTTACATAATACTTCCTTGAGATAAATGTATAGTATATATCAGGTGCAGCTCAGGTTCTCAACTGGCTCAGCCATGTTAATATTGTTATTATTATTCACTCTGTATCTGTGTTTTTCTGGCTAAATAAACTGCTTCAATTCAATTCAAATGTGTCTATGGAAGGAGAGAATGTGTCTATGGAGGGAGAGAATGTGTCTATGGAGGGAGAGAATGTGTCTATGGAGGGGGAGAATGTGTCTAAGGAGGGAGAGAATGTGTCTATGGAGGGAGAGAATGTGTCTATGGAGGGAGAGAATGTGCCTATGGAGGGAGAGAATGTGCCTATGGAGGGAGAGAAGGTATGTGAGGGAGGGAGGTTGTGGGTAGGAAAGGCCCCAAGGAGGAGGGATGAGGGAGGGTACAAGTCCTAGCATGGTGAGGGAGTCCTGACGAGGAGGAGGAGTAGAGGGAGAGGGATGGGTGATGGACAAGGTAGAAAGCTGCAGGTACGAGTTAGGGTGGGGGGAGAGGAGGAATGAAAGAGGGAGGGTGAGAGGGAGGGTGTACCGTCTCCTCACTGCAGGCCGTCCCCTCCCCCACCCACCCACCCTCAGTCCCCCAACACACCCACCCTCATATAAATCTTCCTCTCCCCCTCCCCCTCTCCATATAACACCCCGCCCCGCCCTCCCCTCCCCGTGCCCGTAAGGTCCCCGGGGCGGGCGTGTAGTGGACCCAGCGCTAGGGTCGCCCGCCTGCCCGCCCCACATACCCAACATTCCTACAAGTAGGTCACACTCACACACGCACATACATACACTCGCTCGCTCGGTTCGTTCGTTCCCTCGTTATCTCTCTCTCTCTCTCTCTCTCTCTCTCTCTCTCACACACACACACACACACACACACACACACACAAGTTATCAGGTGCCTTCAAGAGAACTCTGGCACTCAACTGGCTCGACCACGTCAATACTGTTGTTATTATCGCCTCAATCTGTCTTTTTCCGGCTAAATAAACTGTTTCAATATCAAAGACCGGTGAATCACAAACGGAGGCAACGAAACCACCGGACAAATGGGCCCCAGTCAAGGTAAGGTGGGGTCCAGTCTAAAGGTGAGGCCGTCTAAAAAGTGGGGTCCAGTTTTAAAGATGGGGTCCAGTCTTTAAAGTGGGGTCTGATCTAAAATGGTGAGGTCTAGTCTTGAAGGTTGGGGCCCTGATCTTAAAGATGTTACTTGTGGTTAAGGTTAGGTTGAGGTAGTGATGGTGGCAGTGTTAGTACTGGTCGTGGTGATGATAGCAGCTCTGGCAGTAGTGGTGGAGGCGAGAGACATGACAGCAAAGTGTGATAATACTGATAGTGGCTAGGACCCTGAGGTGAGGTGAGGTGGTGGGGTGGTGGGAGGTAAGGTAGGGGTTTAGGAGGGAGGTAGGAGGGGAAAGTGAGATGGGGTGGTTGTGGGAAGGTGGTGTGGTGGGGGGGGGGGAGAGGCAGAGCGGGCCAGCAAGCAACACTCAGTCGTCCTGTACTTCCGCTGGCGTCGTCTTGCCTCCAGGGCTGGATACATCCGTCCACTGCGAAATCCCTACCGGGTTGACCCATCCCACACAACACACCGAACACTGTCTTCCCTCCACACACACACACACACACACACACAACTACACCAGACGAACGTTCGCTTGTCTTAGATCAAGTTTTATTTTATTTTCTAACAAACAGCTACGCCAGACGAACCTTCGCTTGTCTTATACCAGGATTTTTTTTAACAAGGAACGAGGCTTCGGGCTGTCTCTCCCCAATAACTGCCGCTGGTGCCCAAGGAAATGTGTCGTGCACGAGTATGTGGTGGCGATAGGCGGCGGACCGTCAGACACTGTTGATTGCTCGTGCTGGCGCCGTGTCATGGTGCGGCGCCAGTTATATCCCCACTACAGTATACACTACGACAATAACCCAGCTTAAAACAATTAAATACAAGATTTAGCACAACCAAGTGAAAAATATCACACACACAGTAGAGAGTTATAGTGATAATGACACGAAGGAACAACAACCCGAGACAAGTTTTCCACGAATCGAGTCGCCAAAATGTAGCTCAGTGACTTGTACCCTGCTGCCATGACACCTCTGTGAACGGTGACCATGGGAGGGATGACATGAAGATTAGGCACCCCCAACTTTTTCACCTTCAGATCAACCAATAAAATGCTACTTGGGTTGGGTTGACTGGATTAGAATGGACTGCAATGGATTGGAAATGGACTGGGTAGGGTAAGGTAGGGTAGGGTAGGGTAGGGTAGGGGGTAGGGGGAGAGAGGGGTAGGGTAGGAGGTAAAGGTAGGGTAAGGTGGGTAAGGTAGGGTGGAGTAAGGTAGGGTAGGGTAGGTAGGGTAGAGGTGGGGTAGGGTAGGGTGGAGTGGGGTAGGTGGGTAGGGTAGAGTAGGATGGCAGAATGAGGTTTCTGGTCGAGGACTGAGGAAAGCTGGGAAGGAGAGAGGGGCGGGACAAGATGAGTCACGGGCGGGGTAAGATGAGTCACGGCGGGGTAAGATGAGTCACGGGCAGGGTAAGATGAGTCACGGGCGGGGGAAGATGAGTCACGGCGGGTAAGATGAGTCACGGCGGGGTAAGATGAGTCACGGCGGGTAAGATGAGTCACGGCGGACAAGATGAGTCACGGCGGACAAGATGAGTCTGGGCGGGACAAGATGAGTCACGGCGGGACAAGATGAGTCACGGCGGACAAGATGAGTCACGGCGGGGTAAGATGAGTCACGGCGGGGTAAGATGAGTCACGGCGGGTAAGATGAGTCACGGCGGGGTAAGATGAGCACCAGGCGGGTAAGATGAGTCACGGCGGGTAAGATGAGTCACGGCGGGTAAGATGAGTCACGGCGGGTAAGAGAGTCACGGGCGGGGTAAGATGAGTCACGGGCGGGTAAGATGAGTCACGGCGGGGTAGATGAGTCCGGGCGGTAAGATGAGTCACGGCAGGGAAGATGAGTCTGGGCGGGGTAAGATGAGTCACGGGCGGTAAGATGAGTCACGGCGGGTAAGATGAGTCTGGGCGGTAAGATGAGTCACGGCAGGAAGATGAGTCACGGCGGGGTAAGATGGTCACGGCGGGGTAAGATGAGTCACGGCGGGGTAGATGAGTCACGGCGGGTAAGATGAGTCACAGGCGGGTAAGATGAGTCACAGGCGGGGTAAGATGAGTCACAGGCGGGTAAGGATGAGTCACGGGCGGGGTAAGATGAGTCCGGGCGGGGTAAGATGAGTCCGGGCGGGTAAGATGAGTCCGGGCGGGTAAGATGAGTCACGGGCGGGGTAAGATGGTCACGGCGGGGTAAGATGAGTCACGGCGGTAAGATGAGTCAGGGCGGGTAAGATGAGTCTGGGCGTGATGAGTCACGGCGGGGTAGATGAGTCACGGGCGGGGTAAGATGAGTCACGGGCGGGGTAAGATGAGTCACGGGCGGGGTAAGATGAGTCACGGCGGGTAAGATGAGTCACGGGCGGGTAGATGAGTCACGGGCGGGTAAGATAGTCACGGCGGGGTAAGATGAGTCAGGCGGGTAAGATGAGTCACGGGCGGTAAGATGAGTCACGGCGGGGTAAGATGAGTCACGGGCGGGTAAGATGAGTCACGGCGGGTAGATGAGTCACGGGCAGGGTAAGATGAGTCACGGGCGGGGTAAGATGAGTCGGCGGGGTAAGATGAGTCACGGGCGGGTAAGATGAGTCACGGGCGGGTAAGATGAGTCACGGGCGGGGTAAGATGAGTCACGGCAGGAGATGAGTCAGTAAGATGTGGCAAGAGAGTCACGGCGTAAGATAGTCACGGCGGGGAGATGAAATCGTGAGAGGCGGTGAGGAAAAGGTCGGAGCAAAGGGTTGGATTGAAACAGTTTATTGTAGAAAAACACAGATACAGTGAATAATAATAACAATAAATGAACAGGCCAGTTGAGAACCTGAGCTGCACCTGATATATACTATACATTTATCTCAAGGAAGTATTATGTAACATTTAGTATCATCTGGAATAGTACAATAGCATGGTGGTAATAAGAACATGTTACAGTTATCACTTCAATATTTTTTAATTTTATTTATTTATTTATATATTTAAATTACAATGGAATTGAAAAACCTAAGTATAATGGGGGAGCAGTACAACCTGGGTTGTACAGTAATAAGGTTGAACAAGAGGACAGAGCTGTCAGGATTATGTCTAGTTGGCAATTATGTTTATTGCCATGGTAATTACTTATCTATTTACATGATAATTTCCGATAAAACGATGGAGCAGGGTGAATGGCAATGAGAAGGTCTGGGCGGGGCGGGGGGCGGGGTTGGGGCCAGGGATGGGGCCCCCAACATAGGGTGGCTAAGGCCCAAGAGGTGGCTGGGTCACAGTCTAGACGCATTTATAGTTTACAAACACCAACCCAGCCAAGTGACGCACCCCCCACCCTCTCAACCCTCTCACACGGTTCTCTCCTCTCATCAGCTTCTCCCTCAGTCCACCATCACCACCACACACCGTCACAACACCACCACACCTACCTACCCTCTCACTACCTTCTCCCTCACTCCATCACCACCACAACACATCAGTACAACACTTACCTTCACCTCTCCAACGCCGCCACCCACCACCTAACGCCACCTTCACCTATACTAAGGCACCTGACGCAACTCACCTGAAAGAGAGAGAGAAATAACAAAATATTAATTACATTATCACCTCTGACTGACATATCGCATTTTAATTAATCCCCTGAGTATGATAATGATTTAACACTTGGAGTATGATGACAACTTGAGTAAGATGACTTAACACCTAGAGTATGATGACTTAACCGCTTGAGTAGAATGACTTAACCCTCTGAGTATGATGACAACCCCAGAGTATGACAACAACAACAACAACAACAACAACAACAACAACAATAATAATAAGTGTATAATTATAATTTTAAGGTTTATTAGTATTTTCAGGTAACAATTAGTTACTCTCTCTTTTTCTTTCTTTCTCTCTCCACGTAATGTTGGTCGACGGTATAATAAAAAAAATATGAATGAATGAGAGAGAGAGAGAGAGAGATTACGTCCCCGTAAACAAATTTACATTAACACACACACACACACACACACACACACACACACACACACACACACACACACCTTACAGACATATGTAAACACACACCCATACATAGACAGAAACAGACACATACAGTAACACACACATACGCCCAGACACACACAAGACACCTAGTCCAATAACAGACACACACAGACGTACCACCATGACACTACTACTACTACTTTGGTGTCACCCGGAATCGAGTATGACGATCATCCAGCTATGGTAAAATGATATGGGTTATTAGGGACGTCACCTAGGTTAGTGGGTTCTGAGGTGACTAAAGAGACCGATACGGGACCCGCAGCGTCGTCCACATTCGTTGCACATGTGGAGGGCTACATCTACTGTGGGAGGAGCGGTGGCAGCGTCTCTCTCTCTCTCTCTCTCTCTCTCTCTCTCTCTCTCTCTCGCGCGCACACACACACACACACACACACACACACACACACAATCTTCCGGGTGTCGAGGAGGTTCACTAAAAATGGAACGAGACAACGAAGAACGGTACTCCAGCCAAAGCATAATTATTATTAGGTACGGTCTAAATGTACCCCACCTCAACGGTACTGGCCTGTTACAACGGTACTGGCCCTCTGTTACAACGGTACTGGCCAAGTTACAACGGTACTGGCCAAGTTACAACGGTACTGGCCCTCTGTTACAACGGTACTGGCCAAGTTACAACGGTACTGGCCCTGTTACAACGGTACTGCCCCTCTGTTACAACGGTACTGGCCCTCTGTTACAACGGTACTGGCCAAGTTACAACGGTACTAGCCAGTTACAACGGTATTTCGTCCTGTTACAACGGTACTGGCCCTGTTACAACGTACTGGCTAGTTACAACGGTACTTCGCCCTGTTACAACGGTACTGGCCCTCTGTTACAACGGTACTGCCCTCTGTTACAACGGTACTGGCCCTGTTACAACGGTACTGGCCAGTTACAACGGTACTGGCCCTCTGTTACAACGGTACTGGCCAAGTTAGTACTGGCCCTGTTACAACGGTACTGCCCTCTGTTACAACGGTACTGGCCAAGTTACAACGGTACTGGCCAAGTTACAACGGTACTTCGCCCTGTTACAACGGTACTGGCCAAGTTACAACGGTACTGGCCCTGTTACAACGGTACTGGCCCAGCGTTACAACGGTACTTCGCCCTGTTACAACGGTACTGGCCCTCTGTTACAACGGTACTGGCCAATCTGTACTCAGCCCTCTGTTACAACGGTACTGGCCCTGTTACAACGGTACTGGCCAGTTACAACGGTACTTCGCCCTGTTACAACGGTACTGGCCCTCTGTTACAACGGTACTGGCCAGTTACAACGGTACTGGCCAAGTTACAACGGTATTGGCCTCTGTTACAACGGTACTGGCCCTCTGTTACAGTACTGGCCCTCTGTTACAACGGTACTGGCCAAGTTACAACGGTACTGGCCCTCTGTTACAACGGTACTGGCCAGTTACAACGGTACTGCCCTCTGTTACAACGGTACTGGCCCTGTTACAACGGTACTGGCCTGAGTTACAACGGTACTGGCCCTGTTACAACGGTACTGCCCTCTGTTACAACGGTACTGGCCCTCTGTTACAACATTGCCCTCTGTTACAACGGTACTGGCCCTCTGTTACAACGGTACTGGCCAAGTTACAACGGTACTGGCCCTGTTACAACGGTACCGGCCGGTTACAACGGTACTGGCCCTGTTACAACGGTACTGGCCAAGTTACAACGGTACTGGCCCTCTGTTACAACGGTACTGGTCCTGTTACAACGGTACTGGCTGGTTACAACGGTACTGGCCAGTTACACGGTACGCCCTCTGTTACAACGGTACTGGCCCTCTGTTACAACGGTACTGGCCCTGTTACAACGGTACTGGCCCTCTGTTACAACGGTACTGGCCAAGTTACAACAATAGTACTCCCTCTGTTACAACGGTACTGGCTCTGTTACAACGGTATGACCAAGTTACAACGGTATGGCCCTCTGTTACAACGGTACTGGCCCTCTGTTACAACGGTACTGACCCTCTGTTACAACGGTACTGACCAAGTTACAACGGTACTGACCCTCTGTTACAACGGTACTGGCCCTCTGTTACAACGGTACTGACCAGTTACAACGGTACTGGCCCTCTGTTACAACGGTACTGGCCCTCTGTTACAACGGTACTGTCCATCTGCTTTAACTGTCTGCATTTCTATTTCTCTCTCATGTTTTTTCTTTGTTTGTTCCGTCTGTTTCTGCCTGCCTGTCTGTGTCTGTCTGTCAGTTTATTTTACTGTCTTTATATTTGTCTATGATTTCTTTCCATTTCCGCTTGTTTCTTCCGTCTCTCTCTCTCTCCCCCTCTCCTCTCTCTCTCTCTCTCTTACAAAAACAAACAAAAAAAACAAAAAAAATTAATCTTATTTTTCTCCACTCGTGTTGTTGTTTTCTGAGTTATGTTATTTAATCTCTGACACACACACACACACACACACACACACACACACACACACACACACACACACACACAGTTGCCAGGTAGCAATAAAACACCAAACAACCTCTTACATAACCCAACCTAACCAAATCAGGTAAAATAAGCTGGGTATGGGTGGCATGGGGTAGGAGAAGGGGTTCGGGGTATGGGTTAGGGTGGGGTAGGGGTGGTAATCTATGTGATGACTTCCGGTTTACGGGGAATAATTCATATTCGAGATGCACTGGTCATCACCCCGCCAGCACTGAGGGGTAGGGAGTAGGAAAAAAGGGAGAGGTAGGATAAGGGAGGGGTATGGAAGAGGGTGGGAAGAGGTAAGGGAGAGGAGAGAAGTAAGAAAGAGGGGGTAAGAAGAAAAAGGTGTGGTGGAGGAGGGGAGGGGAGGGAAGGAGGGAGGGAAGGAAAGGAGGAGGGAAGGAGGGGAGGGAAGGAAAGGAGGGAGGGAAGGAAAGAAGGGGAGGGAAGGAAAGAAGGGGAGGGAAGGAAAGGAAAGGCGGGGAGGGAAGGAAAGGAGGGGAGGGAAGGAAAGAAGGAGGAGGGAAGGAAAAGAAGGAGGAGGGGAGGGAAGGAAAGGAGGAGGGGGGAAGGAAAGAAGAAGGGAGGGAAGGAAAGGAGGGGAGGGAAGGAAAGAAGGGAGGAAGGAAAAGGGAGGGGAGGGAAGGAAAGAAAGGGGGGGAAGGAAAGGAGGGGAGGGAAGGAAAGGAGGAGGAGGGGAGGGAAGGAAAGGAGGAGGAGGGGAGGGAAGGAAAGGAGAGGAGGGGAGGGAAGGAAAGGAGGGGAGGGAAGGAAAGGAGGAGAGGGAAGGAAAGAAGAAGGAGGAGGGAAGGAAAGAAGGAGGGAGGGAAGGAAAGAAGGAGGAGGGGAGGGAAGGAAAGGGAGAGGGGGGAAGGAAAGAAGAAGGGAGGGAAGGAAAGAAGGGGTGGGGGAGAGGTTTTGCTGGACGGGGCGTGGCTAAGGGTCCCGCCTCCCACCACGGCCTCAACCAGGAGGAAGAAGGGAAGAGGAGGAGGAGAGGCGCAGGTCACTGACTCTGTGGTGGCTGCCGCTCAGGTTTTTTGGTGCGGATTATGTCTGAATGCCAACCACCCACCCCCTCCTATGCCTCGTAATTACGCCCACTGCACCCACCTCCCCATTGTGCCCACTTCTATTCTCCCCATTTGCACCTCCCCACTCCCCACCCATTCTCTTTCCTCCCCCTGTCCTTTCTTATCATTCATTCTCCTCTCCTCTCTTTCTCTCCCACTCCATAATCCCCACCACATGCCCACTCCACACTCAGCCCACCTACTCCACCATACCTGCCCACTCACTCATAAATGTCTCTGTGATGTCGTCGCTCAGTCAATCAGTCAAGTGTATAGGCGGAGACTGGACTTACTGACGCAGCCCCATGTAAAACAGGTAGTTACAGGTAGGTAGATGTACAGGTACTATACAAGTCCAGACAGAGAGGCAAGGTGGGGGAGGAAGGAAAGGAAGAGAAAATGAGAGGAAGGAAGGAAGAGGAGGAAAGGAAGAGAAGGAGGGGAAGGAACGGGGGTGTAGAGAGGGCAACACAGTCCAGTCAGGCTACAGGTGGGGGCTCAATGCAGTGTCCAGATGTCCTGAGTCCCAGCCCCCCCCCCACACACCGAGGAGAGGGGGGGGAGGTAGAGTGGGGAGGTGGAGAGTGGGAGATTAAGCAGGGCAGGGCAGGGCAGGGCAGGGCAGGGCAGGGCAGGGCAGGGCAGGGGTAGGATAGGGTAAGTAGGTTGTAGGTTAGGGTAGTGAGGTGAGGTGAGGTGAGGGAGGTGGAGCAAGGTGAGGTAAGGTGAGGTGAGGAGGTGAGGCGTGAGGTAAGGTGAGGTTCATTATTAGTTAAAACTTCCGGTGTCGTGTAGCGGCGGCGATGACGTCACGTTACTCATTCATTCTCCCGAGAATTGTTGAACTGGCCATTCCCCCACCCTACCCTCCCCAACCTAGTCCTCCCCTGTCCTGTCTAACCCTGCCTCTCCCCCAGCCTATTCCTGCTCCTCCCTGTCCTGTCCCTCCCTGCCTCCCCCTGCCCAGCCTAGTCCTGCTCCTCCCCCGTCTTGTCTAGCCCTGCCTCCTCCCAGCAACTACCTCACCTCCCCCCTCATGTGGCAGATAAGCCGGGGTGTCTAATCTTCAGGTGATCCTACTCGATATTTAACACTGCTTGCACCACGCGTGAAAAAATGGATAAATATTTAGTTCCAGTATTTATCAAGTCTTATCAATATTGTTATCATTGATCACTACTAAAAACAACAACACTACAACTACTTACAACAACAACTAACAACAACCACCGTCTTATAGGTAAACAAACAAGTCTCAGGTCCACTGTTAAGCGTCAACAAGATAGTCGGGTTCATAAGGCTGAACCCCGAAACCTCGAACCCCTTACTGTCATTCTTGAAGCAGTGAAACCTTAAGTGAGCACCTGAACCCCAGAGAGCGGTGGTGGTGGTGGTGGTAGATGTGGTGGTGGTGGTAGATGTGGATAGGGTGGTGGTGGTAGATAGGTGGTGGTGGTAGATGGTGGTGGTGGTAGATAGGGTGGTGGTAGATGGGTGGTGGTGGTAGATAGGTGTGGTGGTAGATGGGTGGTGGTGGTAGATAGGGTGGTGGTGGTAGATGTGGTGGTGGTGGTAGATAGGGTGGTGGTGGTAGATGTGGTGGTGGTGGTGAGATAGGGTGGTGTGGTGGATGTGGTGGTGGTGGTAGAGGTGGTGGTGGTGGATGGTGGTGTGGTGGTAGATGGTGGTGGTAGATGTGGTGGTGGTTGATAGGGTGGCGATGGTGTTTTCAGGCGGCGGCGGCGTCGTAGGTGCTTGTGGCGGCGGAGTGGTGTTTGTGGCGCCGGTGGTGTTTGTGGCGGCGGTGGTGTCTGTGGCGTCGGCGGCGGTGGTGTTTGTGGCGGTGGAGGCTGTCGCGTGTGGCGGCGGCCGTAATATTGCGTCAGCAGCGGCCGTAATAGGTTCTGTGGCAGCGGCATGTTTGCGGCGGTGGCGATGTGTTTGTGGCGGTGGCGATGTGTTTGTGGCGGCGGCGATTGTTTGTGGCGGTGGCGATGTGTGGCGGCGGCGTGTGTTTGTGGCGGCGATGTGTTTGTGGCGGCGGCGATGTGTTTGTGGCGGCGGTGATGTGTTTGTGGCGGCGGTGATGTGTTGTGGCGGCGGTGATGTGTTTGTAAAGAGTTTAGCGGTGATGGTGACATAATGAGTGGAAGGGGGACGGTGAAGGAAGGGAGAGAGAAGGAAGGAAGGAAGGAACACAGTTTTCAAGGTACCGCCATTGAGGAGTATTTTAAGACGACTCTCTCTCTCTCTTCTCTCACACACACATACACACACGCAAACTATAATATATACATATCAGAGCATATAAACATACATACATACACAGCCCACGTAACCGTGTATGGACGTACATGGACAAGAATGTGTGTGTGTGTGTGTACTAGAGATGGATGGATGAAGGGAAGGAGGGAAGGGGGAGGGAGGGGGGGAGGAAGGGGAGGGAGGGGAGGAGGGGGGGAGGGTGTCCGTGCAGTGGGTACTGCCAGAGGTCGCAGAGAGAATAGCTAGTAGGGGTATTGAGTCCCACACACACACACACACACACACGAGACTGAGGATGTAAGAAGGTGTACATAACAAGACCGCCTTTCCTGACGTAACTGATGGAAGCATTTTACCCGTATACATGTAATATGGAGCCAATGAAAAGAGTTCTTGGTCACACGCGTTAAGACAGTCATGTGTGTGTGATGCTCAAGGTTACATTTCAACACTTCTTACCCGGGGAGGGGGAGGGGGGGGGGGCGACATTTGAATATGTACCACACGATCTTCACAGAAGGAAAAACTTACCCCCAGACTTGGACCTCCTGTACCTTGGTAATACAATCCTCAAACGCGATAAAAAATACCTAATTCCTCGGAGTTATTGTTTATGAGAAACTTAACTGGAGAAACCACATACAAGCCATTCACAGTAAAGTCAATAAACAGTGCGGTATCATGTATCACTCGACAGTCACTCACCCTCACAGCAATGAAAGAAATCTATCATGATCTTGTTTACCAACACCTGATACACTGTTACACACTATGGGGGGCCTCTGGCTCTTCAAAAACACAATCTCTGGTTACTGCACAAAAGAGAGTTGTACGGACAATGACCGACTTGAAAAAACAGATCACACAAACGAAAAATTTGCTATATTGAAAATTTTAAAATTCGAAGATATTAACACCTACTGCTGTGCCCTCTTTGTTTACAAATCTATCAATCACTTGCTTGACAATAATTATTTCCAGTTCCGGAATAATCAGAGATACAACTTAAGGCACCCAGAGCTACTAAGACCACCCCCCAGCGCTCCTCTCAGTCCCAGACCTCCATAAAATACCATGGTGTGAAGGTGTGGAACAACATACCCCCACCCATCCCAGCAAAGACTACGCTCCCTTCCTTTAAATCACCTCTTAAAAAATATCTATTGTCTAAGTATTAATATTTCGTGTAACACCTACTATATTTACAGTACCTGCTTTTATTGTACCACCAAAACCATTTTATCGGAAATTATCATGTAAATAAATAAGTAATTACCATGGCAATAAACATAATTGCCAACTAGACATAATCCTGACAGCTCTGTCCTCTTGTTCAACCTTATTACTGTACAACCCAGGTTGTACTGCTCCCCCATTATACTTAGGTTTTTCAATTCCACTGTAATTTAAGTATATATAAATAAATAAATAAAATTAAAAAATATTGAAGTGATAACCGTGGTAACATGTTCTTATTACCACCATGCTATTGTACTATTCCAGATGATACTTAATGTTACATAATACTTCCTTGAGATAAATGTATAGTATATATCAGGTGCAGCTCAGGTTCTCAACTGGCTCAGCCATGTTAATATTGTTATTATTATTCACTCTGTATCTGTGTTTTTCTGGCTAAATAAACTGTTTCAATTCAATTCAACAGGTTACAAGAATTCTGGCGCCTTAAAACACACACACACACACACACACACACACACTGACCACCACGACCATCACCACGACCTCATCTGCAAATTTGGTAAGAAGCTTCTACACCGGCTCCTACTACCACCTGAGATCCCTTGTCCGAGAATTGCTGTTCGACACCACAACTGCATCCAGCCCATACGTGCACGAACTGATCGCTATAAGAACAGCCCAGTCCCAACCATTGTAAAAATTATCAATAACTTGTAATAAACCAGTGTATTCACTCCCAGTAAACACTGCTCCTTACACTATCACTATGTTGAAATGAACTGTAGTTTGAGCTTTTCCCCATCTAGTTATTATATATCTTATTTGTGTCACTTATGTTACTTGTATATTATTTGTAATTCGTAACCCATTCCCCAAATATGTAACTGTATATTTTCAGCCTTCTGGCTGCCAAGCTCTTTCAATAAACCGTTAATTATTATTATTATTATTACACACACACCCCTGGTCACCACAATAGCTCTTTAACGACACTGCATCACCCTGGCAGAACAACAACAAACAAACAACACGACCGACAGACACCCTACACCCTGGCACACATCATGAGATAACCCCTCCCTCCCCCCTCCCCCCCACCCTCTACTTGTCTCCCGGAAACGACGGTGACGTGGGCGTGACGCACTACACAACACCGCGTGAACGTCATACGAAGAAGCCAGAGTTTTAACCCATCAACCTTCATGACGCAAACAACGCTAGAGACGCAAAAATCAACGCAGCCTAAACAAACACGCCAGTAACACAATTATGACGTAGCCACATGGGGCCATGGCCCTCTTGATGGGAACATGGAACATTTTTATCGAATCCTAACCTAACACCAAGCTAATCTAACCTAACACCAAGCTAATCTAACCTAACACCAAGCTAATCTAACCTAACACCAAGCTAATCTAACCTAACACCAAGCTAATCTAACCTAACACCAAGCTAATCTAACCTAACACCAAGCTAATCTAACCTAACACCAAGCTAATCTAACCTAACACCAACTTAACCTAACGCTAACCTAACAGCAACTTAGTCTAACCTAACACCAACCTAACCTAACCTGACCTGACCTAACTTCAGCAGGTAGCGTCAGGGTGTTTAATCATCAGGTGAGACAAGCCGAGGTGTGAAAGAAAGAAAGAAAGAAAGAAAGAAAGAAAGAAAGGGAAAGAAAGAAGAAGCTAGACAAGGAAAATAGAGGAGGAATGGGAAAGATAAGGAGGGAGGGGAGAGGAGGAGGAGGAAAGTCAAGATGGCGGACGAACGGGAGGCGGTAGCAACTTTGGGAAGTGTGAAATATGTCTCCCCAGCCGTCCCTCCTCCCCTCTCCCCAGCCGTCCCTCTTCCCCTCTCCAAAGCTGTTCCCCTCCTACCCCTCTCCCCAGTCGCCCCTCCCTTCCCCAGTGGCCCCTCTTCCCCCCTCCAAGCCTCTTTCACCCCAACCATCGACCCCCCTCCTACTCATCCCGTTGTTACACACACACACACACCCCTTGAACATGTACACGAGACGAATATGTGTCACTGGAGCTATACGCACATGTGTACAATACCTACAGCATACTTAATTCTCACCATAAACAATACTCACCATAAATTTTTTCACCATAAAGAGAGAGAGAGAGGAGAGAGAGAGAGAGAGAGAGAGAGAGAGAGAGAGAGAGAGAGAGACGACCTGCATGACGATAACAGCACAATAGACACTTAAAATAAACCGGATTGGTGTCGACCCAACCGTGAGGGTAGGGGCAGGACAAGGCGTGGGTGGGGTAGACATGTAGTAGGTAGGCAAGGCGTGGGTAGGTAGGCCAAGGCGTGGGTAGGGTAGGCCATGGGTAGGTAGGCCATGTGGATAGGTAGGCTGGCTATGGGTAGGTGTAGGCCACATGTGGGTAGGACAGACAAGGTGTGGGTAGGGTAGGCAGGCGGTAGGACAGGACAAGGTGGTAGGTAGCGTTGGGTAGGGTAGGCCATGGGTAGAGGCCACAGTAGGGAAGACATGCAAGTAGTAGGCCAAGGTGGTAGGTAGGCCAAGGCAGTGGGTAGAAGACAAGGCGTGGGTAGGGTAGGCCAATGGGTAGGACAGACAAGGCGTGGTAGGTAGGCCAAGGCGTGGGTAGGTAGGACAAGGCGTGGTAGGGTAGGCCAAGGCGTGGGTAGGTAGGCCAAGGCGTGGGTAGGTAGGCGCACGTGGGTAGGGTAGGCTATGTAGGTAGGCCAAGGCGTGGGTGGGTAGGCCAAGGAGTGGGTAGGGTAGACCAAGGAGTGGGGTAGGTAGCCAAGGCGTGGGTAGCCAAGGCGTGGGTAGGTAGGCCAAGGCGTGGGTAGGTAGGCCAAGGCGTGGGTAGGACAAGGCGTGGGTAGGGTAGAAGACCACAGGAACCCATAAAGGAAGAACCCCATAAGAGCAGTAGCCTGGGGATCCTGCTGGTTTATGGCTTATACCTGCCCTGCCCCATCTTCAGGCCTACACGTCCCCACCTGTGTCCTGTAAAGCCCCGCCCTGCCCCATCGACAGGCCTACACATCCCCACCCGTGTCCCGTTGCCCCCGCCCCATCTTCAGGCCTACACGTCCCCACCTGTGTCCTGTAAAGCCCTGCCCCGCCCCATCGACAGGCCTACACGTCCCCACCTGTGTCCCGTTAAGCCCCGCCCCATCTTCAGGCCTACACGTCCCCACCTGTGTCCTGTAAAGCCCCGCCCTGCCCCATCTTCAGGCCTACACGTCCCCACCTGTGTCCTGTTAAGCCCTGCCCTGCCCCATCGACAGGCCTACACGTCCCCACCTGTGTCCTGTAGCCCCGCCCGCCCCATCGACAGGCCTACCGTCCCCACCTGTGTCCCGTTAAGCCTGCCCCGCCCCATCGACAGGCCACACGTCCCCACCTGTGTCCCGTTAAGCCCCGCCCCATCGACAGGCCTACACGTCCCCACCTGTGTCCTGTTAAGCCCGCCCCGCCCCATCGACAGGCCTACACGTCCCCACCTGTGTCCTGTTAAGCCCGCCCCGCCCCATCGACAGGCCTACACGTCCCCACCTGTGTCCCGTTAAGCCCGCCCCATCGACAGGCCTACACGTCCCACCTGTGTCCTGTTAAGCCCCGCCCCGCCCATCGACAGGCCTACACGTCCCCACCTGTGTCCTGTTAAGCCCCGCCCTGCCCCATCTACAGGCCTACACGTCCCCACCTGTGTCCCGTTAAGCCCGCCCCCATCTACAGGCCTACACGTCCCCACCTGTGTCCTGTTAAGCCCCGCCCCATCGACAGGCCTACACGTCCCCACCTGTGTCCCGTTAAGCCCGCCCCGCCATCACTTAATACAACCACATCAACTTAATGGACATAAACCAAACATAACCTAACCATAAGAAGGCCGTGAATATAATTAAATACATGACCTGCACCCGTACCTGAGGTCAAGAGGTGGCACCCCATCCTGGCACTCTTACCTGTAGAGACAGAGAGAGAAACATATTAATTAATGGTCCATATTAACAGGTAAAATTATATGTGTGGTGGTGGTGTGTGTGTGTGTGTTTACGATGTTTACATGCCTTAAAGAATCGGTCATGGGCAGTTTTTAAATGTGTATACAAATTTAAACACACACACACACACACAACTGACCTACTACACAGAGCAATATTAACAATTACAACTACGATTAATTGAAAACTAAAAATAGAGGTTAAAAATCTAACCTTAATCCACCCTGACAACACGACAGACTTTCTCCCTCACCTACCCCCTTATTACACCCTGTCCCTCCCTCCCTCACCTACCCCCTTATTACACCCTGTCCCTCCCTCCCTCCCTCACCTACCCCCTTATTACACCCCTGTCCCTCCCTCACCTACCCCTTATTACACCCTGTCCCTCCCTCACCTACCCCTTATTACACCCTGTCCCTCCCTCACCTACCCCTTACACCCTGTTCTCCTCCCTCTCTCCCTCACCCCAGTTACACCGACAACAGCCTAAGCCTTTGCTGTCGACAACGTTAAGCCGATAAAACGTACTCGGTAATCGCCGCCGACAACGTAACCCGACAACGCATACTCACTCTTTGCCGCCGCCGACAACGCTAACACAAGCAGACGTATTCGGTCTTAACCACCACCGAACGAAAACCCGACGTGTACTCACTAAATCTTCGCCGACAACCCGTACTCAGTTGATGCCGCCGACAACGTAATCCCCGACAACCCATACTCAGTTTATGCCGCCGACAACGTAATCCCGACAACCCGTACTCAGTTGATGCCGCCGACAACGTAATCCCCGACAACCCGTACTCAGTTTATGCCGCCGACAACGTAACCCCGACAACCCGTACTCAGTTTATGCCGACAACGTAATCCCCGACAACCCGTACTCAGTTTATGCCGCCGACAACGTAATCCCCGACAACCCGTACTCAGTTTATGCCGCCGACAACGTAATCCCCGACAACCCGTACTCAGTTTATGCCGCCGACATCATGGCTAATTTCACCTGAATATTCAACACCCAAACGCTACCAGGTGGGGGAATTATAGGTTTGGTTAGGTTAGATTAATTTAGCGTTAGGCTAAGTTAGCGTTAGATTAAGTTAACTTAGGTTAAAGGGAAAGGCAACTACAGAAGCTATATTTGGTTAGGTTAGGTTAGGTTAGGTTAAGATTCGGAGGAGGGAGCTAATCTCAGTGGCCTGTGGTGCTCCCAGGGAAGAGCGACCATCAAACACATCAGTGATACACGCACGCACACACACACGCACACACACGCGTACGCACGCACGCACGCGCAGCCACACACACACACACACACACACACACACACACACACACACACACACACACACTTACTTGAAGACGATGGAGGGTGAAAGAAGATGAGGTGGGGAAAGGAAGTTATAGTTCGGAAACTGAAGAAATTTAGGAGGTAAGAGAGGGCGGGCTGACCGCCTAGCTGCTTAATAGTGTGTTAAGGTTGTGTCATGGGTTAGTATTGTCTGTCGGTACAGGCACTAGACATCTTACCCATATGGGTGTTTTTAAGGCCTTATTTCATATTCCGCCGACCCTGCTGGCGGATGTTGGTCTAGGAGGTTGTCTATTGCCTGGCCGTGTAGATCGGGGTGGTAATGACCTTTTGAGATTTGGTAACTTTGGGAACCATGTATGGTTGTTGTCGTTATCTGGTGGGAGTCTTTGAAGGAGTTCTTGCTCTGATGGTTCTATCTTTTGCCAGACTCTGCTGGCAGTGCAGCTGCTGGTTGATGGGTATTATTCTCTGGTCTCTATGTATCTCGGCTGTGTCCTGACAGGGCGCTCCAAGACGTTACCGGAGGAGGAAGGGGGGGTGAGGGGGAAAGAAACTGTGTGCTGATTGGAGGGAGGAATGGAGAAGAGGAGGAAGGGAGGAGGAAGAGAGACGTATAGGAGGGAGGGAGAGACATAGGGAAGGAAGGTGATGCTGTCGTCTCAAGCTGTTTCACTAGTTGTCACGTGAGAACTCGGCGTGGAGAATGTGTCGCGAGGGAGGTAAGTGGAGGGAGGTAAGGTGGCGAGGGGGAGGTAGGAGGTGAGAGGCCGTCATTAAGAGCTGTCGTTTTGGTGAGGGGAAGGGGGGGTGAGGTGATAATGTCGGGCGCGTCACGTAGTTTTGGGGTTCGTGGTACCGGAGTTAATATATTCTTCCTAGGAACCTTCCATACACACCCACAACTGATCAAATGAGACCCTCCCTCCTACAGAGAGAGAGAGAGAGAGAGAGAGAGAGAGAGAGAGAGAGACTTAAAACCCAATGGTTAGGATAGGGGCCCATTTAACCAGCAGCCTAACTAAACATCTCAAAACCCCTAACGACCCTCCAAAACTTCCTTCACCTTCCACACCCCAACCCCCTCACCGCCCTACAGCCTCATACCCCTTAACTAATTCCGTCTTTATCTCCACTTCCCCACACACACGAGTATCTTAGGTGAACTTCCTGTCTCCCTATAACGCTCCTTACCTACATACCATAACACCATACAACACCACCACACCACAGCACCCATAGCACCCCACAGCACCCATAGCACCACACCACAGCACCCATAGCACACACACAGCACCCATAGCACACCACAGCACCCATAGCACCCCACAGCACCCATAGCACACACCACAGCACCCAGCACCACACAGCACCCATAGCACCACACCACAGCACCCATAGCACCACAGCACCATACACACACCACAGCACCCATAGCACCCACAGCACATAGCACCACACCACAGCACCATAGCACCCCACAACCATAGCACCACACCACAGCACCCATAGCACCACAGCACCATAGCACCACACCACAGCACCCATAGCACCACCCCACAGCACTATAGCACACACCACAGCACCCATAGCACCACCCCACAACACCCATAGCACCACCAACTAATCATATTGCCCCGTCTGTGTCACTCACATCCATGGAATGCAATTACCTCGTCGCGCAACTGAGGAATGTTGTAGGTAAGGGGGAGCTGAGGGAGGGAAGCTAGTAAGTGGTGGAGGGAAGCTGAGGTAAGTGGTGGAGGAAGCTGAGGTAAGTGGTGGAGGGAAGCTGAGGTAAGGGTGGAGGGAAGCTGAGGTAAGTGGTGGAGGGAAGCTGAGGTAAGTGGTGGAGGGAAGCTGAGGTAAGTGGTGGAGGGAGCTGAGGGGTGGAGGGAGTGAGGTAAGTGGTGGAGGCTGAGGGGTGGAGGAGGTGGGGTGGAGCTGAGGTAAGTGGTGGAGGGAAGTGAGGTGAGTAGAAAGTGATGAGAGGAGGAAGGGTGGAGGCTGAGGTGGGGTGGAGGAGCTGAGGGGAGAGTGGGGAGAGCTGAGGGAAGTGGTGGAGGGAGCTGAGGTAAGTGGTGGAGGAAGCTGAGGTAAGTGGTGGAGGGAGCTGAGGGAAGTGATGGAAGGGAGCTGAGGTAAGTGGTGGAGGGAGCTGAGGTATGGTGGAGGGAGCTGAGGTGAGGGGGGTGGGGAGCTGAGGTAAGTGGTGGAGGGAAAAAGTTATGGACGAGAGGTAGAAGGAAGAAAAAAGAGGTGGGGGGTGGAGGTAGGGGAAGAGAGAGGACGATGGAGGAGAGGTGAGGAAGGTGGAGGAGAAGAGAGGAGAGGAGGTAGATGGGAGAGGTGGAAGGAAGGAGGGAAGGAAAGGAGGAAAGAGGTATGGGAGGGAAGGTTGGAGGACGGGGTTGTGTAGGAGAGGCGAGTGGAGAGAGGACTGGGAGGAGGTGGAGGGACGACTGGAGGTGGAGGGACGACTGGAGGGGTGGAGGGACGACTGGAGGGACGGCTGGAGGGGTGGAGGGACGGCTGGAGGGAGGCAGGAAATAAGCTCCGGCAGGGTGGAAATCAAGACACGAGATAGTGACAAGAGGAAGTGGGGCGTGGAGGGCAAGAAAGGCGCCGCCATCACCCCCCCCTCCTCATATCAACAACAACAACCATAACAACCCTCTCACGCCCCGGGCCACACACACACACACCGTACACACATACAACCACCACACATGCCACCTGATACACTATACACACACACACACACCATATACACATACACACACACACACACACACACACCCACACATGCACACCCAATACACTACACACACACACACACACACACACCACACATGATACACTATACACACACACACACACACCGTACACTGATACACTACACACACACACACACACCGTACACACATGCACACCTGATACACTACACACACACACACCGTACACACATGATACACTATACACACACACACACACACACCGTACACATGCCATCGATACACTACACACACACACACCGTACACACATGCACACACTCATACACTACACACACACACACACGTACACTGATACACACACACACACACACCGTACACTCGATACACACACACACACACCGTACACACATGCACACTCGATACACTATACACACACACACACACCGTACACTGATACACACACACACACCGTACACTCGATACACTACACACACACACCGTACACATGCACACTTACACTATACACACACACACACACACACCGTATACTGATACACACACACACACACACCGTACACTCGATACACACACACACACCGTACACACATGCACACTGATACACTATACACACACACACACACCGTACACCTCGATACACACACACACACACACACCGTACACCTACACACACACACCGTACACACATGCACACCGATACACTATACACACACACCGTACACACATGCACACTCATACACTATACACACACACACACACCGTACACTCGATACACACACACCGTACACCTGATACACTACACACACACACCGTACACACATGCACACTCGATACACTATACACACACACACACAGTACACCTGATACACACACACACACACCGTACACTCGATACACACACACACACACACCGTACACACATGCACACTCGATACATTATACACACACACACACACACACTGATACACACACACACACACCGTACACCTGATACACTACACACACACACCGTACACACACATGCACACTCGATACACTATACACACACACACCGTACACACATGCACACTCGATACACTATACACACATACAGTATATAAGCAGCCCCCACACCAATCGACAAAATCAAAGAGAATAGAGTAAACATTATGGCCTTACCTATTACCATCTTCCTGTATATTTAATGAAGGACCACCTGAAGTGTATGGTTAGGTTAGGTTTAGTGTGTGGTGTGAGGTGAGTAGCTGTTGTCTGGAGGAAGGAAGGAAGGAAGGAAGGAAGGAAGGAAGGAAGAAGGAAGGAAGCAAGCAAGCAAGCAAGGAAGGAAGGAAGGAAGGAAGGAAGGAAGGAGGAAAAAGGGATGTTAAAAATGAATGAATGAAGGAAGAAAGAAAAAAGAAAGAGAGAGAGAGAGAGAGAGAAGAGAGAAGAGAGGTGACAAGAGGCAGGGTGTTAGGAGGTTCTCGGGCGGCTGTATTATAAATAGGCACGTGCCCAGACGATTACGTCACTACGTCTGTTATTTTACCCTCTTGTCATACCTAGTTCCCTACCTGGTGTTTCTTCTATCTCTCACTCATACCCTAGTTCCCTACCTGGTGTTTCTCTCATTCTCACTCTCATACCCTAGTTCCCTACCCCTGGTGTTTCTCTCTATCTCTCACCCCATACCCCAGTTCCCTACCTGGTGTTTCTCTATCTCTATACCCTAGTTCCCCACCTGGTGTTTCTCTCTCTATCTCTCACCATACCCTAGTTCCCTACCTGGTGTTTCTCTCATTCCCACTCTATACCCTAGTTCCCCTACCCGGTGTTTCTCTATCTCTCACTCATACCCTAGTTCCCTACCTGGTGTTTCCCATCTCACCATACCCTAGTTCCCTACCTGGTGTCTCTCTATCTCTCTCTCATACCCTAGTTCCCTACCTGGTGTCTCTCTCTCTCTCTCTCATACCCTAGTTCCCTACCTGGTGTTTCTCTCTATCTCTCTCATACCCTAGTTCCCTACCTGGTGTCTCTATCTCTCTCATACCCTAGTTCCCTACCTGGTGTTTCTCTCTATCTCTCACTCATACCCCAGTTCCCTACCTGGTGTTTCTCTCTATCTCTCACTCATACCCTAGTTCCCTACCTGGTGTTTTCTCTATCTCTCACTCATACCCTAGTTCCCTACCTGGTGTTCTTATCTCACTCATACCCTAGTTCCCTACCTGGTGTTTCTCTATCTCTCTCACTCACCCTAGTTCCCTACCTGGTGCTTCTATCTCTCTCATACCCTAGTTCCCTACCTGGTGTTTCTCTCTATCTCCTCACTACCCTAGTTCCCTACCTGGTGTTTCTCTCTATCTCTCACTCATACCCAGTTCCCTACCTGGTGTTTCTCTATCTCTCTCTCATACCCTAGTTCCCTACCTGGTGTTTCTCTCTATCTCTCTCTCATACCCTAGTTCCCTACCTGGTGTTTCTATCTCACTCATACCCTAGTTCCCTACCTGGTGCTCTCTATCTCTCTCTCATACCCTAGTTCCCTACCTGGTGTTTCTCTCTATCTCACTCATACCCTAGTTCCTCACCTGGTGTTTCTCTCTCTCCTCTCACTCATACCCTAGTTCCCTACCTGGTGTTTTCTCTCTATCTCCTCACTTATACCCTAGTTCCCTACCTGGTGTTTCTCTCTATCTCTCACTCATACCCAGTTCCCTACCTGGTGTTTCTATCTCTCTCATACCCTAGTTCCCTACCTGGTGTTTCTCTCTATCTCTCACTCATACCCCTAGTTCCCTACCTGGTGTTTCTCTCTATCTCTCTCACTATACCCTAGTTCCCCACCTGGTGTTTCCTCTATCTCTACTCATACCCTAGTTCCCTACCTGGTGTCTCTCTATCTCTCACCATACCCTAGTTCCCTACCTGGTGTTTCTCTTATCCTCTCTCACCTCTACACCCTAGTTCCCTACCCTGTGTTTCTCCTCTCTCATTCTCTCTTATACCCTAGTTCCCTACCTGGTGTTTCTCTCTTTCCTCCCCACCTCTCTCACCCTAGTTCCCTACCTGGTGTTTCTCTCTCTCTCTACTCATACCCTAGTTCCCTACCTGGTGTTTCTCTCTATCTCTCACTCATACCTAGTTCCCTACCTGGTGTTTCTCTCATCTCTCACTCATACCCTAGTTCCCTACCTGGTGTTTCTCTCTATCTCACTCTATACCCTAGTTCCCTACCTGGTGTTTCTCTATCTCTCACTCATACCCCTAGTTCCCTACCTGGTGTTTCTCATCTCTCTCTCACACCCTAGTTCCCTACCGCGGCTTATCTCTCTCTATCTCTAGTTCCCTACCTGGTGTTTCTTCTATCTCTCCTATACCCTAGTTCCCCTACCTGGTGTTTCTATCTCACTCATACCCTAGTTCCCTACCTGGTGTTCTCTCATCTCTCACTCATACCCTAGTTCCCTACCTGGTGTTTCATTCTCTATACCCTAGTTCCACCTGTGCTCCTCTCTCACTCATACCCTAGTTCCCTACCTGGTGTTTCTCTATCTCTCTCTCATACCCTAGTTCCCTACCTGGTGTTTCTCTCTATCTCTCTCTCTCTACCCTAGTTCCCTACCTGGTGTTTCTCTCTATCTCTCACTCATACCCTAGTTCCCTACCTGGTGTTTCTCTCTCTCTCTATCTCTCACTCATAGTTCCCTACCTGGTGTTTCTCTATCTCTCACTCATACCAGTTCCCTACCTGGTGTTTCTCTATCTCTCCTATACCCTAGTTCCCTACCTGGTGTTTCTCTCTTATCTCTCACTCATACCCTAGTTCCCTACCTGGTGTTTCTCTCTATCTCTCTCTCTCATACCCTAGTTCCCTACCTGGTGTTTCTCTACTCTCACTCATACCCTAGTTCCCTACCTGGTGTTTCTCTCTATCTCTCTCTCATACCCTAGTTCCCTACCTGGTGTTTCTCTCTATCTCTCTCTCATACCCTAGTTCCTACCTGGTGTTTCTTATCTCTCTCTCATACCTCAGTTCCTACCTGGTGTTTCTCTCTATCTCTCTCCTATACCCTAGTTCCCACCTGGTGCTCCTCTATCTCTCTCATACCCTAGTTCCCTTACCTGCTCTCTCTCTCTCTCTCTCTCTCTCATCCAATATTAAACAATCTTTGACCCAGTAAGCATATCTATCTATCTATTATCTATCTATCTCCCATCAACCACTAACCTCAATGCAGTGGAGAAATAAGGGTGAGTATTACTGAAATATACTGTTAGCGTGATCAGTGAGAAGTAAGAGCTTTACAAGTAGAAATATCCACACATACTTCAGAAAACAACAATAAATACCCACACACTTCATAATACGGGAAATATCCACAAAAACTTCAGGAGTCAACTAGTAGAGATATCCACCCACACACAGGTTCATAATACAAGAATAAATATCCACACACTTCAGAAGACAAGTAGAAATATCCACGCTTCATAATACATTAAATATCCACAAAAACTTCAGGAGGCAACAAGTGATATCCACACATACAAGTTCATAATACAAGAATATCCACACACACACACACACACAGGTTAATACTACAAGAATATCCACACATATTTCAGAAGACAAGTAGAAATATCCACACATTCAAGTTCATAATACAAGAATATCCACACACACACAGGTTCATAATACAAGAAGAAATATCCACAAATACTTCAGGAGGCAACAAGTAGAAATATCCACACACACACACACAACATTGTCTTTAGCTTCCTCCGTCCTTAACCCAACACTATAACCAATATGGCCTCCAAAATACACGGATGTATTAAACTCACTACCTATTATACCCATTAAATAATACCATAAGTTCAATACCTTTAAATAAATAGGATTTGGTGAACCAATTCTCAAAGGATCGTAAGATGAATTTTTCTCGTAAATGGATTAAAAATATCCAATATGGCGGAAAATTAACACAGAGACTCTACCTTAACTACTGTAGATACGTTCACTTAGTACCACCAGTTAGGAGACCAAATTAACATAGAGACTCTACCTTAACTAGATACCTTCACTTAACACTATTTAATGATACAAGTTTATTTAGTGACTCGTTATGAATTGATGCCTGACTACTAAGATGAGGCCTTTGAAGTAAGGTGAAGTGGCTTAAGTTAACGAGGAGGAGTAGTAGCTGAAGAGGGGGGAAGAGAGAGGGGGAGAAGAGATATAGGGGAAGAGAGAGGGGGGGGCTTCACCAACACAGCGGCCCACCACCCTAACTAACACCTCGTCCTCCGCCATTACCATACTACCCTTGCCCCCCTAACATCCGGCCTACATACATTAACCGGGAAGGGTAGTGGCGGCTTCCTTGTTATTCATGAAGGAGGGAAGGAGGAGGTAGCGATGAGAGGGAAGGAGTGTGGTTTAAGTCAGGATTGAGAGGGAGTTATCCACCCCACAAGCAACACGGTGCGTGGTGGGTCTCATATAGGGAGCACAAATACTAGGCGGTCGCAGCTTTTGTTGGACGGCGGCAGCGTCACTTGCCTTCCAACCCTGAGTGGTGAATCCCCCGGGATCCTGCCCCAGCTATCGATCCCAAGGGCCGCCCGCCCGCCCGCCCGTCCCGGCCTCCCCTCCACCGCTTCTTGCCTGGTGGCCCTCCTCCCTCTGCCACTTCCTTGCCCACCCCGTTCGCCCGTCCCTCCCTCCACACACACAAACTCTCCCTGCTGTACCACATCTCCCTCCCTGCTGTACTACACATCTCCCTCCCTCCCTGCTGTACCACACATCTCCCTCCCTGCTGTACCACACATCTCCCTCCCTGCTGTACCACACATCTCCCTCCCTCCCTGCTGTACCACACCTCCCCTGCTGTACCACACATCTCCCTCCCTGCTGTACCACACATCTCCCTCCCTCCCCTGCTTGTACTCTCACACATCTCCCTCCCCTGCTGTACTCACACATCTCCCTCCTCCTGCTGTACCACACATTCCTCCCTGCTGTACTACACATCTCCTCCCCTGCTGTACTACACATCTCCCTCCCTGCTGTACTACACATCTCCTCCTCCCCTGCTGTACTACACATCTCCTCCCCTCCCTGCTGTACCCACACATCCCTCCTGCTGTACTCACACATCTCCCTCCCTCCCTGCTGTACCACACATCTCCCTCCTCCCTGCTGTACACACACATCTCCTCCTCCCTGCTGCACCACACATCTCCCTCCCTCCCTGCTGTACCACACATCTCCCTCCCTGCTGTACTACACATCTCCTCCCTCCCTGCTGTACTCACACATCTCCCTCCCTCTGCTGTACTCACATCTCCCTCCTCC
This sequence comes from Homarus americanus, assembly GCF_018991925.1. Classification (NCBI taxonomy): domain Eukaryota; kingdom Metazoa; phylum Arthropoda; class Malacostraca; order Decapoda; family Nephropidae; genus Homarus; species Homarus americanus. The sequence continues at coordinate 5,323,172 of NW_024733231.1, forward strand.
CTGCTGTACCACACATCTCCCTCCTCCTGCTGTACCACACATCTCCCTCCCTGCTGCACACACATCTCCCTCCCTCCCTGCTGTACTACACATCTCCTCCCTGCTGTACCACACACATCCTCCCTCCCCTGCTGTACACACACACTCCCCTCCCTGCTGTACCACACATCTCCCTCCCTGCTGTACCACACATCTCCTGCTGTACCACACATCTCCCTCCCTCCCTGCTGTACCACACATCTCCTCCCTGCTGTACCACACATCTCCCTCCCCCTGCTGTACACACATCTCCCTGCCACCACATCTCCCTCCCCTGCTGTACCACACATCTCCCTCCCTGCTGTACCACACATCTCCTCCCTGCTGTACCACACATCTCCTCCCTCCCTGCTGTACTCCACACATCTCCTCCCTCCCCCTGCTGTACTACACACACTCCCTCCCTGCTGTACACACATATCCCTCCCTGCTGTACTACATCTCCTCCCTGCTGTACTACACATCTCCTCCTGCTGTACTACACATCTCCCTCCCTCCATACACACACCCTCTCCCTCACTGCCTCAAATAATACATTTAAAATTAGCCATACACCAAATTTAACGCCGTTCCATACTGATACACACACACAGCTCTTGAGAACAGGATCACTGCTGCCCAATTAAAACAGCTACCACAGCCACTAGTACTAACGGTGATACTAGCACTAACATTAAGCCCAATATATATGAAAAATAAACACAACTCGACCAGAACCAACTATAACCACGAACCAACCAAACCCGAAACGGCATAACCTAACCCGACACGACCCAACCAAACCCAACACGACCTAACCATAACCAACCACGACCTAACCAAACCCGACACGACCCAACCAGGCCCAACTATAACCACGAACCAACCAAACCCGACACGACCCGACCCAACCCAACACGACCTAACCATAACCAACCACGACCTGACCAACCAAACCCGACACGACCCAACCAAACCCAACTATAACCAGGAGACACCCAGACCCAACACGAACCCGAATTAAAAACTTCAGGTGAGGGGTCAGGAGGACTGATTTCACTAGTACTCGATGTAGTAGTTCGCTCCGATTCACTACACAGCCTCGTTAGTGGGGAGGTGAAGACCTGGTCCATAACACACGAGGGCATTGGACACAGACAGACAGACAGACAGACAGACAGACAGACAGACAGACACGTCAAAATATGTACAGGATACCATTTAAAAATCCCACCATTTTTTTTGCTCTACAATTCCCCCAAAAAATTTAAGTCTCTTTTCCATCCAGGACCAACACACTCACACACCTACATTAAGTGAGAACCTGTGTGTGTGTGTGTGTGTGTGCAGTATGTGTGTGTTTGTGTGTGTACAGTATATATGTTTGTGTGTGTGTACAGTGTGTGTGTGTGTGTGTGTGTGTGTGTACAGTATGTGTACATTCGTCAAAATTTCCAGGTATTTTAAAAGCCCATGAAGCTACGGGAATGAACATCGGCCAAGAGTTCATTTTTGTTCATCAGGCGAGAAGGTTGCCGGGCTGATCGCCGTGTGACGCAGGACTTCAATACAGTTTCCGCTACATTACTGGTTCAATTACCTAACAGACCCGGTTAATAAATACCTTCCCTTAATTACATAACCCGGTTAATTATGACCCAAATTACATAACAGACCCGGTTAATTATGACCCAAATTACATAACAGACCCGGTTAATGAACAGCCCAATTACATAAGACGCTCTTAATTACTGACCCAATTACAAAAGATGGGGATAAATAATTACCACAATTACATAACAGACACGGTTAATTACTTCCCCCAATTACACAGCACGGTACATTACTGACCCAATTACAGAGAGAGAGAGAGAGAGAGAGAGAGAGAGAGAGAGAGAGATATATATACTGGATGTTTCGTTTAGTGCACAGTTATCCAGGATTATCCACTTTGTTGACCTTAATGCGTTAACCAAGAACTTTTAACCAGGGTCAATAAAGTGTCAAAATACCCGCCCGACAGTGACCAATTTTATATGCTGCTGTAAAGTATTCGGCCGACAGTGACCAATTTTATATGCTGCTGTAAAGTATCCGTCCGACAGTGACCAATTTTATATGCTGCTGTAAAATACCCGCCCGACAGTGACCAATTTTTGATGCTGCTGTAAAGTATTCGGCCGACAGTGACCAATTTTTGATGTGTTGTAAATATTCGCCCGACAGTGATCAATTTTTGACGTGTTTTAAGTATTTGTCCGACAGTGACCAATTTTATATGCTGCTGTAAAGTATCCGTCCGACAGTGACCAATTTTATATGCTGCTGTAAAGTATCCGTCCGACAGTGACCAATTTTATATGCTGCTGTAAAGTATCCGTCCGACAGTGACCAATTTTTTATGCTGCTGTAAAGTATCCGTCCGAGTGACCAATTCTATATGCTGCTGTAAAGTATCCGTCCGACAGTGACTAATTTTATATGCTTATGTAACATAAAGTATCCGTCCGACAGTGACCAATTTTTATGCTGTAAAGTATCCCCGACAGTGACAATTTTATATGCTGCTGTAAAGTATCCTCCGACAGTGATAATTTTATATGCTGCTGTAAAGTATCCGTCCGAAAGTGACCAATTTTTATGCTGTATAAAGTATCCGTCCGACAGTGACCAATTTTATATGCTGCTGTAAAGTGCATCCGTCCGACAGTGACAATTTTATATGCTGCTGTGAAATATCCGTCCGACAGTGACCAATTTTTATGCTGCTGTAAAGTATCCGTCCGACAGTGACCAATTTTATATGCTGCTGTAAAGTATCCGTCCCACCAATTTATATGCTGCTGTAGCATCCGTCCGACAGGGACCAATTTTTATGCTACGTAAAAGTATCCGTCCGACAGTGACCAATTTTATATGCTGCTGTAAAGTATCCGTCCGACAGTGACCAATTTTATATGCTGCTGTAAAGTATGACAGTGACCAATTATATGCTGTAAAGTATCCGTCCGATGCGACCACCTTATATGCTGCTGTAGCATCCGTCCGAGTGACTAATTTTATATGCTGCTATAAAGTATCCGTCCGACAGTGACCAATTTTATATGCTGCTGTAAAGTATCCGTCCGACAGTGACCAATTTTATATGCTGCTGTAAAGTATCCGTCCGACAGTGACCAATTTTATATGCTGTTATAAAGTATCCGTCCGACAGTGACCAATTTTATATGCTGTTATAAAGTATCCGTCCGACAGTGACCAATTTTATATGCTGCTATAAAGTATCCGTCCGACAGTGACCAATTTTATATGCTGCTGTAAAGTATCCGTCCGACAGTGACCAATTTTATATGCTGCTATAAAGTATCCGTCCGACAGTGACCAATTTTATATGCTGCTGTAAAGTATCCGTCCGACAGTGACCAAATTTTGACGTGTTGTAAATATTCTTCGGCCAAGCTTAAGCTTAATAAGTCACCAGGACCCAATGAGATATTTGTCAGTATTAAAGCAATGTAAGGAAGAGCTCGGTATACCCTTAGCAAAATTGTTTAACACGCCATTAAAAACGGGTGTAGTACCAGAATCCAATCAGTTTAACATCAATTGTAGGCAAATTACTGGGATTATTTCAAACTCTATTCAAAATCGCCTGGAGACGCACAAGGTGATCAATGATTCCCAACATGGCTTCACAAGTGGGCGTTCATTTCTAACTAATCTATTAACATTATTTTCAGCTGTTTTCGAATCAGTGGACGAGGGGCACAATATGATGTGGTATATCTCGACTTAAGCAAAGCCTTCGACAGAGTCCCCACGAAAGACTAATAAGAAAAGTGGAGGCTCATGGCAGAGGAGATATTCTAAAATGGATTAGTGCGTGGTTACAGGACAGGAAACAGCGTGTAAGCACTAAATCCGATTGGGGTAACGTCACTAGTGGAGTACCCCAAGGCTCGGTACTTGCACCATATACACAAACGACATAGATTTCGGCGTAGACAGCAACTGAAGTAAATTTACTGATGACAATAAAATAGGGCGTGTAATTAAATCTGACGAGGACTCGGCAAAACTACAGGAAGATCAAAACAAATTTTTGGAATAGTCTGAAAAATGGCAGATGAAATTTCATGTGGACCAATGTAAAATATTCAGTCTAGGAGATGTAAACAGGGAAACCAGATATCAGATGAACAAACGATGTCAGAGAAATCAGACTGCGAGAAAGATTTAGGAGTAATGAAAAGCAGGAATCATAAATCAGTAAACAATGTGTATTAGCTCGAAACAAGGCTAATAAAAGGAGTGTTAGTTACAAGAATAGAGAAGTCATCCTAAAACTATATCTTGAGCTTGTGAGACCTCACTTAGATTACGCAGTTCAATTCTGGTCACCGTACTACGGAATGGATATAGAATCCCTAGAAAGAATTCAGAGGTGAATGACAAGACTAATCCCGGGCATTAGGAACCTTGAGTACAGAGACAGGTTAAAGCATCTTAATTTGCACTCCCTCGAGAGACGCAGAGTGAGGGGCGATATGATCGAGGCGTATAAATGGAAGTCAGGGCGAAACACCCGTAGCAATGGTTTTAAATTAGACAAATTTAGATTTAGGCGCAAAATAGGTCAACATTGGTAGTAGTAGTAGTAGTGGATGAGTGGAACAAGTTACCAAATATCATTATTAACTCGAATACGCTGGATAGCTTCAAACACAGGTTGGATGGTTATATGAGCAATAGGGGTTGGGTGTAAATGGGACTGCCCAGTATGGACCATTAATAGGCCCGCTGCAGTTTCCTCCTTTCTTGTGTTCTATCCGCCCGACAGTGACTAATTATTGAAATGTTGTAAAGTATTCGTCCGACAGTGACCAGTTCTTGACGTGTTGTAAAATATCCGTCTAGTTAACTGTTTCTTATCTTGATGGCCAATACCGTTTAAGGCGAGAGGTCTCTTTCACGAACAAACGAACGAACGAACGGACGGACAGGCATAAAATCTAATCTTACGAACGGATGGTAGATATAGTCTAACCCTACGGACAGAAGGATCAGTCTAACCTTACGATAGGAAGATCGGATAAGAATCAAGTCTAATCTTACCAACAGATATATATACTTAAGTCCACTCATACGGACGGACAAGGTGGATTTACAAATAATATCCACCGAAAAAACACCTAAGACCTATTTACAAGTGTTCTTATTTACAAGAGAAGGGAGGAACTTTTTTTTTTTACAATTAAACCAAACGCAAAGGAAGACAGATGTAAAAAAAATAAAAATAATGTTAAGAGGAGAATGTAAGGTGGAGGAAAGAACAATAAGTAAATGATGATAACAACGGGAAGGACAAACACATGGAAACGAACACCAACACGCACATACAGTTACAAGCATTATTAACGTCTTATATACACACTGTTAACGTCTCCTATAGGCAGCTACCAGGTACTACCGCCTGGGGAGATATTGGAAGCATAACGTGTTGTTTATGGTAGACCCTGCTGCCATGTGACCAAGTCCCAGGTTACTGATCTGACTTCTGCCTCATTTACACACAATTGCAGGTCTCAATTGTTTATCTCACTTGGACAACACAACAAACATAATGTATATCGTTTCTCTCTCTTGAATTATTATTTCGTTTTTGTATTTATTTATGGTTATTAATAATAATAATTTTGTTTTTATTATTAATTTGCTATACATTTTATTAATTGTTGTAATAATAATAATAATAATAGATATTATTTTTTTCATTTATTGGGCACCCCCCTACATCCTTGTGTAAGGTGAAGCGCAGAAGCGTTTCCAGCGCCCAACAGGGAAGCATGATAAGTATTATTATATTTTCGCCCGCCAGACCCTGATGTGGGTCAGTGACCTGTGCCCAGGTGGGCTAATACACACACACACACACACACACACTGTTAACTTCTGTACACACACATACATACATACACATACTATTAACGTCTCCTTTACGTACACACATTAACATCTGTATTATACAAACATACATACTATCAACGTCTACACACACCTCAAGATTAACATTAATCTAAGTTAAATTAGGTTGGGTTAGGTTAGCTTTAGATTAAGTCTGGTTAGCGTTAGGTTACGTTAATGCTGTCAGGGTAGCGCTAGGTTAGTATTAGGGTGGTTAATCTTCAGGTGAACAAAGCTTGTGTGTGTGTGTCGGTACTTGACACTCACGCTTAAAGTGCCTCATTTTTATAGATTATGGATAAAACACTCAAGCCGTTTAAAGGAACATGAACGCATGAAAAACGGTCTCACGGATAAACGGATAACGAACGCATGGATAAACGGATACGTGAACAAACGGACGCATGAATAAACGAAAATATGGAAATAAAAGACACATGGATAAACGGACGCATGGATAAAGGGAAGCGCGGATAGCTTTAGGTTAGGTTAGGTTGTGGTAGGTTAGGTTTGGGTAGGGTTAGATTAAGTTAGATTGGGGTAGGTTAAGTTAGGGGAACGTTAGGTGAAATGAGAGAGAGAGAGAGAGAGTATATTATAAACAACGCTATAACGAAACGCAAAGCTCTCACCATGACCACTTACGAGGAGGAGGAAGGGGGGGGGGTGGATTAAACTTATGAACGTACACACAACATATCACGTCAACAGTGTTCTTTAAACATTCACTAGAGAAAGATACAACATACACACATAACAGAACATGTGTGTGTGTGTGTGTGTGTGTGTGTGTTACGCGGCGGGGAGGACACTTGCATGACACAAATGCACACAGGGCGGGAATTAAGCAAGGAGGAGGAGGACTTAAAGAAGGAAGAGGAGACGGAGGAAGACTTAAAGGAGGAGGAAGAGGAATAAGAGGAAGGGGCGGCAAGGAGGAGAATGATAGGGGCAGCAACACACAGCGATCAATTACTGTATCACCACCACTATCTTCACCACCACCACCACCACTATCTTCACCACTACCACTATCACCACCACCATCTTCACCACTACCACTATCACCACCACTACCACTATCACCACCACCACTACCACTCATCACCACCACCACTATCTTCACCACTACCACTCATCACCACCACCACCACCACTACCACTATCACCACCACCACCACCACCACCATCACCACCACCACCACCACCTACACCACTCACACACACTTCACCACCACCACCATCTTCACCACCACCACTCACCACCACCACCACTATCTTCACCACCACCACTATCTTCACCACTACCACTATCTTCACCACTACCACTATCACCACCACTATCTTCACCACTACCACCGCCACTATCTTCACCACTACCACTATCACCACCACTATCTTCACCACCACCATCTTCACCACAGGACCAAACCGTATATCTACCTGTCACACCACCACCACTCCTATTATTCTTATTATTATTATTATTATTATTAGTAGTAGTAGTAGTAGTAGTAGTAGTAGTAGTAGTAATGGCGTAGGTGTTGTAGTAGTAATAGTATTTTGGGCTACGTCTGTTCGCAAATGCTCGCCTTTCCCGGCTGATTGACCGATGATATTTTCTGAAGGGGATAATTATTTTTATATATATACAGTATATATGCTGAAACTGTATTAGGTCAACTACCCTAATGTGACCAAACCAAGTCCAGAGTGACCTGATCAAGCATAACCTAACCAAGCCTATCCTAACCCATTGACTAGGATGCTAACCTCAATAATATAATGTCTGATCTCCAGGTGAAATAAACTGGGGTGTCTAATCATCAGGTAACTCAATATATCGTGTACCAGGTAGATAGGCGTGACGATAACCTGTTCTCGCCGTGTACTGAAATTAATACTATAGTGTTTGGACGCGTGAAAAGTATTCATATTTCACCTCACTACAGTCGCTTGCTTGTAAACATATCTCAACAAACAAGTATTAGTATGTATATTTTTACACATATCCGGCATTCCTGGTTTTATATGTATTATACTAATTACACTTCTACTTGTCTATGTATACAACAAAGGCTATGTTATGTATATTTTTACGTCATTCAGTCCTACCTATGTCTGCCTTTGTATTAGTAAGCGTTATTATATGAATATTTATACATATACATTTATACTTATTGTAAATATCAACAAGTTAGTACAGTATGTATAATTCTACACATACCCGCCATAGCTCTACTAATGACTGCTTTTACATGTATTTAATGGCGTTGGCATACACTATACATGTTTTAATGTAACTCTGAGAATACCGGAACAAATATACATACTAATCAAAATTCTGCTTACGATGCTATTATGTATACTACACATATACATAGCGGTCATAATACTACCCATATTTGCTACTGAATCAACAATAGAATATACATAATTATACATAGCCATCATGAAATCGCGTGTACAGATTTCATATGTATCAAGGGACATAAGTATACATATATTTATACATACTGATCAAAATTATACATGCGGTTACTGTAATACTTAAGAGGCATTTGTACAGTAACCAACTCCTAAATATATACTTTCGTTCAATAATACCTAACGGCCAAACTATGAATACTTTTTGTACCATAGCGATCTAATTCCTGCTCATTAACTAGTACTTTATTACCGGGTATTCATATGTATATTTTACAAGTATACATGTGGTGACAGGAATTATACATTTACTAAATCAACAACCTATAGTACTATGAATATTTTGCACATTATGTATATTTCGTATGTATTAATATGCATATTTTCGCATGTATTGCTATGTACAATTCGCATATTTTAATATGTATATTTTAACACGTAGTACTATGTGTATTACCAATGTATTAATATGTATATCTTAACATGTAGCACTGTGTATTTCGTATATACTTACATGTATATTTTAACATTTTGCTATGTATATTTCGTACGTAAGCATTAATGTATATTTTCACATGCATTACTAAGAATATACTCACATGTATTACTATGAATATTATCACATGTATAACTATGTATACCTTCAAACATAATGATCCTGGCTGTTAATACGAGAAATTAGCATACTGTGTGGATATTCTTATATGTTCAGTAGGTACAGTAGACTATGTTCAGTAGGTACAGTAGACTATGTTCAGTAGGTACAGTAGACTATGTTCAGTAGGTACAGTAGACTATGTTCAGTAGGTACAGTAGACTATGTTCAGTAGGTACAGTAGACTATGTTCAGTAGGTACAGTAGACTATGTTCAGTAGGTACAGTAGACTATGTTCAGTAGGTACAGTAGACTATGTTCAGTAGACTAAATTAAGTGGTGGTGATGTTAATAGGGGTTAAATTCGATAGGGAAGAAAGATTAAATTAGACAGTGTGTAGGAGAGCCGTGTTGGGGGCTATGTGAGTATGAAGAACGGCTGTGTTAAGACTACAGTGTAATAATAATAATAATAATAATAATAATTAACGGTTTATTGAAAGAGCTTGGCAGCCAGAAGGCTGAAAATATACAGTTACATATTTGGGGAATGGGTTACGAATTACAAATAATATACAAGTAACATAAGTGACACAAATAAGATATATAATAACTAGATGGGGAAAAGATGTATATGTGTGTGTGTGTGTGTGTGTGTGTGTGTAGAAAGGCCATGTTAGACTACTAAAGGGCCATGGTAGACTAAGTAACGGCCATGATAGATTACTTTAAGGGCCATGTTAAACTAATTAAGGGCGACGTGAGACTAAATGCCATGTTAGACTAATTAAAGGCCACGTCAGACTAATCAAGGGCCATGTTAGACTACTTAAGGGCCATTTTAGACTACTTACGGGTCGTGTTAGACTTAAGCGAGATGAGTAAACTCTTACGAGTGAGGTTAGGGACAGATAACGTAAGGCTTGCATTATACAGCATTGTCCAGCTTCTCGTTGCCTTGTCTCCAAAAATCAATGTATTTCAACGCTTATCCTATTCGTTGTGTGTACCGGGATAAACTGTATAGTGTATGTATACCAGGATACATAGTGTGACGTGTATACCGGGTTATATTTGTGTGTACATCGGGATATGTATACAGTATATTGTGTGTATGGACAATAAGTGAAGCACAGTACCAGTGTGTGTCTCAAGCAGCACCACCACGGCCTCTCTCTCTCATCCTCTAATTACGCTAGTTGCCGGGGGATAATCTCATCACCTAGTAACGTGGTGGGTGGGGGAGTTGCTGTGTGGGGGGGTCAGTCACCTCACCACCACAACTGCCAACATCCCGCGCAATAGCCCAGCACACCAGGAGGAGGGACCCGCCCGCCCGCCCACTATCAGGCGTGATAGGGCGTGGTTGTGCAGCTTCTCCCACATGTGTGTACAAGACAAACACACCCACCTTAGTAGGCCTAATATAGATCGGCGGAGGGAAGGGGGTGCTTTTTGAGTAGTGCGAGGGAGGAAGAGAAGGAGGGGGGAGGGAGGGAAGGAGGGAGAGAGGGAAGGAGGGAGGGAGAGAGGGAGGGAGGGTGCCACGCTAGCGACCTGTGACCGGGTGGCACCTATACCGGCCACCACCACACCCGACATACACACAACCTTCACAAAACATTAAAATAACGTCGGTGTAATGCACTGGTGAGAGCCACTGTGGGGGGAGATGAGCCGAGTGGAGGGTACGGAGGGCCGCGCCCCGCCACAATGGCGCCCACGCATGAAGGCCACCCACCTGGCACCCGGGCCATGCTGGGTCTGGCCACTACTTGTGCTACCTACCATTGTGGTCATGTAGTCGGGCTGGCCACACACGCCCGTCACCCCCATCATCACCATCTTGAAGGAGAGTTTAGGGTAGGAAGCAGGGTGGAGCAAGAGGGACGGGTGGGCAGCCAACACCCATCCCGCCGCCCACGCCCACGCCGCCACAGCCGCCTGGCCGCCTCCTGCCTGGCCCTGGGTGATGGAAGGCCATCACCACCACCATCATGGTGTCGAGGATGGTGGTGCACAAGACAGGTGGTTGAGGCCGGGTCGATGGTCACCACATGCTCACTGTATCACTGCACACACCCACTGGCAGCAGCACCACTACACCACATGGCCTCACACAAACCCTCGCGCTAATACTTCACTTGTAAACACCTACGTCACAGCGCACACCCTGTGTCGCCTTCCATGTACACATCACCGCCCTCACTACCAGTAGCGGCGTCCAGGGGAAAGGATGGGCGTGCGGGCGTGGTGAGGGAGGTGTATGCGCCATGGTAGGAGCGAGAGTTAGCGCGCCACTACACGGGGCGGCGGACTGGCGCGCACACACACACTCTGAATGAGCGTGGGGCTCCGCACCCACCGCTGGGCCCCCGCCGCCGACCACCAACACCCACCCGAGCCAACGCCGCCGACTACTGCACCCTACACTGCCTCCACCCCGGCCTGTACACCCTACACTGCCTCCACCCCTGCCCACCCTACCTGGCCTGTACACCCACTGCCTCCACCCCGGCCTGTACACTGCACTGCCTCCACCCCTGACCTGTACACCCCACACTGCCTCCACTCCTGGCCACTGCCTCCACCCCTGGCCTCGCTACCTGTACAGCACTGCCTCCACCCTGGCCTGTACACCCCTGCCCCCACCCCACCTCGGCCTGTACACCCCACTGCACTCCTGCCTGTGCACACACTGCCGGCCTGTACACCCACACTGCCTCCACCCGGCCTGTACCCCAACACTGCCTCCACCCCGGCCTGTACACCCCTACACTGCCTCCCCTGTACCCCACTGGCCTGTAAACCCAACACTGCCTCCACCTGGCCTGTACACCCTACACTGCTCACCCTGCCTGTACACCCCACACAGCCTTGGCCTGTACACCCCTGCCTCACCACTTGGTCCTACACCACTCCCGCCACCACACCACCTGGTCCCCACACCACCCCCTGTTCCTACACCACCACCACCACCACCCCTGTTCCACACCACCACCACCACCACCCTGTTCCACACCACCACCACCACCCTGGTCCTACACCACCACACCACCACCACCCCTCCCACACCACCCCACCACCACCACCTGTCCTACACCACCACCTGGTCCTACACCACCACCACCCTGGTCCCACACCACCACCACCCTGGTCCACACCACCACCACCAGCCACCACCACTGGTCCTACACCACCACCACACCCTGGTCCTACACCACCACCACCACCCACACCTGGTACACCACCACCACCACCACCCTGGCCCACCACCACCACCACCCTGGTCCTGACCACCACCCTGCACACCACCACCACCACCTGGACCACCACCAACACCACCACCACCACCACCACCTGGTCCACACCACCACCACCCCTGTCCTACCCTGACCACCACCACCACCACCACCCTGGTCCCACACCACCACCACCACCACCCTGGTCCTACACCACCACCACCACCACCTGGTCCCACCACCACCACCACCACCCTGGTCCGACCACCACCACCCCTGTCCCACACCACCACCACCACCCCACACCACCACCACCCCCACACCACCACCACCACCACACCACCACCCCACCCACACCACCCCTACACACCACCACCCTGGTCCTACACCACCACCACCACCACCTGTACCACCACCACCACCACCACCACCATGTCCTACACCACCACCACCTGGTACCACACCACCACCACCACCCTGGTCCACACCCACCACCACCACCACCACTACACCACCACCACCACCCTGGTCCCACACCACCACCACCACCACACCCCATCACCATCACCACCACCACCCACCCCACCCTGGTCCCACACCACCACCACCACCACCCCACCACCCCTGGTCCTACACCACCACCCTGGTCCTACACCACCACCACCCTGGTCCTACACCACCACCACCCTGGCCCTAACACCTCCATACAGTTACAGGTCAATCAATAAAGAGCGTATAATAACCTCAGATCTTGTTTACAATATATTCATTTATAACTATTAAGGAAGGCAAAACCAAATACAGGGTGTCTCATAAGTGCCACTCATATGTTACAGGGTGTCTCATAAGTGGCACTTATATGTTACAGGGTGTCTCATAGGTGGCACTGATATGTTACAGGGTGTCTCATAGGTGGCACTCATATGTTACAGGGTGTCTCATAAGTGGCACTCATATGTTACAGGGTGTCTCATAAGTGCCACTCATATGTTACAAGGTGTCTCATAAGTGGCACTCATATGTTACAGGGTGTCTCATAGGTGGCACTGATATGTTACAGGGTGTCTCATAAGTGCCACTCATATGTTACAAGGTGTCTCATAAGTGGCACTTATATGTTACAGGGTGTCTCATAGGTGGCACTGATATGTTACAGGGTGTCTCATAAGTGCCACTCATATGTTACAAGGTGTCTCATAAGTGGCACTTATGTTACAGGGTGCCTCATAAGTGCCACTCATATGTTACAAGGTGTCTCATAAGTGGCACTTATATGTTACAGGGTGTCTCATAGGTGGCACTCATATGTTACAGGGTGTCTCATAGGTGGCACTCATATGTTACAGGGTGTTTCATAAGTGGCATTCATATGTTATAGGGTGTCTCATAAGTGGCACTCATGTACAGGGTGTATCATAGGTGGCACTCATATGTTACAGGGTGTCTCATAGGTGGCACTTCATATGTTACAGGGTGTCTCAGGTGGCACCAGATGTTACAGGTGTCTCATAAGTGGCACCAGATGTTACAGGGTATCTCATAAGTGTCCACACAGGGTGTCTCATAGGTGGGCACTCACACAGGGTGTCTCATAAGTGCCACTCATATGTTACAAGGTGTCTCATAAGTGGCACTTATATGTTACAGGGTGTCTCATAGGTGGCACTCATATGTTACAGGGTGTCTCATAGGTGGCACTCATATGTTACAGGGTGTTTCATAAGTGGCATTCATATGTTATAGGGTGTCTCATAAGTGGCACTCATGTACAGGGTGTATCATAGGTGGCACTCATATGTTACAGGGTGTCTTAAGTAGGTGGCACCAGAGCAGGCATTCTATAAGTGGCACTATACAGGGTGCCTCATAGGTGGCACCTATATGTTACAGGGTGTCTCATAAGTGGCACTCAGATGTTACAGGGTATCTCATAAGTGCACTCATGTTACAGGGTGTCTCATAGGTGGCACCTATATGTTACAGGGTGTCTCACAAGTGGCACTCATATGTTACAGGTATCTCATAAGTGGCACTCATGTTACAGGGTGTCTCATAGGTGGCACTCATATGTTACAGGGTGTCTCTCATAAGTGGCACTCAGATGTTACAGGGTACTCATAAGTGGCACCCATGTTACAGGGTGTCTCAGGTGGCACTCATGTGTTACAGGGTGTCTCATAAGTGGCACTCATATGTTACAGGGTATCTCATAAGGGCACTCATGTTACAGGGTGTCTCAGGTGGCACTCATATGTTACAGGGTGTCTCTAAAAGTGGCACTCAGATGTTACAGGGTATCTCATGTTGCACTTATGTTACAGTGCTCATAGTGCACTCATATGTTACAGGGTGTCTCATAAGTGGCACTCATATGTTACAGGGTGTCTCATAGGTGGCACTCATACAAGCAGGGTGTCCCATAAGTGGCACTGATATGTTACAGGGTGTTCTTAAGTGGCACTCTTATGTTGGGTGTCCCATAAGTGGCACTGATATGTTACAGGGTGTCCCATAAGTGGCACTCACATGTTACAGGGTGTCTCTAGGTGGTACTCTTATGTTACAGGGTGTCTCATAGGTGGTACTCATGTTACAGGGTGTCTCATAGGTGACACCTCACAGGTACAGGGTGTCTTTCAGGTGACACTCACAGGTACAGGGTGTCTCATTGGTGGCACTCACAGGTACAGGGTGTCTCATAGGTGACACTCACAGGTACAGGGTGTCTCATAGGTGGCACTCACAGGTTCAGGTGTTCTCATTGGTGGCACTCACAGGTACAGGGTGTCTCATAGGTGGTACTTACAGGTACAGGGTGCCATAGGTATCATGTTACAGGGTGTCCCATAGGTGGCACTCACAGGTACAGGGTGTCTCATAGGTGGCACCAGCTACAGGGTGTATCATGGATGGCACAGAGGCAGAGTGTCCGGTGGCACTCACAGGTACAGGTGTCTCATAGGGTGGTACTCATGTTACAGGGTGTCTCATTGGTGCACTGATATGTTACAGGGTGTCTCATAGTGGCACTCACAGGTACAAGGTGTCTCATCGGTGGCACTCACAGGTACAGTGTGTCTCATAGGTGGCACTCACAGTACAAGGTGTCTCATAGGAGGCACTCACAGGCACAGGGTGTCTCATGGTGGCACTAAAGGTAAGAGTGTCCATCGGTGGCACCATGACAGGTGTATCATAGAGGCACTCAGGCACAGGGTGTCTCATAGGTGGCACTAATAGGTACAGAGTGTCTCATACGTGGCACTCACAGTTACAGGGTGTATCATAGGTGGCACTCATAGGTACAGAGTGTCTCATAGGTGGCACTCACAGGCACAGGGTGTCTCATAGGTGGCACCGTGACAGGGAGTCTCATAGGTGGCACTCATGTACAGGGTGTCTCATAGGTGGTACTCACAGGTACAGGTCTCAGGTTGTACTCATGTTACAGGGTGTCTCATAGGTGGCACCATGTACAGGGTGTCTCATAGTGGCACCCACAGGTACAGGGTGTATCAAAGGTGGGACTCACAGGTACAGGGTGTCTCATAGGTGGCACTCATGTACAGGGGTCTCATAGGTGGTACTCACAGGTACAGTGTGTCTCATGGGTTGTACTCATGTTACAGGGTGCTGTAGGTGGCACTCATGTACAGGGTGTCTCATAGGTGGCACTCCAGGTACAGGTGTATCAAAGGTGGGACTCACAGGTACAGGTGTCTCATAGGTTGTACCTCATGTTACAGGGTGTCTCATGGCTGGCACTCATGTTACAGGGTGTCTCAGGTGGCACTCATAGGTACAGGGTGTGTCATGGCTGGCACTCATGTTACAGGGTGTCTCATGGCTGGTACCATGTTACAGGGTGTCTTATAGGTGGCACTCATGTTACAGGGTGTCTCATGGCTGGCACTCATGTTACAGGGTGTCTCATGGCTGGCACTCATAGGTACAGGGTGTGTCATGGCTGGCACTCATGTTACAGGGTGTCTCATGGCTGGCACTCATGTTACAGGGTGTCTCATGGCTGGTACTCATGTTACAGGGTGTCTCATGGCTGGCACTCATGTTACAGGGTGTCTCATGGCTGGCACTCATGTTACAGGGTGTCTCATGGCTGGCACTCATGTTACAGGGTGTCTCATGGCTGGTACTCATGTTACAGGGTGTCTCATGGCTGGTACTGTTACAGGTGTCTCATGGCTGCACTACAGGGTGTCTCATGGCTGGCACTCATGTACAGGGTGTCTCATGGCTGGTACTCATGTTACAGGGTGTCTCATGGCTGGTACTCATGTTACAGGGTGTCTCATGGCTGGTACTCATGTTACAGGGTGTCTCATGGCTGGTACTCATGTTACAGGGTGTCTCATGGCTGGCACTCATGTTACAGGGTGTCTCTATGGCTGGCACTCATGTTACAGGGTGTCTCATGGCTGGCACTCATGTTACAGGGTGTCTCATGGCTGTACTCATGTTACAGGGTGTCTCATGGCTGCATCATGTTACAGGGTGTCTCATGGCTGGCACCCATGTTACAGGGTGTCTCATGGCTGGCACTCATGTTACAGGGTGTCTCATGGCTGGTACTATGTTACAGGGTGTCTCATGGCTGGCACTCATGTTACAGGGTGTCTCATGGCTGGTACTATGTTACAGGGTGTCTCATGCTGGCACTCATGTTACAGGGTGTCTTATAGGTGGCACTCATAGGTACAGGGTGTCTCATGGCTGGTACTCATGTTACAGGGTGTCTCATGGCTGGTACTCATGTTACAGGGTGTCTCATGGCTGGTACTCATGTTACAGGGTGTCTCATGGCTGGTACTCATGTTACAGGGTGTCTCATGGCTGGTACTCATGTTACAGGGTGTCTCATGGCTGGCACTCATGTTACAGGGTGTCTTAGTGGCACCTATGGTACAGGGTGTCTCATGGCTGGTACTCATGTTGGGGTGTCTCATGGCTGGTACTCATGTTACAGGGTGTCTCATGGCTGCACTATGTTACAGGGTGTCTCATGGCTGGCACCCGTTACAGGGTGTCTATAGTGGCCCATGCAGGCCATGGCTGGTACTCATGTTACAGGGTGTCTCATGCTGGTACTCATGTTACAGGGTGTCTCATGGCTGGTACTCATGTTACAGGGTGTCTCATGGCTGGTACTCATGTTACAGGGTGTCTCATGGCTGGTACTCATGTTACAGGGTGTCTTATAGGTGGCACTCATAAGGTACAGGGTGTCTCATGGCTGGCACTCATGTTACAGGGTGTCTCATGGCTGGCACTCATGTTACAGGGGTCTTATGGTGGCACTCATGTTACAGGGTGTCTCATGGCTGGCACTCATGTTACAGGGTGTCTCATGGCTGGTACTCATGTTACAGGGTGTCTCATGGCTGGTACTCATGTTACAGGGTGTCTCATGGCTGGCACTCATGTTACAGGGTGTCTCATGGCTGGTACTCATGTTACAGGGTGTCTCATGGCTGGTACTATGTTACAGGGTGTCTCATGGCTGGTACTCATGTTACAGGGTGTCTTATAGGTGGCACTCATGGTACAGGGTGTCTCATGGCTGGTACTCATGTTACAGGGTGTCTCTGGCTGGTCACTCATGTTACAGGGTGTCTCATGGCTGGTACTATGTTACAGGGTGTCTCATGGCTGGTACTCATGTTACAGGGTGTCTCATGGCTGGCACTCATGTTACAGGGTGTCTTATAGGTGGCACTCATGTTACAGGGTGTCTCATGGCTGGCACTCATGTTACAGGGTGTCTTATAGGTGGCACCCATAGGTACAGGGTGTCTCATGGCTGGCACTCATGACTTGCACAACCCAAATCCAAACATTTATAACATGAATCTTGTAAAACACCTTCTAGGAACGTACCCCTCAACCTCTTGTTAATAAGCGACTATTATTTAGTAGACCTTTGCCGGCTACAGAAGGGATGAGGGTAACCTGTAAGTTCATTGGGTCCTTGTGTGTGTGTGTGTGTGTGTGTGTGTGTGTGTAGGGAACCATCTCAAGGGACCTAACTTGGCACTGGACAGACTCGACTCACTCCCTATTCCTTCTCTCCCTTACTGTTTTCTGCTCCTTATTTTTCTTCCATCTACTAACTTTCATTCCTTCTCTATCACAGCTTCCCTCCCCTCCCGTGTGTCAAGCTGGGAAGACAAGGAGGAGAGAAGGAAAGGAGAGGCGACAAGACAGAATAAAGGAAGGAAGGAAGGAAGGAAGGAAGGACCCCCCCCCTTCCACACCAACACTAACCCACGCGCCGTTACACAATCCTGATGGGGAAGGGGGGATAGTTTAAACAAGCCTACGAGGATAGTAAGGATAGTTCAGGGATAATAAGGACGGCTCAGGGATAGTAAGGACGGCTCAGGGGTTATAAAAATTTTAACTTAAATAAATAGTTTCTCTCCCACCCACCTCCCCAAAAAATCCCTTCCGTCCAAAAAAGAATAAAAGTCGTTTCCCTTCCGTCCAAAAACGTTCCCTAACCCCACAACACACACACACACACACACACGTTTACTTCCGTCCACAAACAGTCTCTTCCGTCAAAAAAAAAGAAAAATTAACTTCCGTCAAAAATGCACAACTCTACCCTCGCCATTTTCGTTGTACCTCCCAAACAAACTTTCCAGATGACGTACTACTACCACCACCAGTAGTAGTAGTGGTAGTAGTAGTAGTAGTAGTAGTAGTAGTAGTAGATAGGTGATAAAAGGTATGGCTAAAGGGAGGCTACAGTTCATAAATCAAAATAAATAATAGTAATAAAGGGTAGTGGTTGTTGTAGTACTAGTAGTAGTAATAAAAAAAATCACCGCAACTACCACCGACAAGAGGTACTTTTAATAAATAAAATATTGAAATGTTTAATAAGCTTGAGAGAGAGAGAGAGAGAGACCTCCACCTCTCTCTTCCTTCTATTCAAACTTTTCCCAATTAATCCTATTTTCCCCTGGACTCCGTAATCTCCCCCTTGCAATACAGTTTCCCCCCAATTAGTCCGATATTTCCCTATCCCACATAAAGTTTCCCTTCTTCCATATTCTTTCCCCCGAATTATTTGTCCCTATTCCATTAATTCCCCCAATTACGGTATTGTAATTATCCCTTCTACCCTCAGTGCAGACGACCTCTTCCCCCATGCCCAAGACGACCCCTCTCCATACCAAACACGACCCCCCTATCATACCAAGACGACCCTTCTATACCTACAGACCCTTCCCCTGTACCCAAGACGACCCTTCCCCTGTACCTAAGACGACCCTTCCCCTGTACCCAAGACGACCCTTCCTGTACCCAAGACGACCCTTCCCCTATACCCAAGACGACTTCACCCTGTACCCAAGACGACCCTTCCCCTATACCCAAGACGACCCTTCCCCATACCCAAGACGACCTTTCCTGCCCCCGAAACATCAATCCCCGTACAATTTGCGACCAGGACAGCTTGTCATTGATAAACTTGCCCTCACACAGGCCGGTCAGAATCGATAATGACAAGCGTAGGTGACAAGTGGACGTGGCAAGCAGCATATTTCCGCGTAGAGGGGGAGGGGAGGGGAAGGGAGAAGGAAGAGGAAAGGAGGGAAAGGAGGAGGGAAAGGAGGGAGGAAAGGAGGGAAAGGAGGGGAGGAAAGGGGAGGGAGGAAAGGAGGGAGGAAAGGAGGGGAAAGGAGGGGAGGGAAAGGAGGAGGAAAAGGAGGGAGGAAAGGAGGGAGGAAAGGAGGGAAACGAGAGGAGGGTGGAAGGGAAGGAGAGGAGGGTAAGGAAGGAAAAGAGGTAAAAGGACCCTAATACACCCCAACCTAACCAATATCGCCTGGCTCCGATAGTCCCAACTCATCCCCAACCCAACCTAACCTATCCATCAGAATCTGGACCCAGTGTTAATGGACGAGTCCCAATGAGTCCCAATTGAAATGGTTAGGGGAAGGTAGACCAGATTAGGAATGGTAAGTGGGTGTGTGAGGCCTATTATAAATGGGGCTCATTTGACCTGTAATTATTCGAGAGGAGGAAGACGCCAGAACAAGATCCCAATTTAAAGAAAAATAATAATAATAATCTTACTCGACAAAATCCCATTGGACAGTAATCCCACCAGTAAGATCGGGTTACGACAGGTGAAAGGGGGGGGGGCGTAAATGAGAGGGGTGAGAGGGAGAGTGAGGGAGATGGCAGGAAGGAAGCATCAACAGAGAGGGGGGGATGAGAGGGTAAAATGAACGGAGGGAAAGTAGTGAGGAAGAGGGAGGGAGGGAGGGAGGTGAAGGCCGTGCAGGCAGACAGGCGGCCGGACGGTCCTGCTGGGGCTGGTAGGAGGGAGGGTAGGTGGTGGGGCGCTGGCGGAGCATGTGGCGGCAGCCCACCAGTGCTTGCACAGGCGGCCATGCACACGATGCCGTCAGTGGCTGGTCGACCACAGGGCGTGCATGACGCTACCCTGCTCGCCCCTCCACCGGCCGCCCCTCCACCACCACCACCATCGGCCGCCCTCCACCACCACCACCACCACCCACATCCTCCTCCGACACGCTGGGGTATCGAGCCACACCCACCACCACCACCGTCAGCCACACACCACAACACTGAAAGAGCCGCCGCCGTCACCACCACCACCACCACCACACACACACACACACACACACACACACCTGTATACAAACACTAGTACCACCACCATTACTACAACAACCATTCATTCTTTACCACCCACCCACCCACACACAACCACCATCACATTTCATTACCTCCACCACAACTACTACCTTAACCACCATCCTCACTACCTCTTATCGTTACCACCACACACACACACACTCATACTACCACCACCAGTCATACTACTTGAAAGCCACGTATAGTAACCACGATCCAAATAAAACCAACCACCACCACGCAACCACAATCTGTACAACAAATCTACAACCATACACAACCATAATTCTCTACGTCAACTCAACAGCCACACACCAACACAACTACAATCACCACTTAAAACATAATAACTATCACCCCCACTTTATACCCACAACCATCACTTAATAAACACAAAGGCCACTTATACAGTACATACTATTACCACTTCTTAACAACAATCACAACTAACTTTTACTTTACAAATAATTAAACAATATGATGTTAGTTAACGGGTCAGGGTTGAGAGGGAAGCTGTAGCCAGGCACTTAAGTGGTAGTCATCAGGACACTTAAGACAGTCACCAAGATACTTAAGTGAGCCACCAGGACACTTAAGTGGGTCACCAAGACACTTAGCCAATAACCACACGACGTATAGTAATGATCACCAACAGATGATTAAAGTGGTAATAAGCGTCAGTAATCACTTCCCCCCCAGAATCACCCAATCCCTACCAATTTAAGTGGAACGTGATAAGTGTACAGCGTTTGTGTTTAAGTGAATGAAGTGCAAAGAATATTCTAAGTCGTGATAATAGTAATGTCAAAGTGCCTGACGTGTAAATCAAGTGATAATGATTTATGTAAGTGTAAAAAAGTGTTAACGTGTAAAGTGACTTCAGGTGTATATAAAGTAAGTGCATATTATGATTTAAGTGGTCTAAGTGTCATTAAGTGTAAAGTGATGATCATTTTTAAGTGCTAAGGTCATGTAAAGTGTATCAAGTGATTTTAAGTGTAAGGCTGTGTCAAGTGCATAAAGTGAGCTCAGGTGTAAATACTGTTACAAGTGCTGTAATACTGAGCATAACAGTATTAATACCTGTAGTGTAATTAATGTTACAGAATAGGGCAGGATAGGGCAGGGCAGGATAGGGTACAGTAGAGGGCAGGATAGGGTACAGTAAAGAGTAGGGCAGGATAGGGTGCATAATAGGGCGGCTGGGTAAGGTACAGAACAGGGCGGCTGGGTAGGGTACAGAATAGGGCAGGGCACATTACCGTAGAAAATCGGGGTAGGGTACAACATTAGTCAGGGCGAGGTACAGCAGAGGGCAGGCAGGGTACAGTATAGGTAGAGGGTAAGGTACAAGGCAGGGCTAAGTGCAGTCGACGTCAGGGTAAGTTACAGTACTGATTAGATAATAATAAAGGACAGCAGGGTAGAATACAGTAGAGGACATGGCAGGGTCGAGTTGAGTACAGCAGAGGGCAGAGTAGAGTACAGGACAGGGCAGGGTAGAGTACAGCAGAGGGCAGAGCATGGCAGGAAAGAGCACAGAGTAGGGTAGAATAAGAACAGGGCAGGGCATAGAATACAGCAGAGGGCATGGTAGGGTAGAGTACAGGGCAGGGTAGGGATGCAGATTATAGAGCACAGCAGAGGGCATAGCAGGGTATAAAGTACAGGGCAGGGGTGCAGGGCGGTGTAGGAGTGTGAGTGGCGGCAAGGAGTATTTTCGTGCCAGACGGTACTATTCCTGGGACCTTAGACTGCGGGTAAAACACCAGCCCCCTCCCTGACCTGCCTACCTTCCCTCCCTCCCTACCTCCTTCCCTGCCCTCCCTGCCTTGCCCCACCTACCTCCCTCCTTCCCTCCCTGCCCACACTGTCTCGCTCACACGCACTCCCTGTCTCACTCACTCACAGAGACCTACCTCCCCTGTCTATATCTCTCCCTCTTTCTGTCTGTACCCCCTCCCCTGGCAGGGTCAGGTATTGGTCAACAACACACCTCTCGTCACACAGGTAAGGCCAGATCTGGTAACCACTCATCAGAGCCACCACCTCGTCAACACCTTCTGCAGATCACCTGAAGATTACGACCCCTCCTGCTTATTTCACCTGGAGGGGTTAGGCCAAGTTAGGTTAGGTCAGATCAGGTTAGCATGGGGGTGTTTAAAATACAGGTGAAAAGAGCAAGAGTTCATGTTCGTCACAAGTTCCCATTGGGTTAGGTTGGGTTAGGTTAGGTTTAGATTGTACCAGTTTTAGCGGAGAAATTTCTAGTGTGTCATCTGTTTCAACTTCAATGAGCAAGGTCGTGTGACGGGCCGGACGGAATCTCTTGGTGGGCCGGAGGAGGAGAGTCCTGCCCTGGGTCGTCGACCACCAGTAAAAACGACCCGGAACAAGATTCTAGGAGTGACAGGCGGCAACGAGACAAATGTGGTTTGGTTTGGTCAGATCAGGTGAAAGTGACGAAACCACAACACAAGGAAAAAATTGTTGAAAATGGTCCAGAGACTCTCCCAACCCCCCACACCCCTTCTACTACTATTACCCTCTACTATCACACCCCCTCTACTATCACCCTCCTCTCTACACCCCCCTCTACCCCCTCTACCACACCCCTACTACCACACCCCCTCTACTATCACCCCCCCACAAGATAGTGTAGGCAACTCCACCTCAAGACCACTCACCTGGACGGGAGGATGATAGCCTATCACCTCATGTTGAAACGGCGCTGAGCACTACCAATTAATTAGCTCTTCCCTGACCTACCTGAAGATCAACCCCCCTCTCTCACCTGGAGATTAACCCTTAACGCTACATGGAGAGGGGGAGGGTTTGGTTAATTTAAGTTAGCGTTAGAGTAGTTAATCTTCAGGTGAAATAAGAGGGGTAGGTTAGGTTTGCATCGTTAATCTAAGGTGAAATAAGTTTAGATGAAATTAGGTTAGTTTAGTTAAGGTGAAATAACTTTAGGTGAAATTAATTGGATTAGGTTAGGTTAGTATAGTTAATCTAAGGTGAAATAAGGTAAGTTAGGTTAGGTATCCCCAAGACAGTGTAGACACCTGTGTGCGTCTTGACCAATCAGCTGAGAGGAGAGGCGACACACTGGGTTATGAATGGTGCGAGCCGGCATACCTGTCCAATTAGTCAGCTTCCCGTCACTGTTACCAACTCACCATGCCCAAAAAACCTGCCCATACCCGCTGAAAAATCCTAAAGCACGCTAGTTCTAATAAAAACTCGCTAATTCTAATACCACACTTGCTAATTCTAACAAAACTCGCTAAGTCTACTCCAAAACACGCTAATTCTAATCCCAAATCGCTAAATTGAGCGGCGGGACCCTGAACTTCGCTAGATTTGACGACTTTTCCTAAGTTGGTAACCCTGCTTCCCGGGAGGTGGCGAGTCCCCCCTCCGACGGACAGGTGTTAGTACCTCCTTCCCTCCTCCCTCACCCATCCTTCCTCCCTCTCTCATCCTCTCTCTCGCTGCTCTCATCCATCCTCCCTCATCCATCTTTGCCTCCTACCCTCCTCATCCCTCTTTCACTGTCCCACATCCTCACTCCCTCCCCCTATCATATATCCTCTCTCTCGTTGTCTCTCATCCATCCTTCCTCACTGTCCCTCATCCATCATCCCTCATCCTCTACCACTCCCTCCGTCATCCATCCTCCTTCACTGTCCCCACATCATCCACACGAGGCTAACTACCTAAAACGAGTAAAACACACAAAGAAAAACAAGGAAAAAATCATCCATCAGTCAGGTAAGCAAAGGATGACTAAAACACATTAAAAATAACACCCAAGTTTATTTCACCTGATAAATATATTCGCCTATAATGTATTTAAATGGGTTACTTAATACCACCTCACACACCTGTTAATTAGCCTTACATACCTGAGCTATGTAACGCACCTGTGATTAATTTGACCTGTTCAGACCCGGGTAGGAATTCTTAAAAGGTTCATTTGACTCAATTCTTACTTTAAATAATAATAACACTCATATCGCTGCCTCATTTATGGTATTAGGAAAATGGCGAGGAGACTACCATACTCAGATGAGAGACAGACTCCCCATACCCAGAGGTTAAGACAAGGAGACCTCTACTATACCCAGATAAGAGACAAGGAGACTCTACCATACCCACATAAGAGATGCTAAGGACCTTACCGACACCCACATAAAGAGACAAGGAGACCTCTACCATACCCAGATAAGAGACAAGGAGACTCCTACCATACCCACATGGGTAGAAGGAAGACTCCTGCACCATACCCACATAAGAGATAAGGCGAGACTCCCACCATACCCAGATAAGAGACACGCGCTAAGATTCTACCATACCCAAGATATGTACGCGGAGACTCCTACCATACCCAGATAAGATATGAGACTCTACCATACCCAGATAAGAGACAAGGAGACTCTACCATACCCAGATAAGAGACAAGGAGACTCTACCATACCCAGATAAGAGACAAGGAGACTCTACCATACCCAGATAAGAGACAAGGAGACCCCTGCAATTATACCCAGATAAGAGACAAGGAGACCCCACATACCCACATAAGAGACAAGGAGACTCTACCACCCAGATAGTGAGAGCCAAGGAGACTTTACAAGGAGGACAAGGAATTTCACACCCAAGATAAGAGACAAGAGACTCACCATACCCAGATAGAGATATGAGAGACTACCATACCCACATAAGAGGCTGGGAAGGAGACCCCTCTACCACACTCCACAGAGATAAGGAGACTCACTACACCAGATAAGAGATAAGGAGACTCTACCATACCCAGATAAGAGACAAGGAGACTCTACCATACCCAGATAAGACATGCACCCCACCATACCCAGATAAGAGACAAGGAGACTCTCTACCATACCCACATAAGAGATAAGGAGACTCTACCATACCCAGATAAGAGACAAGAGACCTCACCATACCCAGATAAGAGACAAGGAGACTACCATACCCACATAAGAGACAAGGAGACTCACTACACCCGGTGGATAAGAGACAAGGAGATTCTCTACCATACCCAGATAAGAGACAAGGAGACCTCTACCATACCCAGATAAGAGACATGACTCTACCATACCCAGATGGGAGACAAGGAGACTCTACCATACCCAGATAAGAGACAAGGAGACTCTACTCATACCCAGATAAGAGACATGAGAGACGCTCATACCCAGATAAGAGACAAGGAGACTCTACCATACCCACATAAGAGATAAGGAGGACTCTACCATACCCAGATAAGAGACAAGGAGACTCTAACATACCCAGATAAGAGACAAGGAGACCTTCTACCATGCCCAGATAAGAGACAAGGAGACCTCTACCCAGATACAGACAAGGAGAGACTACCATACCCACATAAGAGATACAAGGAGACTCTAACATACCCAGATAAGAGACAAGGAGACCTACCATACCCAGATAAGAGACAAGGAGACTCCTCTACCATATACCCAGATAAGAGACAAGGAGACTCTACCATACCTTAGATAAGAGACAAGGAGACTTACCATACCCAGATAAGAGACAAGGAGACTTACCATACCCACATAAGAGACAAGGAGACTCTACCATACCCAGGATAAGAGACAAGGAGACTTGAAGGCCCAGAGAAGAGACAAGAGACTCTACCATACCCAGATAAGAGACACAAGGAGACTCTACCATACCCAGATAAGAGACAAGGAGAGACTACCATACCCAGATAAGAGACAAGGAGACTTACCATACCCAGATACAAGAGACAAGGAGACTCTCTACCATACCCAGATAAGAGACAAGGAGACTCTACCATACCCAGATAAGAGACACAGACTCACCATACCCACATAAGACAAGGAGACTTACCATACTCCAGATAAGAGACAAGGAGACTTACCATACCCAGATAGAGACAAGGGAGACCCCTACTCACATACCCAGATAAGAGACAAGGAGACCCCACTCATACCCAGATAAGAGACAAGGAGACTCTACCATACCCATTATAAGAGATAAGAGCATTCCACCATACCCAGATAAGAGACAAGGAGACTCTACCACAACGGTAGATAAGACACACAAGGAGACTCTACCATACCCAGAGATAAGAGACAAGGAGACTCCCTAACATACCCAGATAAGAGACAAGGAGACTCTACCATACCCATTAAGAGAGCAAGGAGACTCTACCATACCCAGATAAGGTACAAGGAGACTTTACCATACCCAGATAAGAGACAAGGAGACCTCACCATACCCAGGATAAGGAGACAAGGAGACTCTACCATACCAGATAAGAGACAAGGAGATCACCATACCCAGATAAGAGACAAGGAGATTCCCACCATACCCAGATAAGAGACAAGGAGACTTACCATACCCATTATAAGAGATAAGGAGATCTCACATACCCAGGAGTGGAAGAGACAAGGAGACCTCCAGATAAGAGACAAGGAGACTCTACCATACCCAGATAAGAGACAAGGAGACTCTCTACCATACCCAGATAAGAGACAAGGAGACCTCTACCATACCCATGATAAGAGATAAGGAGACTCTCACTATACCCAGACAGAGACAAGAGGACTCTACCATACCCAGATATATATAAAGGAGACTCTACCCATACCCATTATTAAGCAGGTTGTATGGAGACCTCTACCATACCCACACATAAGAGATATAAGGAGACTCTACCACATACCCAGAGATAAGAGACAAGGAGACCTACTATACCCAGATAAGAGACAAGAGACTTCTAACCATACCCATGGCAAGAGACAAGGAGACTCTACCATACCCAGATAAGAGACAAGGAGACTCTCACTTTACACCCACACATAAGAGAGACAAGGAGATTCCCACATACCCTGATAAGAGACAAGGAGATCTCACTCATACCCAGATAAGAGACAAGGAGACCTCTACTACACATAAGAGACAAGGAGACTCACAGTTCCACATAAGAGACAAGGAGACTCACCATACCCACATAAGAGACAAGGAGACTCTCTACCATACCCAGATAAGAGACAAAGGAGACCCCACCATACCCACATAAGAGACAAGGAGACTCCCCACCATACCCAGATAAGACAAGGAGACCCCTACCATACCCACATACAAGAGACAAGGAGACTCTACCATACCCAGATAAGACAAGGAGACTCTCTACCATACCCAGATAAGAGACAAGGAGACTCTACCATACCCAATATTAAGAGAGACAAGTGAGACTCTACCATACCCAGATAAGAGAGCCAAGGAGACTCTACTGCTGTACCCAGATAAGAGACAAGGAGATTCCTACCTATACCCAGATAAGAGACAAGGAGACTCTACTCATACCCAGATAAGAGACAAGGAGACCCCACCATACCCAGATAAGAGACAAGGAGACTCTCTACTATACCCAGATAAGAGACAAGGAGACTCTCTACCATACCCACATAAGAGACAAGGAGACCTCTACTATTCCAGATAAGAGATAAGGAGACTCTAACACACCCAGATAAGAGACAGAGAGACTCACCATACCCAATATTAAGAGATAAGGAGATCCTACCATACCCACATAAGAGACAAGGAGACTCTACCATACCCAGATAAGAGACAAGGAGACTCCCACCACACTCCACATAAGAGATAAGGAGACTCCCCACATACCCAGATGGGGAGACAAGGAGACTTCTCTACCATACCCACATAAGAGACAAGGAGACTACCATACCCACATAAGAGACAAGGAGGACCTCTACCATACCCAGATAAGAGACGACAGACAGACAGACAGAGACAGACAGACAGACAGACAGACAGACAGACAGACACACACACGATAACTGACCACGGTTACCCAGAAGTCCTAATAACGTCAAGAGTCATTAATAAGAATCACCCAAGCAGGGGAGGGGGGGGAGGGGGGGGAGGGGTTAGGAGGGGAAGAATGGGGTAGGTGGATTATGGGGAGGAGAAGGGGAGGTACAGACGCGGGAGAGGGGAGTGAGGGAGGGATTTGGTTTACTCACACCTGCCTTACTTCTCCCTCCCCAAACACCTGCCACACGTAACTCAAATCAATATACACCTGACTATAAATATGTTGTATATTTTATAAAGGGATGTTATTAATTTAAGGATATTGTTGTATTTCTTGGACCTGTGGGAATGGTTGAGGTGAGGGAAGAGGGAAGAGGAGGGGGGAAGAGGAGGGGGAAGAGGAGGGGAAGAGGTGGGAGAAAGGGAAGAGGAGGGAGAAGAGGGAGGAGAGGGTGGAGGAAGAAAGAGGTGCAGGAGAGGAAGGAAGAGGGAGGAGAGGAGGGGTAGGAAATGGGTGGTGGAGAGAGGAGAGAGAACATAAGAACATAAGAAAATAAGGAGTCTGCAATAGGCCGGTTGGCTGTATGGCAGCTCCTGTCGAGAGTTACTACCACTCTCTATCATCCATGAATCTATCCAGCCTCCTTTTGAAACTTTCCAGGAGTTCCCGCACTTACTACAAAGTTGCTAAGCTTGTTCCACTCGTCCACCACCCTATTTGTGAACCAGTTTCTTCCTATCTCCTCCTAAACCTAAACTTATCCAACTTAAACCGTTGCTTCGAGTCCTATCCTGCTCGGATATTATAAGAACTTTATCTATATCCCCTTTATTGATTCCTTTCACCCACTTAAATACTTCTATCGTATCTCCCCGCACTCTTCGTCTTTCTAGGGAATGCAAGTTAAGTTTCTTTAACCTATCCTGATATGGAAGGTTTCTAAGTCCCGGAATCATTTTGTCATTCTTCGCTGCACCGACTCTAGTGAAAGGGGAAGGGGTGTTGGAGGAGGAGAGGGGAAAGAGAGGAGGGGGGAAGAGAGGAGGAGAGGGAAAAGGGAGGAGGAAACGAAGAGGAGGAGGAGGAGGAGGAGGAGGAGGAGGAGGATCTCTGTTCTTTTGTGACGTAAGTAACTCCCACGCCCCACCTGGCAACATACACCCACACACACACGCTACCTACACACACACCCCACCCACACATTCCGTACACACGCTACCCACACACACACACCACCCCACATTCCGTACACACGCTACCCACACACACACACCCCACCCACACATTCCGTAAACACCTACCCACACACACACACACACACACCCACCCACACATTCCGTCACACACCTACCCACACACACACCCCACCCACACATTCCGTACACACGCTACCCACACCCCACCCACACATTCCGTACACATGCTGCCCACACACCCCCACCCACATTCCGTACACACGCTACCCACACCCCCACCCACACATTCCGTACACATGCTGCCCACACCCCACCCACACATTCCGACACACGCTACCCACACCCCACCCACACATTCCACACACCTACCACACACCCACACCCCACCCACACATTCCGTACACATGCTGCCCACACCCCACCCACACATTCCGTACACACGCTACCCACACACACACACCCCACCCAACCCACACCACCTCCACCCACATTCCGTACACACGCTGCCCACACCCCACCCACACATTCCGTACACACGCTACCCCACACACACACACCCCACCCACACATTCCGTACACACGCTACCCACACCCCACCCACACATTCCGTACACACGCTGCCCACACATTCCGTACACACGCTACCCACACACACCCCCACCCACACATTCCGTACACACGCTACCCACACCCCACCCACACATTCCGCACACACGCTACACACACACACACCCCACATTTCGTCACACGCTACCACACATTCCGTACACACGCTACCCACACACACACACACCCACACATTCCGTCACACCCACCCACACATTCCGTACACACCTACCCACACACACACACACCCCACCCACACATTCCGTACACACCATCTACACAAACTCCCACATTACCCCCCCCACACACACACCCACCCTAATTTGGGAGGAAGCCAAGACGTGCAGACATACCCGAGACAGAGACTCATTATAGGAAGTAGACATACTCAAGAGACTTATTTAAAGAACCAGACATACCCAAGTCTTATTAAAGGAAGTAGACATACTAAGAGACTTATTTAAAGAACCAGACATACCCAAGTCTTATTAAAGGAAGTAGACATACCCAAGAGACTTATTTTAAGAAGTAGACATACCCAAGTCTTATTAAAGAAGCAGACATACTCAAGAGACTTATTTAAAAGAACCAGACATACCCAAGTCTTATTAAAGGAAGTAGACATACCCAAGAGACTTATTTAAAGAACCAGACATACCCAAGTCTTATTAAAGGAAGCAGACATACCCAAGAGACTTATTTAAAGAACCAGACATACCCAAGTCTTATTAAAGGAAGTAGACATACCCAAGAGACTTATTTAAAGAACCAGACATACCCAAGTCTTATTAAAGGAAGTAGACATACCCAAGAGACTTATTTAAAGAACCAGACATACCCAAGTCTTCGTACAGGACGCAGACACATGGCTAAGAGTCTTAACCACTATGGGACGCAGACCACAACTCAAATCTTCGCCAACAAAACGAACCGACATCACCACCACCTTATTTTTTTTAAAGGGATTACTGTATATAGACTTTAACCCCCCATATCCCCCATCCCAACATTTTAGGGTATATGCCCTTTAAAACTCCTAAATACCCAGCCCCATTTTTTTAGGGAACAGAAGACGCTCAAGGAATTGCCAACTCATCCTCCAGGTCATCCCCACTCTCAGGTCACCCTCCACCCTCTAGATCACTCTCCAGGTCACCCCCCACTCTAGGTCACCCTCCACCCTCTAGATCACTCTCCAGGTCACCCCCACCTCTAGGTCACCCTCCACCCTCTAGATCACTCTCCAGGTCACCCCTCACCTCCTAGGTCACCCTCCACCCTCTAGATTACTCTCCAGGTCACCCCCACTCTCTAGGTCACCCTCCACCTCTAGATCACTCTCCAGGTCACCCCTACTCTAGGTCACCTCCACCCCACTCTCCAGGTCACCCTCCACCCTCTAGATCACTCTAGGTCACCTCCACCCTCTAGATCACTCTCTAGGTCACCCTCCACCTCTAGATCACTCTCAGGTCACCCCCACACTCTCTAGGTCACCTCCACCCTCTAGATCACTTCCAGGTCACCTCCACCCCACTCTCCAGGTCACCCTCCACCCCCTCCTCCTCGGGCGGTTCATCTAGTTTTTACTCCGGAAGTTAGTTTTTGCATGGGCGTCACGAGGGTTTCCTTTGTCGCCGTGATCCTTGTATATTTAACCCGCGACGCCCACGCTGTGTGTATCTGTGTGTGTGTGTGTGTCTGTGTGTGTGTGTGTGTGTGTGTGTGTGTGTGTGTGTGTGTGTGTGTGTATCTGTGTGTGTATCTGTGTGTATCTGTGTGTGTATCTGTGTGTGTGTGTGTGTGTGTGTGTGTGTGTGTGTGTGTGTGTGTGTGTGTGGTCTGTGTGTATCTGTGTATCTGTGTGTCTGTGTGTATCTGTGTGTGTGTGTGTGTCTGTGTGTGTATCTGTGTGTGTATCTGTGTGTGTGTGTGTATCTGTGTGTGTATCTTTTTCACCTCCATGTACTGTATGTGTACCTGTCTGTGTCTCGTTCACGTCCATGTGCTACTGCCTCTCTCTCTACGCCTACGATAAAACAAAGGGCACGTACCATATAACAAAGGCACGTAACGTATAACAAAGGGCACGTAACATATAACAAAGGGCACGTACCATATAACAAAGGGCACGTACCATATAACAAAGGGCACGTACCATATAACAAAGGGCACGTACCATATAACAAAGGGCACGTACCATATAACAAAGGCATACCATATAACAAAGGGCACGTACCATATAACAAAGGGCACGTACCATATAACAAAGGGCACGTACCATATAACAAAGGGCACGTACCATATAACAAAGGGCACGTACCATATAACAAAGGCACGTACCATATAACAAAGAGGCACGTACCATATAACAAAGGGCACGTACCATATAACAAAGGGCACGTACCATATAACAAAGGGCACGTACCATATAACAAAGGGCACGTAACGTATAACAAAGGGCACGTAACGTATAACAAATTGTGCGTAATATATAATAAAGCGCACGTAAATTATAACAAAGTGAACATAATATAAACGGCACGTAACCTATAGAGGGCACATAGAATATAACAAAATGCACCAAACCTAAGGGGCACGTAACAAAGGGCACGCAGCATATAAAGGGAACGTAGAATATAACAAAGGGCACGTAGCATAGAAGACACGTAACAAAGGACACGTAACAGATAACAAGGTGTACTCACGGCGCAGGAAGAGCATCAGCGTATACCATCACCTGAGAACACTTACCTGTAGACAAAAGGTAAATACAACAATTAGCATTACCTGTACACATGCATTACGACAAAACACCTGTTATATAATTAGTCCTTAACTTAATTCACCTTAAGAATAACCACCTTAATGCTAACTTAACCTAACCTACGCTACCCTAACCTGTTTAAGCCTCATCGAATTTAACTTGACCTATTTTAATGTACCTTAAACCTAACCTACATTAGTCTAACCTAACCTAACCCCATCAGGTAGTGTTAGTGTGCTTAATCTTCAGGTGAAATAAGCTGGGGTGGCTAATCTTCAGGTGGTCCCTCCCTTCTATACGTGATAAAAGCCTACGGAAATACCTGCTACAGTTCCATGATTAATAGTACTTTCAATCAAGCTAGTGTGTGTGTGTGTGTGTGTGTGTGGGGTGTTTGTGTGATGTATGGGTGGGTGGGTGTTTAGTGTGGATGTGTGTGTGGGTGGGTGGGTGTTTGTGTGTGGATGTGTGGGTGTGTGTGTGTGTGGTGAGGGGTGGTGGTGTGCGTGTGGGTGTCCTTATCACCACCACCGTTGCGCAAGTCAAGAATGTAGGCCGTTTTGTTACACACAAACAGGAAAACACACACAACACACTACGCCCTCCATACACACACTACGCCTCCACACACACACTGCCTCCACACTCCAAACACACACACACACTTAGCGTTAGGGTAGGTTAGGTTACCATCACCACCAGGTCATATCCTTACCTGCAGAGGTACTAATGAACATGGTGTGATCGCAGTACAGGTGAGAAGGGAGGGGGTGGTACAAATTTGAAGGAGAGGGTGGTACAGGTGAGGAGAGGAGGGGTACAGGTGAGGAGAGGGGTAGGTACAGGTGAGGAGAGGAGGGGTACAGGTGAGGAGAGGAGGGGGTAAAGGTGAGGGCTACAGGTGAGGGGTTCGGTTACCTGCCTCACTGATATCCCACAGGTACGATTATGACTCCCCGATAAAGTCATTCATTGTGGTGTGATAGTGTAGCGCCAGAAGGGGGGGAAAGAGGATGGTGGTGGAAGAGGGGAGGAGGTGGAAGAGGGGGAGGAGGTGGAAGAGGAGATGGAAGAGGAAAGAACAGGAGGTGGAAGAGCGAGAAGAGGGGGTGGTGGGGAGGAATATGTTATCAGTGTGAGCCGTTACGCCACGACGCTAATAACCCCCCCACACAGGAAGGTGGTAAAAGAGGGAGGAAGGGGCCTGAACATCACACTCCACCTGTCCTCGAAGCCTCAACTCCTGTCTTTTGTGGTGGTGTTGACGTCGAGGAGGAGGAGGAGGAGGAGGAAGACCAGGAGGAGGAGGAGACCAGGAGGAGGAGGAAGACGAGAAGGAGGAAGAGGGAGATCATCGCAAGCGGCAAGTCTGTGTGTGTCCCCAAACCTTCTTCCTCTCCCTCCCTTTCCTCCCATTCTCCCCTCCCTTTCCTCCCATTCTCTCCCTCCCTTTCCTCCCATTCTCTCCTCCCTTTCTCCCATTCTCCCTCACTTTTCCTCCCACTCTCTCCTCCCTCCCACTCTCCCTCCCTTTCCTCCCATTCTCTCCTCCCTTCTCCTCCCATTCTCTCTCCCTCTCCCCACTCTCTCCCTCCCTTTCCTCCCATCCTCTCCCCCCCCTCCTTTCTCCCATTCTCTCCCTCCCTTTCCCCCACTCTCTCCCTCCCTTTCCTCCCACTCTCTCCTCCCTTTCCTCCCATTCTCCCCTCCCTTTCCCACTCTCTCCCTCCCTTTCCCTCCCACTCTCCCTCACTTTCCTCCCATTCTCTCTCCCTCCCTTTCCCCCACTCTCCCCTCCCTTTCCTCCCATCCTCCCTCACTTCTCTCCTCCCATTCTCCCTCCCTTTCCCCCACTCTCCCTCCCTTTCCTCCCATCCTTCCCTCACTTTCCTCCCATTCTCTCCCTCCCTTTCCTCCCATTCTCTCCCTCACTTTCTCCCATTCTCTCCCTCCCTTTCCCCCCCCTCTCCCTCCCTTTCTTCCCACTCTCCCTCACTCCCTCCCATCTCTCTCCCTCCTTCTCCACTCTCTCTCCCTTTTCCTCCCCATCCTCTCCCTCACTTTCTCCCATTCTTCTCCCTCCTTCACTCTCTCCCTCCCTTTCCTCCCATCCTCTCCCTCACTTTCTCCCCCATTCTCTCCCTCCCTTTCCTCCCATTCTCTCCCTCACTTTTCCTCCCATTCTCTCTCCCTCCCTTCCCCCTCTCTCCCTCCCTCTCCTCCCCTCTCCCTCACTTTCTCCCCATTCTCTCCCTCCCTTTCTCCCCTCTCCCTCCCTTTCTCCCATCCTCTCCCTCACTTTCTCCCATTCTCTTCCCTCCCTTTCCCCCACCTCTCCTCCTTTTCCTCCCATTCTCTCCCCACTTTCCTCCCATTCTCTCCCCTCACTTTCCTCCCATCCTCCTCACTTTCCCCCACTCCCTCCCTCCCTTTCCCCACTCTCCCCTCCCTTCCTCCCACTCTCTCCCTCCCTTCCCTCCCATTCTCCCTCACTTTCCTCCCATTCTCTCCTCCTTTCCTCCCACTCTCCCTCCCTTTCCTCCCTCCCCTCCTTCCCCACTCTCTCTCCCTCCCTTTCCCCACTCTCCCTCCCTTTCCTCCCACTCTCCTCCCTTTCCTCCCATTCTCTCCCTCCCTTTCCTCCCATTCTCTCCCCCCTCACGAGGCCACCGTGCTAGCCACTGCGGCTTTAAGGCACGTTGGCCTACCCTACCACCCACTACTACTACCACCATCACCCACCCTACTGCTGTTGCAACCACCACCATACTACTACCACCACTACTACCACCACACACACTCAGAGCCATACACACCAGAGCATACACACCCACAGCCATACACACCAGAGCCATACACACTCAGAGCCATACACACTCAGAGCCATACACACTCAGAGCCATACACACCCACAGCCATACACACTCAGAGCCATACACACTCAGAGCCATACACACCCACAGCCATACACACTCAGACCAACCAGAGCCATACACACCAGAGCCATACACACTCAGAGCCATACACACTCAGAGCCATACACACTCAGAGCCATACACACTCAGAGCCATACACACCTCAGAGCCATACACACCAGAGCCATACACACTCAGAGCCATACACACTGACCACACACCCACAGCCATACACACTCAGAGCCATACACACTCAGAGCCACACACCAGAGCCATACACACTCAGAGCCATACACACTCAGAGCTACACACTCAGAGCCATACACACTCAGAGCCATACACACTCAGAGCCATACACACCATCAACCAGAAGACACTCAGTGGAGGGAGAGTGAAAGAGAGGAGGGATTAGAGGGAGTGAGTGGAGGAGGGAGGAGGAAAGAAGAGAGAGACATTGGAGGGAAAGAAATGGGAGGAAGGGACTGGAGGGAGGGAAGAATCGGAGGGAGTGGGAGGGCCTCAACTCGAAACTCCGGTGTCGTCGACAAAGCCCACACACACACACACATACAGTATATACTACACCACACACACAAACATATAAACAAACACACACATACATATCACGACATCAATACCAAGAGGGAGAAAAAGCATCAACTTTTTTGCCTAAAACGGAGAGAGAGAGAGAGAGAGAGAGAGAGAGAGAGAGAGAACAGTACAACATTCTGCAGACGTGATGTCGCCATGACCCAGTATTGAGATGTCGGGGAAGAGGAGGAGGGGGGAATGTTGAGACGATGGGAAAGGGGAGGGGGGAAGGAGGAGGGGGGAAGTGGGGAGAGGTGGAAGGGGTGTTGAGTAGGGGAAGGTGGGGAGAAATACGGATGGGAAGGGTAAGGCTAGGGTGGGGAGGAGGGGTTGGGTAAGGTAATGTCCAGGATGGGGAGAGGAGAGGGACGAATTGGGGTGGGGTAGAGGCACAGATGGGATGGCAGAAAAGTAATGGGGAAAGGGAGAGGGAAAGGAAGAAGGAAAGAGTTGAAAGGGAGAGGGGAAAGAGTGGAAAGGAGGAGAAAGGGGGGAGGGGAGGAGGTGGCAGGAAGGGCATTGGCAGGTGTCTTGGTGCCGAAGGATGAAGAATGGGTTAAAGCGGTACTGGGGGAGGATAGTGTCGCAGATGGCTAGGAGGAGGAGGAAGAAGAGAGGATGGGAGGAAGAGGATGGAGGAAGAAAGGAGGAAGAGAGGAAAAATATGAACAGAATAGAGAGAGGAAAAGGAAAAGAATAGGGGAGGAGGAAGAGACACCTCACTCGGTATATCCTGCAGGAGGAAGATGAGAAGGAGGACCCACCTGTCGAAGTAGTTGTCGGAGTGGGCGCACTTCAGGAGGCGGGCGAGGGGCGTGGCACAGGCAGCGTCCTCCTCCCCACTGCCACACCCCTCCTCCTCCACCCCGCCTCCTCCCCCCTCTTCGTCTTCTTCCTCGTCCTCCTCATCGCTACTGCCGCCGCCCGAAGACGTGGGGCCGCCTAAGGAGTCTGGCCCGCCCATGCCCATGCAAGGCCAACCTCGGCGCCCCTGCCGCTCCTGTCTGTGAGAAACCGAAGGAAAACACGTTAGTCACTTGGTTAATACACACACACACACACACACACACACACACACACACACACACACACACACACCAGTCAACAAGAATAATAATAACTATAGCGAAACACAAGACAGACAGACAGACAAGGTATGACAGTACACACCGCCATGTTGACAGTCGAAATAAAAATAACTTACTGAGATGTGATTAAAGAGACTTGATATTAATGAAATAACACCTTGTCCATTTTTCCCAACCCTCTTCACCCCACTGCACTCTCTGCCACCACCACACCTCTCCTGCCACCACCACACACCACCACACCCCCTCCCCACCACCACACCCCTCCCCACTCTGCCCACCCTCTCCGCCACCACACACCCCTCCACCACCACACCCCCCCCCATCTGCCCACCCCTCTCCGCCACCACCACACCCCTCTCCGCCACCACCCACCCTCCCCATCTCGCCCCACCCCTCCGCCACCACCACACCCCTCCGCCACACCACACCCTCCCCATCTCGCCCCACCCTCTCCGCCACCACCTCCGCCACCACCACACCCTCCCCATCTCGCCCCACCCTCCGCCACCACCACACCCTCCCCATCTGCCCCCACCTCTCCGCCCACCACACCCTCTCCGCCACCACCACACCCTCCCCATCTGCCCCACCCTCTCCGCCACCACCACACCTCCCACCACCACACCTCCCCATCTGCCCACCTCTTCCGCCACCACCACACCCTCTCCGCCACCACACCCCCCATCTGCTCCACTCTTCCACCACCACACCCCCCTCCACCACCACACCCTCTCCGCCACACACACCTCCCCATCTGCCCTACCCCTCTCCGCCACCACCACACCCTCTCCGCCACACACACCCTCCCCATCTGCCCTACCTCTGCCACCACCACACCCCTTCTGCCACCACACCCCTCTCCATCCCACCCAACCCCTGTTTCTCCTCTTATATCAACCATAGTGAACAGTCAACACATCACGTTTTGCTGTCATAATTTTGTTGGTCACGAGAGGAAAACACAGGGTGGAGAAAGGAGGAAAGGAGGAGATGGGAGGGAGAAGGAGAAGGAGGAAGGAGAAGGAAGGGGAGGAGGTGATGGGAGGGAAGGAAGGGAGGTGGAGTGGGAGGGAGAAGGGGAAGGTGAGTGGGAGGAAGGGAGGAGGTGATGTGGCAGGGAGAAGGGAAGGAGGTGGTGATGGGAGGAGAAGGAAGGGAGGTGGTGGATGTGGGGAGGGAGAAGGAAGGAGGAGGAGGGAGGGAGAAGGAAGGGAGGGGTGATGTGGGAGGAAGGAAGGGAGGAGGGGTGATGTGGGAGGGAGAAGGAAGGAGGGATGTGGGAGGGAGAAGGAAGGAGGTGGTGGAGGGGAGGAGAAGGAAGGAGGGTGGAGGGGAGGGAGAAGGAAGGAAGGAAGGAGGCGATGTGGGAGGATGTGGGGTGGAGAGGGAGATGTAGGGGAAAGGTGAAAAGGATGGGGAGGAGGAAAGAGGGGTGTATAAGGAGGGGAGGGAGGGAGGGGAAAAGGAGAGGGAGGAAAAGAAGGAAAGGAAGAGTTGAGAAAGAAGGAAGGAAAGGGAAGGAGGAGGAAAAGGGTAAAGGGGAGAAGGGAAAGGGGACAAAGTGGGGGAGGGAGGAAAGACGGAAAGTAAATGGGGAAAGAGGAAGGAGGTAAAGAGAAAGGAGGGAGGGAAGGGGAGGGAAGGAAAGGGAGAAGGGCAAAATGGGCGGGGAGGGGCTGCTGCCCGCGCTGGTACCAACAAGGAAGATCGATAATCAAAGCGGAAAACGATAATTTAGTGAAGAATCGTTGGTCCAATCCTAGGGTAGGTAGGGAGGGTAAGTGGGCAGGGAGAGTAAGGTAGGGAGGGTACGTGGGTAGGGGAGGAGGAGGGTGGGTATGGTAAGGTAGGGAGGCAGGATAGTGGGGTATGGAAGGTAGGGAGGCAGGGTTATGGGTTTGGTAGGTGGGCAGAGAGGCAGGGTTAGTGGCTTGGGGTAGGTGGGCAGAGAGGCAGGGTAAGTGGGTTGGGTAGGTGGGTAGAGATAAGGTAAGTGGAAGGTGAAGAAGCAGTGTCGGGAATTTCCAGCTCTTACTAGGACTGCAACTCTCTCTCTCACACACACAGCACACAAACACACACACGACACACATGCGCACACACACACACACGGCACACATACACACACAAAGTTACTTGATCAACACGTGCCAAAATAACACTAACAACAACCACCACCACCATACCCCGACAACCCCCATCTATAAATAACATCACCACTTTTAAAACAGCCCTTGAGGTAATGCTTGAGAGGGTGACGTGTAGTACTGGGGTTTAATTGATGTTTCCACAAAACAATATAACGCCGCTTCCTGCCTCCCCACTGCACCTCCCCACAGTGGTGAGCGACCCACCCCACCGGAAGTTAATATTAACGTGTTAACCAGCTTCCGCAACCTAACCAGCGCCCACACCGTCCTTACCCCAACCCACGCCTGCCTCACACACACACGCGAATACGCATATGCACACGACCATACACACCAATAAACACACATACCCACATCCACGAACACACACACACATATGCACACACACACACACACCATAAATATACACAAACACACAATACAAAGAACTCAGCCAAACCATTACAGGAAACACACCATGTACAGTATTACAAAGACATCGCTCGTATTACATATATTAATACAATGATTACAGTGTTGAGTTGGCTGTGACAAGACTGCTAAACACACACACACACACACACACACACACACACACACACACACACACACACACACACACACACACACACACACACACACACACACTACTGTACACCAATCACTCAGGTTACACCACATATTTCGTACTTTTGGGTTTATAAATATTATCAATAATATTTTCTTGACTTGAATTTTTCCCATCGTTTTATTTTTTATTTTTTATTATTATTATTATTATTATTATTATTATTATTATTATTATTATTACTATTATTATTGTTATTATTTTTACTGTTATTATTATTATTATCATCATTTCATTATTATTACCATTATTAGCGATACTATTTTTACTAAACTATCACACAATAAAATTACTCAATTATGCATCACAGAGTGTACTACCATCAATGACGTCATACGAGACACAGCCAATCACGTGATCACAACAGTAAGAAGAGTGGGTAGAGACGAGACGAGACGAGAACGCGATCAGGACAACTTGGGAACCCCGGATCGACTGAACCCCGGATCGACCAGAACCCCGGATCGACCCCCGAACCCTGAACGACCCCCTCGAACCCCGGATCGACCCCCCAGAACCCCGGATCGACTCTCCCTTCCCACAAGAGGTATGTATAATATAATTTTAAGTATATATGCTAAAGACTGTTGGTTAGGTTAGGTTTGGAAAGTTTGTGCCTTGAGTTGGCCTTAAATATATGCCTATTATGGACTTTTAACCTCCCTCCTTTCTTTCCTGCTTTTCTTCCTTCTCTCCTCCCTCCTTTCTTCCCTTCCTTCCTTCTTCTCCCTCCTTTTTTCTCCACCCCCCTTCTCTTTCATTCACACAAAAATATATATTCTTCCACACACACACACACACACACACACACACACACACACACACACACAACAACAACAACACAGGATCGGTCTTGATGGCTTAGAGCGAAGGAAGGAAATAATTATAAGGACATGATAAAAAAAAGAGTCAAGTTTCAAGGACAAGATGTTTGCTTTGTTACGTACTACCCAAGGAGAGGGAGGGAAGGGAGGAGGGAGGGAGGAGGGAGGAAGGAGGGAGGGGGGAAGGAGGAGGGAGGAAGGAGGGAGGAGGAAGGAGGAGGAAGGAGGGAGGGAGGAGAGAGGGGAGGAGTGAGAGAGGGGAGGGAGGAGGAGGAGGGAAGGAGGGAGGGGAGGAAGGAGGGGAGGGAGGAAGGAGGGAGGGGAGGAAGGAGGGGAGGGAGGGAAGGAGGGAGGGGAGGGAAGAGGAGGGGAGGGAAGGAGGGAGGGAGGGAAGGAGGGAGGGGAGGGAAGGAGGGGAGGGAAGGAGGGAGGGAGGGAGAGAGGAGGGAGGGGAGAGAGGGGAGGGAGGGAAGGAGGGGAGGGAGGGAAGGAGGGAGGGGAGGGAAGGAGGGAGGGGAGGAAGGAGGGAGGGGAGGGAAGGAGGGGAGGGAGGGAAGGAGGGGAGGGAGAGAGGGAGGGGAGGAGGGAGAGAGAGGGAGGGAGGGAAGAGATGTTTGTTTGTTACTTACAACCTTAAATGCGAGAGGGAGTGGGAGGAGGGAGAGGAGGGAAGGGAGGGAGAAGGAGAAATGGATAAGGGATGGAGGGAGGGAGATAAGGGATGGAGGGAGGGAGATAAGGATGGAGGGAGGAGAAAGGGAAGGCAGGAGAGAGAGAGAGAGAGAGAGAGAGAGAGAGAGAGAGAGAGAGAGAGAGAGAGAGACAATAAGCAAGTCACGTTGCAATTTGTTGTAAATTCTCGGTGAGCTTAATCAAAACATACAGGGTGTCCCAAAAGCTATAACCAAACCCAATTGAAATTAAATACAGGGTGTCTCAAGAGTTAGTTTTTTAGGTTACCTATCTACTACCAGAGTAACGTTATTTCGTTATTTTTCACACACACACACTCTCTATGAGGGAGTTACACCACGTGAGGTCCCCCATAACACCATCTGGGAGGGAGCACTACACTACGTGTTTGCTGTTCAACACCTACATTAATCTGTATGTTCCTTTACCTTTCTCTAATGAAGGCTTTTGTTAATCCACCAATGTATGACTAAGTCATTTATGTCCAATGTATATTTTCAGCCTTCGAACTGCAGAACTCTTTCAATAAACCGCTAATTATTATTATTATTACCTCACTACCCTACCAATGACCATCAACCCAAGACGTCTGTGATACTGATGGCCCGGCGTGGGTGAGGATGGGTATTGGTGGGCGTGGGTAAGGGCGTTGGTGAGGTCATGAGTGAGGGCATAAATGAGGAATATGCGAGTATAAATGAGGCATGAGTGAGGGCATATGGTAAGGGCATGAGCGAGGGCATGTGGGCTCAGATTCCCCCAAGTCATTTACGAGGACCTACAAGACGCAGCTTCTATCTGTGCTAACTACCTCTTCCCTCCTCTTCCGCCTCACCTTCCCTCCTTCCGCCGGATGTTAGGGCACAAGGTGAGGGCGGTGGCTCTGCAGGGGCGGGCGTGGGCGTAGGGGAAGCCACCAGGCTGGTATAAG